>NW_006800108.1:305421-361976 GCF_000485575.1 Poecilia formosa
GGATATACAGTAAGTATGCCAAAAATGTCAATGAGAGCAGAAAAACAACCTCTATGTAGAGAAGACACTCACACAGCAAGAAATAAATCAATGAATTTAAACAAAAAAAGAAAAGGAAAGAAAAGAAAAAGCACAAATATGAGGAGTAAATAGATTTTCTTTTCCTTCTCATAAGCTATAAGCTGATTCTCCAGCGGGTTAAAGAATGTCTAGTTCGGAGAGGCCATCTAAAACCCAATGGGTTTAGAGAGCGCCTTCACACTCGACAGGTTTGGTTTGATTAAAAGTAACTCTGGTGTGATTATTCTGTTAGTGCAGATCATTTGAAGCGGTGTGACTGCTGTCATCCACTTGACCCTGGAGATGCAAGTGGAGATACCAAACAACTGCACCAGAACCATTTAGGTACGTCAGCCAGTCTGCTCGAAGCTGAACTAAAACAAAATATGTGAGAATGTAGCGTAAATCATCAAATATCAACTAAAGACTTATACTGTACTTTATTTCAAGATTATGTTATTCCTAATATTAGGTTTTATGTTGTGCTTGTAGCACTTTAAGGCTTTCTAATGCATTGCTAAAAATTACAACTTGTAATCCATAGATTACTTTGTAGCCAGTTAATGAAGACGATAAAATAAGTTCAATTAATAAATGCAATCTCAAAAAGAAAATTAAGATGGCTTTTCTGGCTGCTCTACCAAGAGGAGGGAACACCACTTGAGAGGCATTTCTGTGTTTTTGTACGTAAAATCTAAGAATTAGCTTAGAAGCTAGAGCACTGATTATACAATGCACTTTTTCATTCATATGTCTGGGTGATCACTCTTTCGGCAGGTAACCTTTTCTCTCATTACACCACAGCCCTTTGTTTCAAACACCACTGAATTAAATCCCGAATTTGTTCTCTAAAACTTTAGAATCCGTTTAGCTCTGATTGATTTTGCAGGGGGCATGAAACTGTGGCTTTAGCTCACTTTTATTTCATCACAGCGCCGAGTATCAGAGTATACGAGCCTTTTGTTTGAAATGCGACTGGACCGTAAAAAAAACATCTCATAACTGATTTCTCACCTTTTCTCTCCTTTCTTTTTATTTCCCTACCCCACAGCACTATTTCTTTTGAAAATATATCTGTTTTATTATTTCTCTGGGATCCCACTAAAATCTTTGTCACATGCTAAATAGAAGTACAGAATCGTAGATTATTTAATACTCAATATAAACATTTTTTTTTTTTTTATTGTCTTTTGTATTCTTGAATACTTTTCTCCAAGTCAGGTAATCTCATTTAAAGTTATCTGTGTGTGAAGACCTAATTTTACTTCAGAGACGTATTGTAACGTCATGCTTTGATTTCTTCTTCAATTTTCGCCAAGAATTGCAGAGCACAAATGACTGGTGAGCTTCAGAGAATGAAGACTGCCATCAGGAACAAACCTAATTTGCATCAGGTAAAGATAAAAGTGTTTCAGGTTTCTCACAGCTTTTCCCACATCTAGAGTGAATTTCAGAGGTAAATTGTCCTCGAATGTCAAGCAGCTTGTTCTGTCAAAGAAAAAAAATTGTAGGGGTGACTGAAGGACCGCTGTGTTTAGAATGGAGCATGCAAACAACATCAAACCATAATTGATTAACAGTTTTTTTTTTGTTTGTTTGTTTGATTGTTCTGTCGGTTTGTTGTATGGTTAGCTGGTTTGTTGTATGGTTAGCTGGTTTGTTATACAGTGGACCACCAGTATTCACGAGGGTTTGCAGATTTTACCACAATTAGGTAAAATCTGCAAACGTTTAGAACTGTCTTTGTAATAGTTTCAACACCAACTATACCTCAACATGCACTGATACAGACAATAGAAATCATCACAGCACAACCACAGAAACTAATCTCTGCACACTAATTTGAAGATCAATTACATTTCACACAAAAAAAAACTGCAATCAGGTAAATTCGCAAAAAGGCAAAGGTTCGCTGTGCTTGTGGGTAATTGGTTGGTGAGCTGACTGAACGCAAGAGAGCTGGTTGGCTTGTTAGCTTGTGGTTGGAACGGTGAGCTGGTTAGTTGAGTAATAAATTGTCTTTTTGGTCTGATAGTTCATTAAGTGAATCGTCAGGTAGTTCATAAGTTTGGAAATTAGTGGTTAACTGACTGGCTAGTAATTTGTTACATTGATCAGATGGTTGGCTGGCTGGTTAGTGAAGGAACTGATTAGTTGGGCTGTTGACTGTTAAGAAGGTTGCTGCTGAAATGTGATCACCCAGGTAATCACATTTCCTGGGTGATCACTTGGAGACCAAAAACAATGGTAGGGCCATCCAAGCACAGGAAATGCTTGGTGGCGTACTTGACTTTTGAATGAAATGTTTTAAGCAGCTGCTTTCAATACTTAGGTGTGTAGAAACCAGTATGGAATATTTTCTCTTTAGATGAGCCAATATGATTGGCATCGTAGTGAAACATATGGAGAATTTTCTTATTCACTACGTATTGTCCAAAAACAATCATCAATTAGTTATTGTGAGATGTCCTGCTCACCTGTAGTGTCTAAAAAGCTCTTCTTCCACTTGTGTGACAAAGCTACACTTCGTACAAGTGTGCTCGGTCTCTCCTGCGCCTCCTCTGCCTCCCTCCTTGTCTCCTTCAGTCTCCTCTTCAGCCTTGACTTGTGGAGGTGCCCCCTTTAGTTTGATCATGCTGTGACAGCTCTCATAGTGTTGCAGCAACACATCGATGTCCGTAGTGGCAAACGCACACTGGTCGCACAAGTGAGTGACACCTGGAGAGAAGAACAGTATTAAGACAAAAAAAAAAACCTGAAAGATGGAAGTTTAAAATGTTCACATGAAGAAAATGATCAGCAAATGGAAACGGTTTGCTGCACCTATGCCTTTAAATACCTTGTGCAACAACAGGATGTGCCGGGTTAGAGGGGTGAAAGGTGGAACCAGAAATCACACTGGGGTCGCCTCTCGGGTTAGGAGGGGTCACGCTGGGTGAGGTGGCAGCAGTGGGTTTTGAACCAATGGCGTCCTGCTGCTTGGCAGGCTGAGGAAACTTTGAACAGCATTTAGAACAGGTTGGCTTCCGGCAAGCAAACGGGTGGGATACCTATCGAGAGAAATACTTTGTCAAACAGCTGCTTCCATGTTTGCATGCTGCGGTTATTTGTCAGAATTGGGTTGATGAGTTTGAAGCACATCAAAAAAAAAAAAAAAAAAAGTGGAAGTCGGCAGCAGTAAAATTAGTGTGCATTATTAATAAAAGCCTAAAATATTAACTATCCATTTTTGTATTTTTAGCAGCTGCAGCAGCACTGTTTGGCAGCTGGCACAAAGGAGGGCAGGCAGTGTGCGTGGGCAGACTCAGAGAAGCTAGGGAATTTTAACTAATCAGGAAATCAGAACAATTAACTTTACACTTGTTCATGGATTCCAATTTATTTTCATGCGCTTGCAGAAAAACGCATTATATATATATATATATATATATATATATATATATATATATATATACACACACACACACAGCTCAAAAAAATAAAGGGAACACTCAAATAACACATCCTAGATCTGAATGAATGAAATATTCTCATTGAATACTTTGTTCTGTACAAAGTTGAATGTGCTGACAGCAAAATCACACAAAAATCATCAATGAAATCAAATTTATTAACCAATGGAGGCCTGGATTTGGAGCCACACACAAAATTAAAGTGAAATGTTCCCTTTATTTTTTGAGCAGTATATATAATTTTTTTTTTTTCTCCTCCCCCCAGTAATTACAGAGCAAACATCAAATGGTTCAGCTTTTCATGCAGCTCACCTCTCCCAGGTGTTTCTGGGGCTGGCAGAGCCCCTGAGGACAATACATGCAGTGTTGAATGCAACAGCGGTGGATGGAGTGGTTGTGCTGGTAGTGCAGCAGCAACGGAGCGACGATGATCACGTCCGCACTGTGGGCCATCGAGTAACGGAAATCGCACAACTGACAGTTGTAGCTGGTCACGACGGCTTCCGAATCGCCACTTTTTGGGTCTCCTGGGAGCAGAACACAGAAACCTTCTGTAAAAACCTTTCGAAAAGGGCTCAGATGCACAGTGCCCTCCAAAAATATTCACACTTAAATGAACTTTTCCGACATTTTCCTCTAGAGAATCACAGACCGCGACTATTTTGCATGGCAGACAAACACAAAGTCGTGCATTATTGTCATGAGGAGGGAAAACAATACGTGGTTTTTAAAAAGTTTTTACAAACATCTGTACATTTATCAGTCTACTCTGAGCCAAAACTTTATAGAATCACCTAACATTGCAAATCCAGCAGCAAGTATGTTTCCAACGGCTTTGTAAATGTAAAGATGAACATTTTTATCTTATGTTTTTGCATTAAAGTTTCAACTTGGTCACTGCTTGGACGGAAAGTGTCTGTAGAAATCAATTTTCAAGTCTTGCTACAAATTCTTAATTAGATTTAGGTCTGGATTTTGACTGGGCCATTCTATGTGCTTTTATGTAAACCATCTGACTGTAGCTCTAGCTTTACGCTTGATGTCCTGATGGAAGGTGAACCTCGGCTGCAGTCTCCTTTTGGAGCCTCTAACAAGTTTTTATATGTATAGATCTCTCCTGTATTTACCTGCATTCCCTTTCCCATAATCTGACCAGCTTCTTTGTCACTGCTGGAAAAAAAAGAGGCGTCCTGAAAGAATGATCCCCACATTTCACTACAGAGAAAATATTTCCAACGATGTCAAACGTAGTTTTTCTGCCGCAGACAGCATTTTGAACGTATGCCAAGAGTTCAATTAAAAGTTCAGCTTTGTTCCCTTCCAAACGGCTTGCTGTGTCCCCGACATCGCTTGTGGAAAATCACAAGTGGAGCTCCTTGTGCCTCTCATTCTGTCTCTCTGAGTTATCATCGGCCTGTTGGCTGCTTCTCTGATTAATGCTTTCCTTGACCGGCCTATCAATTTAGCTAGACAGCAATGTCATGGGTTCACAGTTGTGTCATACTCTTTTCATTTTTAGAGGATGGATTAAACAGAGCTCTGCGAGTTGTTCACAACTTGGGGTATTGTTTTACAACCTAACCCTGCCTTAAAGTATTTTTTTTTTCCCCCACATCTTTATCTATGAACTATATTTATTATGCTGTTTGTTTGCTAATGTTCTCTAACAGATGTTCCACTTTGTGCACTACTTTGTGTTGGTTTATCACAGACAATCTCAGTAAGATACATAGAAGTTTAAGGCTGTAGCGTGAAAAAATATTAAAAAGTTCAAGAAGTCAGAATCGTTTTTCAAGGTGGATAATTGTCCAAAGTAATATCACAGCTCTGCTTAAAATTAGAGTAAACATAAAGAAGCAATGTTGCAATAGTTGCATAATATTTGCACCCAAGTTCCACCCCACTTACTTCACACTTCTTTCATTACCTTGGCTGGTGGTGAAGTGATCTTTGCAGCTTTTGGATCCCATGTGATCTTGCTCTCCTCTATCTTTTCTTCCTCCCCTCTCCCTCTCTCTGTCAAGCCCAGAGCTGTTGGGGCTCATAGCGACACCAGCAGGAGCCTTATGCCTTTGTTCATAGTGCTCTAGAAGCTTAGCTGAACCTTCTGACCACTCGCAACTCCAGCTGCAGAGTTTACACCAATAACACGCCTGTATGGGCCCTCGACCAGCCTCCCCCGTCCAGCCCGACGAGTCAGAACCCGCTCTGACCGGGATGAAGTACCCGACCACGGAGTCGTCTTCGGCTCGCACCGCCACCCGCTCGCCGGCGTCCAGCATCACGCTCCTCCCTTTTAGCTGGCTGTCGTGCGTCGCCAGGCTATTGGTGGCCAGCAGCGGCGTGGTCGGGGGAGATTTTACTTTGTTAGGATGCGAGGACAAAAAGTGTTGTTCAAGTTCCGAGGAATTGCTGCCCATGTACGTGAAGTTGCAAAACTTGCAGCGGAAGTACTTAGTGTTCCCTTGGCAGTCGGACGTCTTGCGGCCAATCCCGATTAAGGTGCCGCCCAACGTCACCTGATGAGGAGGAGAAAAGAGAAGATTAAAAAATTTTTTTAAAAAAAGTTAAAGTAGTAATTAAGCTTTTGGAGTTGGACTTTAATGCAAATGCACATTTTAAAAACATATATGTACTTAGAATCACATAAAGTATCCCAATAAAATACAATAAAATGCCAACTATCTGCCTACTGTCTGGTTTACTGCTAAACTGCACAGACGCTGAGGCTGACCTTCATCCTGTTGGCTGAGTCACATACAGGAGACACATTCAAGCACAACTTACTTTTGAAACCTATCATTTAAAGCCAGGGGACAAATGCAATTAGCAACTTTAAGATCTAATATTAACCTGTGATTTGCTCCACATACATTTAGAATAAAACTAATGATCTGATAGTAAATCAGATGGGTTAGTGACATTACCTTGCACACTGCTTTAATTCAAATTAGCATGACCGTTCTGGGAAATATTGCACTTCTAAAAACTAAAAACATAATAGGGAGCCGATAAAAACATAATGTTACTGAGTCTTAGCTGCTTTTTATACATTTTTTCCCAAACGTTTGTAAATTGTTTTATATATAATGAATGTTATTTCAGAGGAACAGGAATTGGCCGTGACTGGAACGAGCGTAAAATACGGTAATCCCTGGATTTGTGCTAAATGCTCATATTAAAGTTTGGATGCCTATTATATTTTATAGTGCCATCTGCGTAAAATATTGTTTTTGTGGCTTCATGTCTTTGTGCCTAAAGAAAACACCAGAAGGGTTAGAATCAAACAAGGCAAAGGGCAAATAGGACGTGTTGAGGAAAACGAGTACGAGTCTAGAAACAGGGGTGGCGAGAAAGAAGGAGGTGAAAGATGGATTAAAAGCAAATTGAGCACTTAGAAAAACCGATTTAATACTCAGAAAGAGCGAGCAAGGGGGAAAAAAGTGAAAACAGAGATATGAAGGAGAGACGAAGACGTATAAAATAATGGAGAATGGAGGAAAAAAAGAGGGTTAAATATGTCTGACAGCTGTTTCATTAGACTCCCTCACAGTCGATTAGAAGTACAGCTTCACCGTCTGTCTCTTTCGCTACCTTCTCTCCTTTCCTCTCCCATCTCCATTTCTTATTCATTTCTCCTTTGCACTATTCCTTTCCTCGATTATTGCTTTTTATTTTTTGGTATAATTATTTTTCATCGGTTGACAGAGATCCTGGTCTTAGTAAATGACAAGATGGAATTTTCCGAACGTGGGCTGAACGCAAAAAAATTAAGTGAGAGGCAGAGAGAATAGAGACCCCTTTCATTCCCCCTTTTTTCCTCTAATACTTTCGCTTTTTCTTCATAATGATGATATAACCCGCTGGATTTTCTATTTCGGACTCGCAGGTCTGCATGCGGACTGCTGTGCCTTTTTTTGAGTCCATTATACAACTGAGCAAAATTACTGGCAGTTGGAATAAATGAAATGAAACTGACCGAGTTTTCCTCTCAACTACATTTATAAAATCGCCTCACTTGAACTTTTTAGTACAAAACCTTGTGGTTTCTGTTCGCGCAGATTCACAGTTCTAATCCTTGACTCGTAATCGACCCAATATGCAAAAATGGCAATTACATAAATAATTACCAATGATTCTACAGGCTGGCGGAACAAGGCAAAAAGCTTTACTAGACATATGATAAAATATCTGTGTGCAAATTAAGATGATATGGTGTAAGTGAAAACAAAAAAAATAGCTAAATAACACAGATTGAGCCTCTATAGGAGGCACTACATACCTGATGTAAAGTTTTTTTTTCTCTCCTCCTTCCTGACACTTTAATGTTTATCATTAGCAGCCAGAGCAAATCAATGTTGAGTGGAGGGCGTTGCATTCTTTTTGTTTTTCTTTTTCGGACCAAGTCTGCAGCTGTTGATTTCGCTGATTAGGACCCTCTTGATTTAAAGCGGAGCTGAACACAACAAAATCAACTTTTCTAACCTCCAGAGGATTGAGATCCAGGCTTGCACACTAAAATTGCACTCAACTAGAATTCCCAGGGAAGCTTACTTTCACCTTGTACGCGGATTTTCTCCTTCCTCAAAACTACATTGATGTATATTTTCTTTTCAAAGCAAGTCGGAGCAGATACCATTGTCATATTAGAGCTAGATGGAAAATATCTCGTCTTCGACTCCCCTACTGTACAAGAAATGTTGAAAAAACGAATGGCGTTATACTTCAACAGTACCACTTACAGAATATCCATGACTTTGTTAAAAAAAAAAAGTTTTTCCTGTAACTTCTGAGCGACACACACCTGTATGTCGTACGCTCCGTTCATCATAACTGTCCTCTGCTGCTGATTCTGTCCATCGGCTCTCGTCTTCCCCAGCTCTTTGGTTTGACTTCTCGCTCCCTGTCCTGTTTGTAAATCTGACATCAGAACAGCAAAATGAGTTGGAAAAATAATAAAGACAATTCAAGGTGCTTCAAGCAGAACATGTTTAAATAGTAAATTAATCAGTTGCATTGATCTGAAATGATGTTAAACTGCCTATGAGTCGGACCAGTTTGTCTTTCAAAAGAGTACCGAGTTAAAATTAAGAAAGCCTTATACTAGGATTATTTAAAGCAAAACTATAACTTTCACTGAAGCAGGAATTACCTAAGTTTGTATGCTGGGGCACCATGTTGTGGAGGGCCAGGATCTGGGTGTCAAGGGCAGCATCCTGTCGTGTGCGGTTGTGCAGACCCAGGTGATACTTCCTAAAGTGCTTCACCAGGTCAGCAGGGTCGTTGCCATAGTAGCCGTAACCACACACATTGCACTTGAAGTCCTGAAGTTTGGGAGAAGGGCTGGACGAGAGTGCCGGGGTGTCACTGGTTGACTCCTCCCTCCCTTCCTGCCTGGAAAGGACCCGAGGTGCTGAAGGGAGAGGAGGAGTGAGGTGGTCAGTCTCCCCTCCTTCTGCTCCCCTCTCCCCGTCCTCGGCTTCCGACTGGCTGTCGGGTCTCTCACACTGTGCCGCTAATACTCGTTTTGCCCTCGCCCCTCCGCCTGCGGTCCTCCCCCCTCGCTCCTCATTAATGTAGAGCTCACCGACGGAGGAGGTGCACTCACTCTCTGCTTCATCCTCCTCGTCTTGCTCCTCGTTCCCTCGGATCCGTTCAGAGGACTCCGGTTCGGAGGGTCGGTTTATCCGATCTGCTTCCGCTGCCACTCTCTCCTCCTCGTCTCCTTCATCTTCTTCCTCTCCTGTTGGCTTCTTCCCCTCTTCTTCCTCTTCCTCCTCACCACCCACACTCCGGATAGGGGGATTCTTCTTCCTCACCATCTCTAAAGATGCAAAATAGAAAAAAAAAAAGAAAAAGAGAGAAACAAAAATGTTTTAATTATGCGTCTTAAATTGCTTGGATTCAGTTAAACCCAAAACTCTTCAAAAACCTGACTCAATGTGCAGGTAAAAATTTTGTTTTTGTTTCTGGCGAGTAGTTTTTTTTTTTTTCTAACTCTATATGTGAAGTACATTTCTTTTATCATGATGGAATCGAAACCATCCATGAAAATCTTCAGCATGCGACCACATGAGAACAAAAACCATATCAGAGAGCCCGAGACAGCGAGAGCGAGGAGGGTGAGATGAAGCGAGACATGGGAGGGAGACACCATCGGCGGGCCTATGGTTGATGCTTGACCACATCAAACCAAACATCCGGTATCACAGAGATGGATGATTGAGCCTGCGGATGGCAACTCATCCTCTTCGACACTCCAAAGTTCTCTGCTTCTCCTCTGTTTCTGCCCGTCTTTCATTCACTTTAAAGCTGCAACGCCATCCTGTCCTTTTGTCTCTGTTTTGGTCTCTAAAAACCTGCATTTGTATTTAACCCCTCTACTTTGATGTTTCTAAATAAAATGCATTAAAGAAGTAATTTAGCTAGTAAGTAGAGGCCACCTGTGTGTAATTTAAATTCCATTGAAAATGAAGCTGCTTTGTGTAAGCCTTAAAGGCTTTTTTTTTTTTTTTTTTTTTTTTTTTTATTAGCACGAGGGAGCCAACAGCATCGCGAAGAGCAAGGATTACAGCAGAAAGGTCAGGGATAAAGTTGTCGAGAAAATTAAAGCAGGGTTATAAATCTAAATCCCATCTACTAGGCTGGGCAGGGAGCACATTACCAATCAAATCAGCCAATGAGTTCATGCAAACTCTGGAGGAGCTGAAGAGAGTCCCAGCTCGGGTGGAAATATCTCTCTAACGGACAACCTCTCTTTAAGGATTATAAAATTTGGGTCTTTGTGAAAAAGGAAGGAAGGGAAAGCTATTGCAAAAACAATAAAAAGTAGCCGCTATAACTCATATTGACAGTTTTCCTCAAGCCATGTATGAGATGCAGTAAACACGTTAAAGGACAAAAGAAACAAAAATGGTGGAAACTAACCTTGCACATCAACCTGAATACACAGTCGTTACATTGAAACTTATGGTGATTTTTTGGTGATAGTTGCAGAGAAGCTGGTCAGTGTTCATGGGACGATGAATGAAGTGAAATATAGGATAATCCTGAAAGAAAATCTACGACAACCTGCAACAAATTGGTTGCTGTGACGGAGATTTACCTTCCAGCAGAACAACAACCCTGGATATGCGGCCAGAGCTTCAACGGAATAAGTTAAATGAAGGCATGTTTGGGTGTTGGAAAGGTCCTGACCCAAAACCAAATGAAAAACAGTGGAAAGACTTTGAAACAGCTGTTCACTTGCAGTCTCCACCCAATCAACTATTTTGAGCCTAAAAGGCCTTAAAGTCAACCATTTAGTGGCCAGACGTACACCGGTCAAACAACCAAAAACGAACAAGGGGCGTGAAAACATTTGCAAGTCATATTATCGGATTAAAATGCTGCTCCGAAACACTTTCCGGGTCTGTTTCCTTTTGTTTCCATGGCATTTTGATCCTCCATATTCCTTTCTTCGACACGCAAGAATAATTGTTAATATAATTGAAGTAATTTCATGAATAATATTTTTCTTTCAGTTCTTACCCACCCTGTTTTTTCCCTCCTCTCCTCTACCATTCGTCCCTTTTTCCCTCTTATAATCACTTTACAAAAGCCACCAAATAACCAGACATGTGTTTTATGTTAAACCATAATCTTTCTTTTGTTTGAAAAGAGAACAATTGTGGTTGCACTGTTCACAACAGTCGTGACAGAGAGATATTGCGTGTTTTGGGGGGTTTTTGTGTGCAAGTGTGTTTATTTGTGGTTATCCTCTTCATATTGGCTCATAAACACAGCAAACCCGTTGACCCATGTTTGTATGTGTTTGTTTGATCGCAAACATGCCGAGACGCCCGATAGACGCCAAAACTGATCACTTTTAGATCAATGCAGTATGACAGAGGAGAGGAAAGAGAGAGGGGATAATGCATATTTGATGATCCATCTGGAGGAGAGATAGCGTGTACAATGAGAACGACTCCTGTGATCAATCCAAGGCTGAAAATGCTTGTTATTTAAAGACCGCTACCTGCTAACTTTCTCTGTTTTACACATTAAGGATAAACACTTCTAGACCAAAGATGTTCGGGGGAATGTAGTCGAAAGCTCCATTTGGGATGATTGAAAACAAAAGTATGCAAACACACATACAATCTTAGGACATAATTTTAAAACCCTTGTAATGCAACCAAGGGGGCTCAAGAGGAAAAATGGGGAAAAAAATGGACTGCTGAATTCCATTTTCTCTTTGCGGCCTTTGTAGCATTTTACAATTTCAGCCTCCAGTCTTTGCCCCCTCTGCACAACTATTAAAATAAAAGCAATTTATGTCTGCGAGGGCCCACGCCTAGACCAGCCCTGGCACTCACTTCTTGTGTGTGTGTGTGTGTGTGTGTGTGTGTGTGTGTGTGTGTGGGTGACACAGGCAGAGAGTGCAGGGAGCGAAGGAAAATCTCATCTGATGTTCACCACACCCAGTCAGAATTCATCATTCACTTACACACACACATACACAGTGGAAAACTACAGATCGTTGTGGTGAAGCAATGAAGCTGAAATCCCGACCTAAAAGGCTCTGACTGACCTAAGTGTGTTTCCATCTGCCCTATGTGCGCCGAGATGTTTTAGAAAGTTCATAAAAGCACTAATGATGACAATAATTACACTTATGACTGATTTTTAGGAGAAAGTAAAATCAATACAGCAGGAAACGATGAAAAATATTGCCATTATCCAACACTTGTTTGAAACTGCAGTCTGGCCTTTTTTTTTCCTTTTTTTTTTCCTATAAAAGGCCAGAAAGTTCATACAGAGTCTGAGCATCTGTACGTCGAAGCTCGACCTCTCTGTGCTGCGGGCTGTATTCACAGACTGGAACGATTACTATCAGCTACAATTAGGTATAACCCACTACGAAATGCCGCATAACAACTCCTGCTACTAGCTACAATTAGCCCTCACACACCACAATAGCCCCGATACCACAACGAAGACAAATGTGACAGTTAATCATTTCCATCAGCAGCAATTAGTTCCAACACAAGTGAGGCTTTTATCTGAAATTGCCAATAATCGTCTCAGGACAGCTGCTAAAGGACCCAGCAACAAGCGGTGGAGCGAGGATCGGTGAAAT
This sequence comes from Poecilia formosa, assembly GCF_000485575.1. NCBI lineage: Eukaryota > Metazoa > Chordata > Actinopteri > Cyprinodontiformes > Poeciliidae > Poecilia > Poecilia formosa. The sequence continues at coordinate 318,055 of NW_006800108.1, forward strand.
ATGGCCGACATGGCCATCTGGGGAAAACCTCACTGGTGGATTTAAATGTTAATACGTATGGTATATAAGGCCATCACAGGTTATATCAGAGGCATTCCATGATGCACTGATTAGCTTTGTACAAATATCTTCCTTAATTGGCAAACTTGCTTTATCTGTAACTTAGCATTTTCTTTACTTTTTAGAGTCTATATTGTATCCAATGTTGTATGTTGCTGCTCTGCAGTTACTGACTTATCAACCTGCCCAGAGTTGGCACTTGTTGTAGCTGCCATTCTGCATTTGCATTTCTTAGGTCTACTAGGTCGAGGCAGGTAGCAGCTCATCTTTTCAAGTTCTGATACAGAGTTTCTTTCTTTGTAAATTGTCTTCACAAATACACAGAGGAATATTAGAGCTATATAGCAATCCATTTATTATAGCTCTATGGAGTGGTTATTGCAGTTGGTAGCACTGTTTTCTTACAGAGAGAAAGTCCTGGGTTCTAATCCCAGCCTGGGGTCTTTAAGTCTAAACATGAATAAAATGAGCAATTTGTCCTTAGGCAACCCTGCAAAACCAAGCTGACATACGACGCATAAAGACACTTTTAATTGGTATTAAGCATGTTTGAAAAGCATATTTTCAGTTTCCCAAAACACAGAACAAGTAAAATCAAAAATTACCATTATTCCTGCAATTTGTCACCAATTTTAAAGGCTTGTTTGCTTTGTATAGCTTTAAAAACACATAACTCCAATCCAACTGCACAGTATACGCAGAATCATTAGTGAACCCAGCTCACCATTAACATTCATGTAGCCTTGAAGTCATCAAAGAAGGTTTTTCTCTTTCGAACTACGTTAAATGTCACTAATAAAGAAAAACAGATTACCTGCACATCTCTACCACTTCACCCAATGACTCCAAGCTAATTCTCTAAATGCGTATTATTGAGTTGCGGTAATGGATGGGTCTGATGGCGACTCTCAGCACATCCACGCATTCCCTCTGCCTCCAGATATTCCCCTCCCCGTGGGACCGCTGCTGTTAGCATCTCTTTCTTTCATAAACAAAGGATTAATTAGCAACATATGAAGAAATAATGCTTAAGGCATGGTCTGGTTTTTCCTAATGTTTCTTGATTTGTGTCATTCTTTGTAGTGGGGGGTTTATATCTCCCTCTTTTTACTACTCTCACTGTGGCGTCATCTTTTTCTCTCCCTTTCTTGTCCATTTGTTATCCGTTTTGAAAGAAGATCGACGGAGAATAAAAGTTATTGGTGCAAAGAATAGAGAATGAAAACGTAATTCCAATAAAATCTTAACGGTATTTCTGGAAGGATGATGAAGTTAAAAGGTCTGGAGGTTCCAAACAAGAAAAGCCAAATATATAAAAATGAAATTGTCCCTTTGTTTTTTGGTAAATGATAGTTTGAAATGGGTGCCAAAGAAGGGAGTAGAAGAAGGAGGGTAGAAGGTAAGATAAGGTAATTTATTTTTATAGCACATTTTCAGTAACAAGGAAATTTAAAGTGCTTTACATAAGTTAAAAGGAAATGCAAACAAAATAAACCAAAGGAAAGAAAAAAAGAGGAAAGAAAACTAATCTAATGTTGTTCTAAAGTATGTAAACTAAGTGCTCCTGTTCAGGATTGCTAAGTATCTAATTCCATTTCTAAATAATGAGTACTCTACAGTTTCTGATAAAATAAGATAAAGAGTGATTGGTCTAATTCCTTTTCTGAGTAAAAGTGAGTACTCCACAATTATAAGTTTGTTCTAAATCCTTTTCTGGGTTAAAAGTAATATAAACAAAGCAGTGACTGTTCCTCTTAAGTATTTCTGGATTCCAAGTTCGTAGTTATTCTAATTCCGATTCCATTTCTGGGCTGTATAATAATGATCTAAATAGTAAGTACTCCACAATTTCTGATATTACTAATAAGCTAAAATAATCCTTTTCTGGGTTAAATAGGGAGTACTCCACCGTTTCTAACAAACTAAAACAAAAAAGAGGAAAGGATACATTAGGGCAAATGGCAACATTCAGACAAAACAATGGGGAAAAACAAAGACATGAGTGAAGGCGGTGACGTCAAAGGGCCATGAAACCACGTTACTGAGCCTCCCGGCAGAAGTCCGATACAGGTGTTGTTTATCTAGGAATGATGTCCTTGGGAGCGCTCAGCTTCACAACTCCATGGATACAGGAGGGGGTGAGGAGGGAAGAGCGTTGTGTTTACATATCTTCAAGGAGATTAGAAATATGCAGCCCTTCCAAGGTCACACGGGGAAAGACAATTCAGAAACAGAATGTCTTAGGTCGAAGATTATAAATTTCAATCTTCCCTAAAGTCTCTCCAATACATCTCAGTTCCCAATCATCCAAATTAGTTTGGTCGTTCCACTGAACTGAAACTAGCAACTTCTCCAAGATCGATTCCATCCTGTTAGTGAGTTTTAGAGTCCTCGTCTCTGTCCACACCAACAGTCCGAGTGTTCCCTAGTTCGGCCAAGTCTGTCACAAATTTGTTGATAAGCCAGGAATCCATAAGATCCAAACAGCAGAAATCCTGTATGAATAAATCCAGGGTGAATCCCGCCGGGTGTGTCCCCGCAGAACAAAAGGGCTCTCCTGGGCCCAGACTTCTCCTTGAAAATTTGATCAATTGCATTGAGAGATCGAGATCGGTTGACCAGATCCATAATTTGTAGATTTGGATGATGTGCAAAGAAAGGCTCCAAAAATATAGAAAAAGACAGGACAAAAACAGAGCAAGCAGGGCAGGCAAGGGCAGGGAGTTAGCAGAGGAAAAAAGTGTCTGCCTTCATCGAGAGTAAGAGAGAAAATGTAGGACAAGATTATATGAGAACAAAAAAAAAAAAAAAAATCAAACCTCCTCTAATTTGAAGTGTTTATTATGACTAATAAGAACATGTCTTAAACCACAACTCATCATACTTCAAAGTTACTCTGAAACAATAGAAAATAAACAAATCAACTATTTATTTGTGAAACGTTTTGGGCTTAATTTGTCCAACAGAGATGAGACCAGTGTATCTGGTCAAGTTTCCAGAAACAGCCTGCAATTTCACAGTCTGTACTTCTGAACTGTGTGATGCAGATGGCGGTTATAGGTTGTCTAAAGTAGCACAATTATATTTTTACACCTCCAGTTCTGACATCTAAATAATGACATGGACAAAGAAAGCCTCTGACAGCAAGCGATTGTGTGAGGACACTTGAAGAGAGGACAAGCTGTAATTGTGATTTGTTTTTTGTGTTTTTCCTGGAGAGATTCAACCATTCATTAAATGTAGAGGTTTTTCAGACTGACTTTAATGTAAAGATCTGAGGGAAGAAGAATGATAGTAAAGCGTGTATCAAATGCAAGCATTAGGATAATGTAAGAATATATTAAATAACAGGTTTGCCAGTGTGAATGAATTATATGGCATTCTTCACAAGCATTGGAAAAAAAGAAGAATTATTGCTAATTATCCATGATAATAACAATAAATTCTGAAAATATGTTTGGATTTTGTACTTTTGTACTTTTGTCTGACCTTTTTTTTTTCAATTCTTGGTTAAAGAGTAAAGTCAAGTTGATAACTGATTATATGGAAGAATAAACACCGTTTGACGGTCCAGTTCTCATTCAGGAAGGAGGTGGATTCTGTGTCACAGATATAAAGTGAAAAATATGCAAAACAAGTCCAGAAAATAAGAAAAAAGACTTGATAGTGTAATTAAAGAGTAAACACAGTAAAAAGAGTCGCATATTGACAAAGGCCGCTCAGGTCATTTCGGACGGACGGATGGCTTTGAACAAAAGTAATAGGCGATTTTCATTGTAATAAATTTATTTAAATTTAAATATTAGAACCAAGAAATTGACTGTTTTTTGTTACTTTTGGCAGAAAAGTACAATATTAAGATAAAAAAAAAAAAATCTGTATTTTAAATTTTTTTCTTGATAAACATCCTATCTATCATTAGATCCCATGATGCGCAAATTCATCCTCTCTTGCAAGCTAACCGAACAAAGAAGCACCAAGCGGTTGCTTGTTTGCATGCGACGGTCACAAAATTTCTCTCGAGGGTCCTAAGTGAAAGAGCTTGTAGCTTTACGTCGGCTTTCAGAAAATGAAAGCAGCTGCAGAAAATATTAGCTAAAGAGTTCACATGACCCACACAGACAAAACAGATTATTAGTCTGTGAAACTGCACCTATTCAGAGCACTCGGATAATAATAGCAAACCACCTCAACTACATGCTGATTAGTTGTGCTTAGCGCGTGACCCGGGTCTCTGGCCTTTCTCAGAAATACAGGGAAAAGTTGGCTCAGAGAGAAGTTTTTTTTTTTGTTTTTTTTTTATGAAACTAGTTAAAGCTTGGAAATGGTAGGCATGGCTCTTATTGGGACTACAGAATGAGCTTTTAGGGAGAAACAGAAGGAAGAAAAAGTCCACCTGCCATCTCAGGTCTTGAAGCTTTCAGTTGACTAGCGGGGCCCCTAATCAATGCCAGAATCCCGACTTACACTCACTGTACCAGAGGCCCAATTCATTCCCGCCATGCATCACGCAAATTGCACACATACAATTATGGTGAGTCATGTTCATGCAGGCACACTCTTCAAAAGTGTAGGACTCATTTGTTATGGGCTAACAGCATGCAAAATATGGCATCTTAAATGTCAAACTTAATCAGACGTTCATATTTCAACGCCTCTCTCTCATTATGAGCCTCCCTCCCTCTTCTTCCTCACCCTCTAAATGGCTCTCAGTCAGACACAGGCACACACACACACAGGCTAAGAACACACCTCACTTCCCCAGCTCTCTCTATCTGTCCATCTTTCTTCTAGCACTCTCTCAATTAATCTTTCATCCGCTTCCCGCCCTCACGGCTGTCTTCTCCCCCAGTCCCAGTTTCTGTGCTCCACTCGCGTCCAGACTTTCCCAACATGCGATTCCATCTGTGTCTGCATTGCTTGTCTGTGTCAAGACATTTCCACATCGTCCCATTAACCTGACGGCTACAGAACGTGCCGGTGTCATGTGTGAAATATCCTGCAGGTGCGTTCTTATAATTAATTTGACACATGATCAGCTGTTCCGAGGAGTCCGACAGATTGCGCAATAAGACAGTCTGTTGTTATCAACATCTGTACAGTTAATTACTGAGGAACAAAAAGAACACAAGAGTCGTGTTGACTTCTTGATGGAAAAACTGCACAAACTTTGTTTTGAAAATACAAATAAAAAATAGTATCACCAGCTGTTGAACTGCGGCATTAAAAAGTCGAATCATACGTCAAACGGTGCTGCAGTAGACTAAAAAAATAGCAGAATTATGAATGCGTGACCGCTGGTGGCATTAAAGCAGCTTTTGAGGATGTAGGAATGAAATAAATCAGGAACGCTTTGTCTATTCACTCATTCTATAATAAAACGAAGAGCTTAGATTTTTTTTTCCCCATCCACTATCCCATCAAATGACAGAAATTCTGAAGTCCATCCACTGACTGCACCTGTTTGTGTCAGCGGGGGATACCCATCTCCAGGAGTAATTGGGCCAGAGGCGGGATGAGCCCAGACAGACTGCCAGTCCATCACAGGGCAGAACTCTTAAGTCCATACGACGCATTGTTATTTGGACAAAGAAACACATAGAAGGAAACATTTTCCAGTTGCTACAAAACTTTGAGAGCAGTTTTGCATGTGCGCTAGCTATTTCCGGTGGTTTACATGTACGCCTAAATGATGTGTTAATATGAAAAAAAGAGACCAACCCGTTAACGTCTGATCAATCGATAAAGGTCAAATTATTAACAATTCCTTTGTCAAATCCGGCTAATAGAGAAATATCACAGAAATCTACTTATTAAAGAAAATAAGAGGATTGTAAAAAGATTGACTGAATTCACTCTTTCACCTGTTCCACTTTACTTCAAGGTAAACTTAACCTTAGAAGCTGAATGTTCATTTCATATGCACAGTTTACATAAACATTTTCTGAAGCTCAAATTACAGGTTCAGTGCATTTTTTTCCTTTTTAAAAAATGAACATAAAGTGTCGCAGAATGCTTGCAAATTCTTACACAAGATAGAAGTAAAACAATCTAAAGCTACATGAAGTTTTGCCAGTTTTATATCTTCCCATTAACAAAACCCCCATTTTTTTTTTTTCATAGTTAGTATATCTTCCACACCTTTGAGAAGGATTCAATGTTCAATACATCTCACAGGTGTTGGACGTAATATGACCAGTGTGTGGCCCATTGATGTAATTACAGGTAGTTAGGCTTAGGAGGCAGAATGACATGACCACAAAACACAGATCAGCAGGTGTGGTCCCAGCTTTTCCATCTCAGACAAGCGAGTGAACGTTAATGTCCTTCAAAGAGGACAAAAAATATTACTAAATAAATATTAGAAATCCACTGATTACAATCTTTAAAGCCGATTCGGACTATAAATGCTAGTAAAAGTCTGACAAAGACTTTGGATGATCAGGATTTTATTCTTTAAATGTTAGTATTGACAGCATGAAAAATTATGTTTCTGACTTGAGGTAGAACTTGAATTTGAAGGAAGATTTTTTGTATTTCTCTTAGGTAATCTTAAAAATAATGGAATACCAAAATAGAGACTTTTCTACAAATACAGTCAAAGAAATTGCAACAAAACATTTTTATTAAGCTCGAAAACAAACTTCTTGCTTTAAATGGTTTAGAGAAATAAGAAAAAAACATGAAGTGCTTAAAATTTTTAATCAAATAAATTTAGGAAAAGAACAGAAAAAGTAACTGAAATGTTTGTTTTTGTACAGTCACGTTCCAATTAAAAGAAATTACATAAAAAAAATAATATCACTTGTTTTTCACTATGCTTTTAATGAACAAAAAAAAAAACAGCAGTTCCTCACAAACTGTCTGGAAGAAAATTTGGTACTTTCTTCCATCAATGCAGGCTAATTAGCATCTTGTATCAAATCAGCTATTCATTTCCTTTAATATTTACAAATACAACACAATATATATGAATGATGGCACCAGAGTGAGGTTTGGTGGGGATCAAGACATCTCTAAAAATTACTACATTTTATGCAATATTAACATATATGAATGCCATTCACTAATTTCCATGCATGCACAAGTCGTGTTTAGCTTTGATCTACCAGCCGTAGATCGTCAGTGGTCCTGTTCTGGTCATGTCTCAGTTAACTTTTCCAAGCTGCCCCTGGAAATGGCCCCAAATGTTTCCTTATTCATCCAAAAGATAGGAGGGTGGATGGGCTGGTCCGTCACCACAAAAACATTATTAAAAGTATATGAGAGCAGTCTGACCTTTAATAATGACTACAGATTACTGCACCACCCAGGGTCTGGTAAGCACTGTCCCGTGAGTGTCTGATACGCTCTAGGAGGGCTATCTGTCCTCTTTGGAGAAAAAAGTGAGCACTGGGTAAAAGCCGCAAGAAGGACACAAGCACACACAGTATTGTATAATAGAATAAGGAGTCTTTGTGTGAGAAATCTGCATTCAGACCGTTCAGGTACTCTCGGGGGGAGGAAAACAGGGAGACAATCTCTCAACAAATCTCCCTTAACTGGCTTAGAAAACAAAAGCACAACATGGTCTGGATTCATACTTTCACGCTCAATTAACAATTCATACAGGAAGCTAAACAGTAAAACGTTACCAGTGACAGAAACGTGACCCAGCCAGGAAGCCTACCCCACTGTGATGCACGCAGCACAACACAAACTAGCTGTTTTCACCTGCGAAGGCTAAAATGACAACGCTACACGACATCATCATGCTCTATTAAACTTTACTTGGAAGACGGTGTGTTGGGCCACAGGTGGGACACGTAGGGCCATAAAACAGTAACTTCTGCAGGAATGTGGAGACATTTACAGCAGCATCTAGATTTGTCTGCATTACAGGGCCACCACTATGTTTAAACCGGAGCGGCAGCGTTCACTTTTCGTCATGTTTTGCGTGCAGGGTGTGTTCGCTACATGGCTTGAGAAGATATAAAAAGTTAAAATAAGAATGTATACAGTAGTATTCGACACTACGTACAGACGTGTTAATGCATAAGTTGTTGTTTTACACACAATTATCCAGTCAGTCGTGTACATTCTTTCAATTGTGTGAAAGATTTATGTTCACATTTCTTCAGCTTCTTGCCAGTTCCCGATACTGTAGTTGTACAATGACAGAATACACACGTACGCAAACACACACAAGCAAAGACTTTATATCTCCTCTGTTATTTTAATAATCTGTGACCTGAGAGAGTTATAAGACTCAATAGTCTGGTCTCTGGAAAGGCCGTCTGGATTTTAACTTTAAGCACACACACACAGAAACAGACAGAGCTCCCCTGCTATGGTCTTTAGAGCATATTCTGTCTGAGTGTGAATGTGTGTGGGGAGCATACCATGTGTGTGTGGTCACGTCTAAGAGTGCTCCTTTAAAAAGGCATTTCTCTGCATGTCTCCGTCTCATCATGGCTGATGATATCACTGAAACCATCCTCACAGCAGGCAAACTGTGGCGAGGAGCGTCCTATATTGTGCGTTTCTGTGTGCAAAATCTAATTTATCCGTTCAGCAATAAATCATAAGACTGTCGCGAGAGGCCTAGCTCAGACGTTGCACATAAAACACACACACACACACACACACACACACACGCGCGCGCGCGCGGACAGACAGACTGCCAGGAGTGCGTGCAATTAATTATTGTTAACCGGCTGCCAGAATGCAAAGTCTGGCACTGCGAGAGACAAAAAAAAGAAGGACATAAAGGGAAAACACATGTCAACACATAGAATTGGACTTTATAGGGTTTGTCTTAGCGAGAAAGAGCTTCACAGAGATTCAAAGCGTCACTTAAAAGAACAAGAACAACAAATCTTCCAGGCTAGAGGTAACACAATAAATGCAGACCTACAGAGTCCTTTTACAATATTACACAAATAAAGATAAAATACCTCATAATGAATAGTTTGCCTATGTAAATAAGCTAGGAGTACATTTACAAGCTTTAAAGGTTTAAGAACTGATTGTAAAATATATAAATGTTCCCAGAAATCAGCTCGTAATGGGAGTCAGACAATTTTCCCCTTCACAGATCCTGACCAGTCACTCATCAGTAAATGAGCTGTGTAGAAGCACAACCAGGTGATTTCAATCATGCTTTTTAGTGTGAAAATTGTTAATGAAGTAAGAAGGCTCAAAGTTAGCCACTTTTTAGGATCACTGACGTAACAGAGAAAGCACATCAGCTTTCTGTAGAATTAAAAAAGATGCTGGCAGAAAATTCAGAGATAAGCAAATCGAGGTCAACACTCTGCACCGCATCCGAACAAATGCAGGTTTTAAAAACCCAGCTCATTGTCAAGTCATGTAAATTGCAACCAAAGGACAAATGTGCATTAAGATTTAATGGTGTACTTATTAATACCAAGCTTTTATTAATCCTTGTGTACAGTTACAATAACATGAATAATTAATGTACCATCTGGCTTCGCTGTCCTATAACATGCCGGTTATGTGCAGATTTCTGGAGACATAAGGAGAATGAACTGTGACCTTGTCCTATGATCTGATGTTTACTGTAGTTCACAGAGAAAATTGTCAAAAAGCAACAGGGGATACAACTGATTAATTCTAAATTAATTTTTGACTTCCATCTGTCATTGTCCATATTTTGGAACAACATTTGCCTCAACAGTTATTAAAATTTGGTTTACCAGTGAGTCAAAAGTAGACAGCAGTTTGAGCTGCTTACAAACACCCAGTTCCTCCTGGTTTGGTATTACATAAAGCTCAAAATGTCACTGTTTCTGTTGCTGAGTAACATGGGTAAAGACATCAAATAGAAAAGAAATTGAGAAGTACGAGTGTAAAAATACTGGGAAATATTCAACGCTGCAGACGTAATGAAAAAAATGAAAATAAAAAAAACGGAGTGGTCCGGGCAACGTCTGGACATGAATCTGAATGAGAACTTGCAACCTGACCCTACGCTCAAAAATCCTCCATTGTGGCTAAATTAAAACAATTATGCAAATAAGAGTGGGACTAAGTTCCTCCGCAGTGTAAATATATATTACCAGTTCCTGATAGCAGCTGTAGTTGCCAAGGGTGGAACAACTATTTGGTTAGTTTTATCTTTGAATAAGATACCCCATAATACAAAAATTGAATCGTCATTTAGAAACTGCATTTTGTATTTACTTCGGCTGTCATTGTCTGACGCTAATCCTCAATTACGACTAAAACACCGATGCATTTAAGGATTGATTAGGCAATGTCTAAAGCAGAAATAACTTAAAATGCAACTTCTCTGTGTCGTGTCTGCCTCCCAAAACCTATTCCGAGTAAAAATAAAAACCTGTTGGTGTACTACAGTAATTTGAGTAAAAAGAAGAACAAATGTGTTTTCTGGTGAAACAGGTTGAAACTCTATTCCTAAAACTTAACAGCAAAACAATTTACACAAAGATAAAAGTATTAAATCATGGGCTTAAGCACTGAAGGTAACACACTGACAGTACAAAGAAAGCATATTAAAAGCAACAACAACAACAGAAAGAAACATCAAACAGTCTTTGCTATACAACTGAGGGGGATCTGCTAACTGGTCAAAACTATAATAGAGTTTTGCTTTCAAGGCATTTTTAACTGAAGACAGTTCAAAATAAAACCGAAGAGGCAATTCACAGAAGTTCACTCAGAAGTTTACAGACATGGGCAGGATTTCTTTCATCCTCACTGGTTCCAAGATGGACTCGTCCTTACTTTAATCATTCACCAAGAAAAAAAGAATCTGACATAAATCTGATTGGCTATTGATCACCGTTTCTGAAATGATTGGCAGCCCAACTATGTCCAAGTTTCTACCATTTCTCTTTGGATCTCTTAATTTGAAATATTTGGGGAAAGTTCTGGGTTTTCTGGCAAATGTAAAGAAAAGGTCCCAAAGTATGCGGATGCCAACACTATGCTTGACAACTAATTCACTAACACTACTCACTGATGGAAAAATCAAGTATTCTGACGTGTCTTATAACAGTAGCTATAATTTATCTAAATCCCCAGAAAGCCGTTTGGTAGTAATCTGACTTTTTTTCAAAGTCGTCTATGTTAGTCATCACTGACACAAAGATGGTTTCATATTGATGAGGTTTTACAATGAAATCTGTCAACCAAACTCACTGCAGAGACATTTCAAAAGTGATCTGAAACACTAGTTTATACTTTTGGTACGGGCTTTCTAAACTCTATTGTTTGATTTTGTAAAGATTAAGGATGCGCCAATCCACCTTTTTCACTTCCAATACGACACAAATACTGGCTGATGCTGTATCGGATCAGTATCGGCCGACACTGATACAATACAGAAAAATAATTTTGAGTGTACTTAAAATGTTTCTTTTTTTTTTAAACATACATAAAAGTACTGAATAGCAAATTTATTTGACAGCTCTACACCATTACAGTTCACTTAAAGTCACCAATACCGTCACAAGCTTGGTCAGACATATAGAAATAACACAACTTAATTCAACAAAGGTTTGTGGGCCTTTGTTACGGCCCTGGGCCTTTTAGGCTGGGCTGCAGGTGTCTTGCTGTCTGTCTTTGTGCTCCTCCCCTTTACAGGTGCTGCTGATTTGCTAATTTGGAGCATAGAGTACTTGAACCTGGCTGTCTCCGTCTTCTGTGTGGCCTTCAGCATCCACTCTGCCGCTTGTGGTGTTTTGTTGCCAGGCCTCAGCTCCCCTCCTTTTTGCACCTTTGAGTTTGTCTTTGTTTTGGCACTTCAACACTTCCATATGCACTCATACAACACATTCAAGCATTTGCATTACACCACTGATATTGATATCCACAATCCATTGTTGTTTTTGTTAATAAAGATTCATTTTACTACACTTTAACCCCTGCATGGTCTCCCGTTTTTGTTATGACCTTGAGCCAGTCGTAACAACCTTCTTTTAAATGGCTCAAAAAGTGCAATTAGGAATTCTAAATATAATGTAACATAAATAATAAGGCATGGCTTTGTTCAAAACACAAAGCACAGAATCAGATTGACTAGATGTGCCCTTCTCGATAACTGAACACTGTCACCAGTACCCAGTCTAGAAATGTTTTCAATATCAGAACCGATACAGATATTAATATCGGATCTGTGCATCTCTAGTAAAATAGGATTCATCTAGCCTGGACGGATTTAATGTTTTTAAATATGAGATTATGTCTGTATCCATCTCATTGCACTGCTGTTACACATAATTATCTGGTCTTTCTTGGTGTGTTATAGCACAACTGGCAACCCGTTTAGACATTATGGTACAAGCGTTTAAAGCAGGTAACTCCAATAGGAGTCCAGCTTTGTTATCCAGGTTTTCATTGCACCAGTCTTCCTTGACAAGTATTTCAAGGTATCAGGCTGTCACAGAGAGCAGACAAAGAATGAAATACTCTCTTCCTTTGCTTGCTGGAGAGTGGCAGATTCTTCAGACAGAAGAGGGCAGAGCCAAAACAGAGCAGATGAAAAAGTGAGACAAGCTGGTTTTGACATAGGCGGGTTTTTCACACTTTATACAGAAGACGAGAAAAAAAAAGACCATCACACCTGAACACTGTCTCCTCCCTTTCTTTACTTCTTTCTTGCTCCCCCCCTTTTTTTCTCGTCTCCAACAAGTGTGAAAGCGTGGGTGAAGGCAGCTGTGTTGGTGTGGGTGGGTGGGTGGGTGGGTGGGTTGGGTGAGTGTGTGTTTGTGTAACACAGACACGATAACTTCCTCTAAACTTCCTGTGATTAGAGCTTAGGGGTTGCCGGGGACAAGCAGGAAATTAGAAACACACACACACTCACACAATCTCATTAAAGGGGGAAATATCATCATACTTTAGAGTCATTAAAGCTATAAACATAAAAAAAGCATGAAACAAATAAAACACAATTGACCTTTTCATTGTTTTTCAAAGCAAACAACTCATTTTAAAATCCTCTTTTGACAAAAAAAAAAAAAAAAAAAAAATAAAGCCTCTGTAGCCATGCTCTTGAAAACAGGAACTGAGTACCATAGATGGATGGTGAATACTTAGCGTTTTGATCCCCTGTGTAATGAGCTATTGATGTACATAAAACAAAGACCGTATTCCTGATCAAAAATACTTTCATAAAGGAAATATGTTGAATATTTGTGTGCTCACAGCAGTTGCTTTGAGCACAAACTAGACAAATGCTTCTGTTAACATCAGATATTACTTTTTGAAATCTGTTAAAATGTTGCAAATGAATCTGCAAGCTTATCTTGATTGCTTAGTTTCCATTCATGTGTCACACTCAAATGGAAGAGAGTGTTTTTCTGCATCTGCAATCTAATTTTCTATCAGTACCTTTGCATGGATTTTTAGGGTCCAACAAAATGGGGACAGAAAAATGTTAGTGGACTTCTAGAGTTTGACTTGTGTGACAAACTGTGTCACTACATTTGTGTTACTGTAGTGCATGTTAACTCTCTCAAGTTTAGCAAAGATTATGTGTAAAAAAGTGAAACCTGTACAACCATCTATATGGTTCTCTAATATAAAGCAAGCCGTTATGGTGACAGTTGTCAGGAGGAACATGCTAATTAATGCCTCTGCATATCAACACTGGGCAAAACAAAAGCAGAAATCACATGTGCCTGATTGCTGTGAGAATTTTTATTGTGCTAACATTTATTGCATTAAGCTCAGTTCATAATTCAAATTAGTTTTAAAAGCTTTCTGTCTAAGAATTGTATGGAGTCGCTGATTTGCAGCATTCAGCACTTTTAAGTTCCTGGGTAGGGTTCTGGTTTGTCAAGTCTCCAAACCAGAGCCCTCAGATATTTCTCAATTGGCAAAATCACAATATAAATAATCACTTTAGAAACTTTTTGAGCAGGAAACTTTACCATCTACTACTTTTGTTTTGAGTCAGATATGTATTGAACATTGATTTCTAAGTTTAACTTCAGACTTCCAGGCCGTCTCATGCCGGTTCTCGTGTCTTCCTGTTTTACATGGTTATCGATTTTTGAAAGAACATTGTTCACAACGCCTCCTAAGTCATTTTCAAACAGACACAAATTCTAACAAAAAGGGGAAGGAGGAAGATGTTTTGCCCAATATTTCACAATTATAAAGCTGAGATTTAATCACTTCCTGACAATGTGTGCATATGGTTACACGCAAATGTGGCCGTGTGTCTCAGGGTGGAAACAAATGTTCATGTGAGCATGAATGAGAGAATTAAAAAAAAGAAGTGTATTTTCTCCTTATCTGCACAATAACTTGCATACTTTCTCACACACTTGGAGCACACGCAAACACATCCTCGCACACACAGAGACATACAATGCTAATTCATGTGAAGGACGCTAGGACAGCTCTGAATGCCTCAGGGCTACGTCTGAGCTTTCATTTCCTCTATCCTGCACGACAACTGACAGAAGCGAACACATTCACACAACCCACCGACAGAAAGCACAATGTTATGAAACTCTTCACCTGCCCACAGGGACTCCAGCTGTAGACAACTTTAATATTCCAACCAAAGATTCTACCAACATTAGTCTACGTTGCAATAAAATAATCAACGAAATAGAAGGGTTTTTTTCTTGGTATGAAGGGGGAAAAAAACAAAAAAAAAACACGCTAAAATATCTTCCAGTCACATTAACAAACATGCACCAGACATCCAAAAATGCAGACAATGAGTTTATAGGCAACATCTGAGGCTTTAAACTTTAACTAGTTAAACCAAAAAACACTGTAAAAATTTGAGTTTAAGTGACTAATAAAGAAGCAGATGTCACACTTTCAAAGGGTGGATACATTGTCAAGCTTAAGGGAAAGTCTAAGGTCTGGCTAAAAAAAAACAAAAAACAGGAGCCTAACTGTATAGATTATCAGTCTAATTTTACCACGCTGTAATAACTAAAGGCTAAACACGCTTAGTTTCCTTACTGAGAAGAAGTCTGCATTTGGCGTCCAATGATTTGCACCAAAAGGAGACCCCCACCCCTCAACCACACACAGATGCAAACATCAGTAAAAACATGCAGACTGTGTGCTTTCCTGTGCTAGGGGGGAAGTTGCAGGTCATTGCGACATCAGTACTTTAGATAAGAGCTCCTTCACACACCGTGGATTCAGCTGAAGGGGTTTAGTTTAGATTTAATGCAGATGGGCTTTAAAGAGTACGATAAATACAGCATGATTACTTTAGTTGTAGAAGAAGTGTCGCTCGTGCACAACAGGAGTCAAATCCGTTCTTGTAGTCTGGAATGCAGTCATCCTGCAGCACCAAGGAATCTGAATTGAAACTGAATGCAACAGTCATGTGGCTGCATGCACAAGAAAGGTCTTAAATCAATTTTGATAATAATCCGTTAATCAAAGCACTTAGATTCACCCCTTAATTGGGGACAAAATGTGAAACACATTACATGAGCTTACTAAAAGTTTCTACTTTTATTTACACACTTACACGCAGCCAGTGTTGTCAGCAATTTGTTTAGGTATGGTGTTTTAATACTTTAATCAGAACCTGCATCTTAGACTTATCCACGATTAAAAACTAGCCTGCTGAGAAGATAGTGAGCATGGTGGGAGTTAAACTGATGGCCAAGCTAACTGAATAAGATGTCTAACCCAACAGCCACAACAAGTAGAAGTAAATGAAGTACGGACACGTCACTAGGTATGAAACACGACAGGCTTTTTACCGTAAATGAATGATGCAAGATTCCCATAAATATTGCACCATTAAGCTCAAAGCGGTGATTTCAAACTGCAGTGGTCCAGGGCCAGACTCATGCAACTTTTAGATGTGTTCCTTGTCCCACACACTTAAATTAAATAGTGACACTGCCTTGCGAGCATGCAGTCAAGCTCTACAGAGCTCTGCTAATGAGCTTATATTGGAGCCAGGTGTGCTGAAGAAGCAGAGACATCTAGAAGTCGCCGAAGACCTGCAGCTAAGTCTCAGTCAGATGTGATGGAGTCTTTCCATCACAGATTGTCACTTGGAATGAGTTCTGGATGTACGTTCAGGGTCATCCTGCTAAAAGTGAACCTCCACCCCAGTGTCAAGCATTGTGCCGCCTTTCACGGGATTGACTTGCAGTAGATTAGATTCCAACCATCCTATGGGAATGAATCCCCATATCATGATGTCACCACCACAATGGTTAACCATAGTGATGCGTTATTGCTTTTATTTCACACATAGCGTTTCACATGCAAGTCAACAACTTGAATTTTGATCCGACCTGATCACTTTGTTCTGCCTGTTGCTGCAACTCCAACATCTGTAAGCAGGACTCCTTATGTTTCTCTGTTAACGATAGTGTTCTTACTGTCACTATAGATTCATAGACTGCGCATCTAATTAAAGATTTTTGTACCCGAGATGTGGATTCTCCGCAGCTCCAGAGTTACCATAGGCCTCTCTTAGCTTCTTCTCTGATTAATGCGCTTCTTGGCAGGCCTAGAGATGCTTGATTTATAATCTAATCCTGCTTTAAACTTCTCCCCTGTCCTTAATGGTGCTGTCTGTTCACTTACCTACAATAAACCAGTGAGGCCTTCACAGAACAGTTGGTTTTACACTAAGAATAAATTACACACAGCTCTGTCAGGATCTTGGGTTGTTTTGAGTTGCTTTGGGTTTTTCTGGGTTCTGATCAGTTATTCTTATTCTGATTTTGATTAGAGCAACTTTCTGTTTTACTTTGATCGGTCACCTGTTAGTTATTCTAGTTCTATTAATTATTCTTTGTGGAATTAAATTCATAGTTCCTATGTCTGTGGACTCTCCCTCGCCCCGTGTGCCTTTGTCTCTCTCTCTCTTTCTCTTTCTCGTCTCACACCTGCAAACTGTTAGCTAATCATCCCCGATCTTTAGTCCCAGCATTCACCAATCGAGTATATATGCACCTCTACTGCTCTCACTCCTTGCTGGTTCCTCCTGTTATTCTTGGTTACCTGTTCTTTGTATTCCCTGGATCCCTGCATGTTCTTGTTTTTTGGATTATTTTGCATTTTAGTCCAACCTCAGCCACACATCATAACAAGCTTGAGTATTTAGGTGAAGGCATATGCTTTCCATTCATTTAGGTGAATCAGAGTACATGAGGCTTAAATATTTACAGCACGTTTTAGATTAATTTTACTAAAAAAAAAAAAAAAAAAAAAAAAGTAACCCGATTTTCTTTCCACTTCACAAGCATCCACTGCTTCGAGAGTGGTGGAGTGAAAAAAAGCAAAAAAGTCAAACGGGTGTGAGTAGTTTTACAAGGCACTATATCTGTATTTTAGTAGAATAGTCTAAAGACTACTTTAAATTACATTACATTACCGTTGGCAAACATTACTCGGTAAGCGCAGCCTCAAAGTAAACTGCACAGCTATACACACACAAGGTGGGCTGTGATGTACTCGTTTTGATCTAATTCTGCATTCCCAACATGATTAACTGAAATCGATCAGCTGTGACGATCCGTCTCAGAATTCTCTGGATGATTTTATGGAAGAGCGAGGAGCAGATGCTCTGCGAGCAGGATGAAGGCAGCAATTATTCAACGGGGGGTGCTGTCTTGACACGAGTCTTCTGACTGAAATATCGACAGAACGGCATCGACCATTAATCGCGTATTGTGGACCAGGCGCCAGTTCCCCACCGCTGATGCACTTTGGATAATAACTTAAATAAGAGCAAGTAATGCCAGGTAAACAGAGGCCCTTGTAAATACCTGCTGTGGAAATTCACTTTGGCTTGAGTCTGCTATTTGTCATGTTCTTGCCTGAGGGTAAAAACATTATACCTGGATTGTTTAAATCACGCAACGTGCTCATCAAGGAGAACCACTGCAGTGGATGAAGATACATATCTTTGACAAGTCTGACAACTAGCTGTACGCATGCAGCCAAAATGAAGATTTATTGTTTAACATTTGATGTCCCTTTGCTTTGAGCAAATAAAAAAAAGATAGCAGAAAACTGCAAAGGTCCAAATGTGGAAAATGAATTATACCTGATGCCTGACAGTTGCACTCGCTGCATAAAAAGGCACGCAATGTTTTTTTTGTTGTTGTTTTTTTTCTCTCTCTCTCTCACTAGTTTGACAATAAATCAGACAAAACCTTTTATATTTTTGGTCAGTTAGGATCATTAACTTACTCATTATTCTGAGTCAGGGCCAGAATGAATTTTCAGTTCTGTCAAAATCAGAAATGTGTCACATTCCATTAAGTTGTGGTAGATTGCTCTATTAGACTGTACGACTGAAGTCAAATGTTATAGGTGTCATTTCACAAGCTTCATGCAGTAGTTTGTTTGAATTTCCCTACTGAACTTGTGTAAGTGAGTCATATCTGAATGCAGTCTGTCTTGCGCATATCTTTTTAGCTTAGGCCAAAAGATTTTGATGGGTCTGATACCAAGGCTTTGGGATTTGGAACAAATTTTATTGAGGCTAAACACTTCAATTCTGCTTTCATCAGACCACAGGAAACTGGAATTATGTTTTTTTCTGTTTTGTTTTGTTTGGATTGATTGCTTCTTCCTCTTCATGTAGCCTTCCAGCTCACGTGAGGCTCAAGACTCATTTCACTGTGAGTAATGACACTCAGTAACAGTTGCAAGTAGAAACTTTAAAGGGCGATATTGTGCATTTTATGCCATTTTAGAATACAATCGTGTAACTATGTTGTTATGAAAAATGTTGCATATATCAAAAACAACTCAAAAGAAAGTTGACTTCCTGTCACAGTAGTTGGAACTGGCCTTCGACACGTCATCCCAACAATGTCTCTCCGTGTTGTCCACAGCTGTTCTTAGGAGAGTTGCAGTTTGTATGATAAGTTCAGCAGACGTGCAGTTCCACCAGGTGTTTTCCAATTGCTACTGCCGCTAGTCTGGAGGAGTTATGTGGGGCAAAGGTGCTGTGCGGGGTGAGAACTTGACTGAGGACTGAAGTTTCAAGGCAGAGCTTTGACAAATAAAGGCTTGTGTGAGCAGGTGTTGAGGCATCCCGAATGGCTGCCATGGGAGATTTAAGGAATCCTTAAACATGCCTGAGTGAGTCAACACTCCGGGCATGAGGGAATGACATTATAACATTATATAAAGCTTAAAATATATATATTCTGCATAATCTCCCTTTTAAAACAATATCTTGCTTTTGTTAGGAGCTTCATGCATGTATTTTGTAGCAAATCATGTTTGTCTGAGACAGACAGAACCATTCTCCTTCTCAAATGGTTTGCACATTCCCATAGTATTTATGGTTTCACTTACAGTTTGAACAGATAAATATGGCATTTTCAGACATTGTAACTGAGGAGGAATCAGAGTTGTGAAGATCAACTATTCTCCTCCTGATATTTTGACTGATTTGATTTTCAGGGAGGACTTCGACATGTTGCCTTAAACTACAGTTCCTCATTTCCAGTTGTGCCGCTGTTACTTAATGTTGTGAATTAACCTCCTAAAGGCATTATAAAGCATGATATCATCACACCTTCCCCAAATTGTTTAAAAGCATGCACTGTAAAAAAATAAATAAATAAAAAGATAAATGAACTGATTTTATATAGAACCGTTCCAGTATGACTGGACTTTACAGTACAGACCCATTCTCACTCACAAACTCACGCACATTTATACACCAAAAACGCAGATCATTTGGCAACATTTGGGGCTAAGTGTTTTGCCCAGAGATGCATCGACATGTGGCAGGAAGAAGCTGGAATCAAACCTACAACCTTCCAAATGCAAGACAACAACTCCAAACCTGCAATGTAGCAGATATAAATAATTTTAGCAGTCGTAGCATCTGGAGTTGTCCACCAAAAAGGAAATGTTAAGCTTAATTTAATGTCCGTAGTAAAAAAGGTATTTTCTTTTTTCAGGCAGGGCATGTAAAAATCTGTTTTCCACTGTGCTCTCTTTAATATGCATGAGGGTGGCGAGTTGCCGGTTCGATCCTTGCTCAACGGGACGCATGCACACTGACGGAGGCGAGGCCCGGTGGTGCCTCGCCTCCGTCAGTGTGCCTCAGGGCAGCTGTGACTACTATCCAGTAGCTTCCCACCATCAGCATGTGAATGTGTGCGTGAAAGACAGACTGTGACACGCTTTGGGGACCTCTGGACTTCACAGAGAGCTATAAAAGCACAAGCCATTTACCATAAGTAAATAAACTCCAAAGACGTTATCAAGGATCTCGATCTTACTCAGACACGCCTGTTTTACGAGGGGTGTAGCAGAGAGAAAGGATTCACTATCATCAGCCCTCTAATTAATGACGTAGTCAAAGAAAGATACTCAACACACTCACTCTACCCTTTTCTGTCAGAGCTGTCAGATCAACTTATTTCAAGTATTTGAGGTGGATTAGTCATTGCCATCTCAAGCCAGATTAGAGCTCTTTAAATAGGTCAAAGATTTACAAGAAATCCAGGTGTGGATCAGTAGAAGAAGAAAAAGTATGTAACATTTCACACCCATATAACTGCTGGTCCACCCTTTGAAAAAAAAAACACACGCCATACACTTGCGTACATGCATGGACGTGCATTCGCAAAGAGTTAAGTTCTTAAAGTTATCTAACTGATACTGCGCCTTAAATCCTGTCATGTCACATTTTATATCCAACTCCTCCCTTCTTCCTTACCTTCTTTTCATCTGCTTTTATTCTTCCTTCTAATCTCTGTCTGATCTATTCTGATGAGTGGCATAAAACAACACCATAGCCTTGGTGAGCGGATGAAGGTATTTTTCATCTGTGTGCATTTTTACTGCAAATACCATCTGCAGTTGTCCACCATGTCATATACAAAGCTTCACAGTACTTGGGTCAAACCACAAGTAGGTTCTTGTGGCATGTTTTTTTATGCATGAGTATCAATAGAACATGAGCTAGATACAGTAATAGCTTGTTTTGTAAAGATTCAACGTAAAGAGTGCTAAATTGCACAAGCAAAAAAAAAATTGCACACGCAATAAGTGGATTTATTGCACACGATCAACAAAGACTGTGCATGCGCTTGATTGAACGTGCAAAAGTAGGGTTAGTGTACTTTCCTCAATTGGTTGTTTGGTGTATTTTGGTTATTTTGGGTTATTTGGTTCCCAGGATGGTCAAACCAAAGCTTGGATACTCAAGTTATTTTGTTTTTTATGACAGAAATTGCTTGGGTGAGAGGAAACATAAAATACTTGATTGATATGCAGCATAAACTGCCTTTGATACACAAGGTCTTAGTGGCACACGTGTCTATGTACAAAGGGTACAATGGCGCATGCTCAGTCATCCAACCCTAGGGACATGCTTAGATCAAAGCCAACTGGACTTCTACTTTCTTGAAGACATTTCACAACTTTTCATCATCCTGTGCACCAAGACTGAGGATTTTGATTGTTTCATCCTCTAAGATTTTGTTTCCAGTTGCCATTCTCTGAGTTTGCCGAAGCCAAGTTAAAGTAAACCTTCACGTCAATTTTCAAGCAATAAAATGTTACACTGTCCCTTTGCTCCTAAACAGCCAGCTAAAATTTGGAAATTGTGCATTTTCTTCTTGAACTTTATTTCAAAAGCTTAACATTTAGGTTTTGGAAATCAACCAAATGTAAATGACAGCTTGAAAAGGAAGAGACATCTACAAAGAAAAAGAATGAGAT
The DNA here is from genome assembly GCF_000485575.1 of Poecilia formosa. Taxonomy (NCBI): domain Eukaryota; kingdom Metazoa; phylum Chordata; class Actinopteri; order Cyprinodontiformes; family Poeciliidae; genus Poecilia; species Poecilia formosa. The sequence continues at coordinate 339,790 of NW_006800108.1, forward strand.
GTGGACACACATCCATAAAAGCAGTGGTGAGTAAAATAGCTCAATATAAATCACACATCACATGCTCAACTGCCTCCACAGACTTATGCTTGCAGGATTTATAGAAATTTGCTTTGAACGTCTTTAAACCAATACGCAGATACGAAATGTTAAATTACCATTTAATTACAGTGTGTATGCGTGTGTATGTAGGTGTGTGTGTGTGTGTATGCGTGAATGCGTGAAAGTGTGCAGGAAAATAAAGCCAGCATGAGACAGAAGGAGGGATAAGATTCTTTCCACCTATGTGTCATTTCCTTTCTCAGTCTTGCTCACTGCATTACCCCCTTTATATGCTAGCACCATAATTCTTGCCTTACAAGACTTTTTATTACTCAGTGTCTTTCTATATAAGCCTACTGTTTATCTATCACTCTGCCACAGCATATCTATGTCTCGGACAAGAAAAGGAACCATCCTCATGCGAAAGAAAGTAGAATAATGGTGTCAAATGAAGATAATTCAGAATACATTGTCAGGAATTGACTATAGTAAAAGGAACTTGAAGGATGTGATAATACTTGTACACATATAATGTAACCTTTTTGTTTGTCTTGCTTTGAAAGAAATGGTGAGAATTAATTTTAAGAAAAACTATTCAGTAATTAGACAAGTTTTTGGGTATGTTGTAGGGGTGCACTAATTTATCAGCCAGTCGAATTATCAGTGCCAATTTCCTTAATTTTGGGAGATCGGTGATCAGCTGATACTTACCCCCTGATCTTATCTACCTCAGCAAAGGTTTAAAAGTTCATCGTTGTCCTCTTCTGCTCTCCCATGGGACCCTTCTGTTGCCAACTCAGCAACTTTCTTGCTATATTTAGCAACATTTCAAACAAAAACCTTGGTATTGGCCAAAATCAGAATAGGCATGTTAGACCTTTTAAATATAAGTAATCTGCAATTGGCCAGAAAACTGTAATTGGTTCACCCCTAGTATTTTGTTGGTTAAGGTGACGGATCAGGCCAACTGGAGGAAACACACTAGGTTTGAGGTGGCTTGCCAACAGGAAGTTAGTCTAACAGGGAAAGAGTGATATTGACAGTCAGGGGTTAAAAATGAGAGCAGAGAATATGTCATACTAAAAAACCGTGGGGGAAAAAGGTCTCACAGCCACCGATTGGACAGAGTTTGAACTGAGCCAGATGAGTCTGAACTGACTTTGAACAGCATCGCATCAGGCTAAAAAGAGCCAGACGTTGCATATCCAACGTGCCTGTGTTTCGGAAGACTTTGCTTGGCCCACTTCTACAACAAAGCTGGAAATGTAAGAATGTAACAACATTTACATTGGTCCACTGAACCAAGAAGTACAAGAAACACAACAGAAAGGGTGTACACTAAACTGCTGGGGTAGACTTTGTTTTGCAGATGCTACTGACCCTGTATTGTTCTGAAAACTCAGTTTGTCCAAAGAAATTCATCGAGTTTTTCCTGTCAACTTAGGCAAAATAAAGCTTTGGATTTTCATCAAACTTTGCTCTGCTAGCTGAATTTTCACTAAGCTTTACAGTTAAGTTTGCTCTACTTTCAGATTTTTTATGCTTTCACTTTTTGTTTTGGCAGGAACTGTGATTTGAGGTAGCAGCAAGATCCTTGGATTTTTGATCACTTGTTCACCCCTATATGAGCTCAGATTGATAATATAACAGAATAGCATAATACAATTGTCTGGTGTGTTACATAACTGAGTTAGAAATAAGTGGTATGATTTCCAGTTTGGGTGGTTTTGAGTGAACAGTCATGGCAAAAACAATACTACACCCTCTATCAGGTCTAGGATTTTACAATATCAATCTGACATTAAGTGCAGAAAACACACCTTAAATTTCACTGTGACAATAGTTATTTAATAAAAACGAAGCAAAAAGTGTTAAAGTATGTGAAAAACAAAGCACAAATAACCCATGATACAGTAGAGGAAAAAAACTTTTTTTTCTTAGTGACTATTTTTCTAAATTGGCAAGTGACACATTTTATATCAGTATTTTAAGCAATCATAGTGCCATGGTAGTTAATAGTATTTTTCTTTTCATACATACCTGTGTGTGTTAACTACTGTTTCTACTGACAGAGGAAAACTACTTTGTTAAAGCGGCTGTCACTTCCATGATTTTTAGGCTCAAGTTCTTCTTGTTTATCACCCTCAACTGATGCATCTGCCGCAGCTTCGTTTGCTGTACTTCATTTATTCAACACATCCATCCTCATCATACTCAACAACACTATCTTGCCTTTGTGCTGCATGACACGAGTGTTTAACACCAGTATACCATCCACCACTAATGTCAAGTAGTCCATACATATGCAGAAATCAAACACAAACAAATGATGAAAGAAGCTACAGGAAGAGTATTTTTAAGAGTAAGAGTATTACAGGTAAGAGTATTACCTGTGAGTATTTAAAAAACACATTAATTCTTTCTATAAACAAGATCATTTGGTTTAGTGCTAACTAATGACCTATAAAAAAGATTTTTTATAACCAAGGTAATAGACAAGAAGCATGTGTTAAGGGGTAAAAGAAAAGAGAAAGCGAGAGACACACCAGTAAAAGAAAGCTTCAAAAGTGGAATTACAGTGTACGTTTTTCGTGAAAACAAGAAAAATTGACTCAACCGCTAAGACGCCACTACTTAAGATATAATATGTAACATATAATATTCTTATTTGGGTCAGAAGTAATGTAGTGGTAAAGTTTTAATCAGAATCTGGAGCCAAGTGGCTAGTACACCGTCACTTCCATGGATTTTCAGGACAGACGATGGATGACGATAGAAACCCACAAGGTTTTAAGGAAAGAAAATCGAGCAGTTAGAATGGCCCAGTCAAGTTTGGCTTTAAACCAACTATGAATCTATGGAAACAAATGAAGATCAGAGTTTATAGATGATGCAACCAGAATCTTTGGTTTTTGAAGTCAGTTTTTTTAGGAGCACGGGTGAAAACTGATGCATGTTTTTCCCATACAGAAGACGCCTCACTATTGTAAGAAATTTAACCAGAGTAGATAAAATGATTAATCAGTCTACACATAAAATCTAGGAGATTTTACATGTCTATTAGATTTTATGTGTACAGCAGTTTGCCATGCAATGTGATCGAAACTGGATCGTTTTGTTTGCCCAGGGGCCCCTAGGGGGTTACTCCTACTTTGCCAACACCCATCAATGGGGATCCAATGTAAAAAGTAGCAACCGAAATAAAAAAGGAGAACAGCAGTGAAAATTTGATTGCCTAGCCCTTAAATCTATATTTACAATGGAAAAGCCAATGCCCTGTAAACGCAGAAACTTCTAAAATTCCAAAGTGCTAACTTCAAATGATTTATTTGGTCTGTGCAGTTGACCACACTATAAAAAAGGTACAAATTGTTCTTTAGAAGCATTTAAATGATACCACATTCATGAGCATTTTATTCTTTCCGTTGTTTTGTTTTTGCAATGTTTGTCCAACTGATTTTCTTAGAAATCTGGGAGTCTAATGCTTTATCTTCTTCCCCAGCCAGAACAACATATAGTCTCTTGTCTTCCCCTTGCTGAGTAAAGATGAAGGAAACTGATCCCCGAAGTCGATTTTCCATCTATAAGAGTTTATCAAGATAAGGTAGCGTTTGAGTTCCCAAGCAAAGGGTAGCGGGGTAGGGTGGCAGAGTGACTCAAAGTAAGTACCGAGACCCAAGTTGTCCTCTATAAACTCCTAAAGTACCCTTGAGCAAGACATGTAATGGCCAACCTGTCTCTGGGGTGCTGTAGTGTTGCGGGGGCAGCAATCTAAAGAGCTGAGGTGAAAAAAATAAATTTCCCTATTGAGGATCAGAGAACTACAAAAAAGCCTGTGTGCTAAAGTCACCAAAGTTCCACGCCTCACCTCACCACAAAACACTCTGGTGGCAAATTATCTGCCTTGCCCTCCCTCCTCCTTCTGTCTATGTGGCACTCTTCGTTTTTTTTTTTTTTTCCTGCTTTATGCTTCCTCTCTTCTCCTGTCCTATTATGGACATAGCAACAGTGTTGCTGTCAGGGCGACTAAAGATTTGATTCACTATCTGTCCCCGTCTCAGTGTGCGTGTGTGTTAGATAGCAGATAAGAGCCATATATAAACAGCACTTGAAAGCAGAAATGTAAATGTTTAGAAGTCACTGCTGAACACAGACCATATCAAGATACCGGCGAGCGAGACCGAGAAGAGGAGAGCAGATTACAGCAGAGTTCACACCGGGAGAAGGAGCTCGCTGCAGACAGGACTAGAGTTAGATTCCAGCCATCAATACGGCTTAGTGGAATTTAGCATCTCAAAGCTATGCTTCCACAGTCCTTAATCCGTTGCTGAATGTGCCAATTTTTTGATAAGGACGTATTAGATACCTGTGTGCTTTGGCCTATACATGTTAACTCCTTGATGATAATTTGGGGTTCACAGACGTAGAACGGCATATTTATTTGTGAGTGCGTAAAGTGAAAAACCGTGTTTTCAAACACAGGTGATGTTCTCTGCTCATTACAATTGATGGAACAGTGAATGGAGACGGTCAATTTTCAGCTTGACCTACTTGACCCTTGACTAGCCAATCTGACACTCAAAAGGACTACTGTTTTGTGGGGTTTTTTTAAATCAAAATTGTGTTTACAAAATTCCCTTTCTTGTAATTTATCTTTTAGCCTGGATACACTGTAGGCTAATTGTGTACGACCTCAGATTTAGAACAACTGTTTTTAGCTTGATGCTGTGGGGATAATTGCGGTCTAAAGTTTTCTACACTGCCCCCCTCAATTATTGGCACAAAACATTAGTCTCTGTCCAATTATCAAGGCACACCAAGATCCTACAGTGTTATAGTTTCATACTACAAGGGAGTCATTTGAATTTTTTTAGCTGTATGGAGTGTGGAGTAACGCACCTCCCCCACCTGTTTCTGACCACTGTCATTCACCAGGTTGACTAGTGGTGTTAACTTATGGAAAAGATCGATTCCTTATATATTTAGGACATGTTGGCTTACAAAGTCTTTCCTACTGCAAGGACTCAACACATTATGTCCGTCCGTAAACGATCATTTGATAAAAAGGCTTTTATTCACATTCTCCTCAGGTGTTCCAATAACTGTGAGAAAATCCCCATCAGTGTTAATGGAATTTAATCAGAATAAAATAAGGTATGGAAGAGAACTCAACAGTCATTAAGAACATAAGTGATCATATTCTGCATGTGAATAAAGTCCCACAACATGCCAGAATGCATAATTCACTCAAAAGCTAACTTCATCCAACTGACTTTCTCCTGAAGATAGAGTTTAGCTTCAAATTGAAACTCTAACAAAAGTTTATGAATTAGATGTGACAAGGTAATTACAAAGGCGCATGTGCAAGCAGGTTTTAAAAGATTTTTTGTAGTCAAATATTTCTAAAAGTAGAGGGGATTTTTTATTTTTTTTTGGAACTATATTGGCCACGAATTGTGTGCACATGGATATGAACGCCTTCTCGCGAGTGTGTGCTCAGTTGCACAACTGTGTGTATTTTTGCATGTGTGAGCATGCAAGTGAGGGAGTGAGTGATTGTTAGCAGAAGCTCGTTAACCTCAGAAGTCATTACCGCAGCTCAGAGGTTTATACCAATTAGAAAAAAAATAAACGACAAGCGAAAAACAAAACAGACAAATGAAAAACAAGAGGAGAGGAGAAAGTGATTACTGGAGACAAAATTTAAGTGATTATTTTCGCCACGTTGAAAACAATATTCTGCCCCCAAGACAGATTTAAATGGCGAGAGAACGGCAGGAGTGATTGCTGAGAAGAAAGCCATAATTGGAGAAAAATAGGAAGTGATCATCGGCGTAAAATATCAAATTACGGCTGGTAATTCCTTACACAAATAAGGACAAAAAAAAAAGACACAATTGGTAAGTGACAAGAGGAATTAAAGAAATAACTGGGATCAAAATACAGAAATAAGATAAAAGACAAGAAGATGGAATGTGGAAGGGGAGAGGACTGACATCGTCGCTCCTATATCATTTTTATTTCTTCTTTTTCATGATATATCTTTGTTTTTCAGCCTCACTTTGGGCAACCCACATTCTGGCCTGTTCCATTTGTCTCCGACACACACACACACACACACGCGCATATATGTACGCATTCTTACACACAAACCCCTGAAGGGGCCTTTTTTTCCACATTGGGCCATGTGGTGCAGACAGGCGTACGGAAACAATTCCCTAAAAACACACAGTCTACTCATAGAAAGCTGCAACACAACCTCACACACTCACACACACATCAACAGTTAAACCTGCTGGATGAATTGCTGCCTTGTTCAGTGCTGCACTAATAGCAAGGAACTGCTCTGGAGATTAACACAGACGTACATATCAACATACACATGGAAAAGCCTAAGCATTAGGCATTCTAGGCCACATGTGCATTAAAGTCAAGTTATTTTCCTCTGTCCAGAAGTAGGTTTTCAACAAAATAACCAAGAGAAGCTGCGATAAGTCAACTCCAATAGACAGCAGGGAAACATGTCATGGACGTATTCTGCAGAGATGTTATTTTTGCCTATTTAGAAAGCTATATCTCACTTGTTTGTCGCTGGAGAACTGTGCTGTCGAGACGTAATCTTTCACCAACTGGCTATTTTTGACCAAATTCATTTTGTAAAATAGCAAATATTTGTAGAGTCTCTTAGTTATGTAAAAAGTTCAGAGAAAATGGATCAGAAGTTTGAAGACACCTGCTGTCGTCAAGAGAAAACGGTGATTGGGAATAAATCAGATGGATTGGACCATGGATGGATTTATAGTTTCTGAGATGGTGAATTGAGTTCAGCTGAACTTACTTTATCCAAACTCATCCTGACTTTGGATGAGTTTGGGTAAACTCAAACTGAATAACCCTGATTTTCAGGGTTATTCAGGGAATAACCCTGAAAATCAGACAGTTGAAGGCTGAATGTTCATTTTCCCTGAATTGAAAATACGTTTTGCCGAACCGCATCCGACTTACAAAGTCTGGAGAGTTCCTAAAGTCCTCCTTCACATCAAAACATGAATATATATTCAGGTTTGTATCTCATTCTTTCTGTGTCTTCACTGTTGAGTAATTGCTGTCTTTTCTTTCTGTTTAAAAGAAAAGGACACTTCCATTCTGTTGTATTTCTGCCTGACAGTAGTTAATTATATTTTACCACCAATCTCTCAATTTGCTTTTCTCCTCTTGCAGAAAATGGCGCAGCGTGTCTTCCAATATTCTCAACAATATGGAACGTTTCATGTTCCATTACAGACAATTGGCCCTGAAAGAAGTCAGGATTAAAATTCAACAGTGTTTATTATTGCAGTCAAACGGATCCGAGGGAGTCAAAGCAGCTGGAGACAGAAACGTCCGATTTTTTTCAGGTCGACTTGCTCAGCATTGATTTGTTAAGACCAAACAAGTGGCTCCTGTAAGATATGATGCCATGAGAAAGAGCTGTGGGAGAGCTGACTCATCTTGCTGAAAAGGAAACTTCCTTTCATATGAAAACGGAAGAAACTACACATATTATTCTCTGGCTTATCAAACACATAAAACTCTGTTTCCCGTAAAAGGTGGTTTCTACTTTATTTTCTTATTTTGTGTGCGATGCGGAAAATGCTTTTCGCCGCTTTTTTAAAAATTATGAAACTTTACAATAAAAGAGTAATAGAAAAAAAATCATACAGTTTAAAGCAGAAGTTTACATACACTGAATAAAAATATACAAAACACATTCCCGCCCCCCTCACTGTCTGAAGTTAAATCAGATGAAGCGTCTCTTGTTTTAGGTTCGGTAGAATTACCACAACATGCCAGATATGTATTTTTTAATGTCTCCACATTTTAAAGTTTACACACGTTTCCTCAACTTTTTAAATCTTCCACTTTATGACTTTAATCGACATTTTTGGGTATCCTTCCATACGCTTCTCACAATGGTTTGCTGGAACCCCAAAGTCTTAGATGCAAGGCAACCATATTGGATCTTAAGGTTCAGGTCAGCAAGAAATCTTCGGCTTTTACCACTTAAAGTTCTTCTCCAGAGAAGGTTTCTTTTAACTTTTGGTTTTTAAAGCATAACAAATACAAAGTCAGGTTTAGCCATTTGTATGTGTACGTCAGTATGCTGGAAATATTTTGAAAAACATATATCCACCCATGTGGAGCTTGCCGCATGTTTGAGAGCCACTGGTCTAATTCGCATAAGAGAAAACTAGCCTCTGCATATTCAGAGCGCACTTAACTTGTCGATGACTGGACTAAGTGTGTGTAGAACATGCACGCCAACTTCAGCAAATACACACAACTTTTTTGACTCTTACTTGGCGCAAACCACGCTTGTCTTAGTTATGCCAGCACATGTTGCAAGTAGAGAAATCATCACCTCTTCGTCGTTATCAAACACAAAAGACTAGCATAACAAACAATAAACTCTGGTTCACAATGTTTGACACCACCCAAACCAGGGAGTACATTTGATACCAACTGATGATATTTTAGCTTGTCATCAATTTTGTCGCCATCACAAGACTACCACAAAATATGGTGGTAAAATATTAAACTCACCTACTCCTAAACACAAGACGAGAAACTGTGACAGCAGCTTTAAAAATCATAGCATCAACAGAAAATATTAGGTGTGCTCTCGACAAACACTGCACGCATTTCAACTAAGAACTGAGTAAAGACTTGCCTTTGTAGTCAGTGTTTTTTCTTTGACAATTTTGAATTTTGTTTTCCCTTCTTTCTTTCTTTCTTTCTTTCTACTGTCACTGTTGTGCTACTGGAAACACAGTCAAACAAGCTCAGTGTGGCATGGCGACCGACTCGGTTGCATTTGGCTTTGGTTAGCACCCGAATGTGAGCAAACTACCAATTGGAACCATCTCATGGCTCCCAACTACTGTTTTTGTCGCTTTGGCAGGATGTTCTGCTGCTGCCTGAGCTGCCTGGCTGCTGTAACTGGTCGTGCTACAGTCCCCGTTGTCTGGAGTGACTCTGGTGCTGCCAGAGTCTGGGCCTCTTCAAATCAACTATATAGGAACTCTAAAACCTATAGTGTACAATTCAAATTCTGATGACGGATCAGTCATCAGATTAGGCTTTCCTGTATTATAAATGTATACAGACAAAGGTTGGCTGTAGCGATACAGAATAAATCTGCACAGGTACAATCATTTAGATTTCAGCAAAAAAAAAAAAGAAGAAGCTGCAGCTTTTGGTCAGTATAAGCAGTCACATTCAAGCTGACTTTGCAGTAGTTTTCTAGCATGCACAACACTGCAAGTGCAGAGTGATTTTTCCTCCCAGACACACCAGGAGCAGCTCACAGCTGTATACATCACCGGCATATGGATTAAATAAATGCAGTCTGTGCAGAGCTTGTTAACACTTGTTCTCTTGGCAACAACACAAGTTTTGGGCAAACCAAACAAAAATAAGAGCACACACCCAAATCTGCGCACACCCAGACAAGAGCGTACATGCAGACTGCATGTGTGCAAACACAGACACGGAGATCGCATCCAAGCAATTTTCAAGAAGTGAACGTTAAACTAAGCCAAACATGTACGTGTGTCCTATGTACAAAGCCCATTTGTGTCATAAACTTTAATGCATATTCTCTCCAAAATTGCACAAACGAGGCAAATGATAAAAACAAAAACTAGGCTCAGTCCATCACTCGTTTTGCCTGTAAGCCATCTGAATCTGAGTAATTTTTTTATAGAAAAAAATTAAGCAAAGACAGATGCCCTTGTCCTTCAACTTTTAAAAGTCTATAATCTAATAAACATGATTCAATATTAGTTTTGAGAAGTTGTCCCCAACACTTACAAAGCAGTAACCAACATATCAGAAAACTGACTCAACTCTCTACTAGTCTGATGCTTATTTTGCAGTTTTGTTTTGGGTTTTTTTTCCCAGAAGTTCATCATTTTCACAAGCACTGCATAATTAATCAATCAATAATTAACATTAGTGAAACACAAATAAGACTGGATTTAAAAATGTCATTTTACATTTTTATAACTGAAGAGGTAGGAAAAGGACAAAATATGATTTTTGGTATTGTGAATATTTACGGGGAAAACTTGCCCTCAGTCTGGAGCGTCACTACCAATTAGTAAAGTCAAACTGATTCATATTGGAAGAATGTTTTGACCAAAAAAATGGAGCATAGCCTCTCTGCGGGGAAGAAAGAATGAGGTAAAACAGTGTGATGACACTGACCTCGACCAATCCCACATCGGGTTCTTACAAACAGACCGACTGTGGTTCGCTCACATCTGCCACTGATCTCTGATTGATTCTGTGTCCTTTATCTGAGTTAGTCCTTTACAAACTTACAAATGAAGTCATTAATTGCAATGACAAATGGTGACACTGTCTTTATAAATCTTTGCCTGCACAATTAATAACCTTTAATTGTAATTAATTAGAACTATTTGCCGTTCAGTATTTTGGAAAAAACAGACCGGATTCAAAGTGTTGCGTGTGCCTTTCCTGCAAAATGATAAACGGTCACGGCTTCGTCTCACACACCGTGATACGCTGACACAAAATACGTGGTCGTGGGAGAACTAGAAGCGATATCCCCGACTGCAGAGCTGTGAAAAGATGAGATCACCCAGCACACAATGAGCTATCCTCTGACATATTTTGTGCAAATAGGTCAACAGGTAGTTGACGTTTGCAAGCTGACACATTTTTGTAACTCCGGGCTCTGTTATGAATGTGCTTCACAAACGATGGTATGAAAATTAGAAAGACTGCGGGGAAAAAAAAAAAAAAAAGCAATTGTGGCTCCACTTACTCAAAAGGGGCAGAACTTATTTCTAGGCAAATACATCACAGACACAAACTGCTTTGTGAGCAGCGAACATGCTAATGTGTTTGTGTGTAGTACGACTGTCAAACTGCTTTGTGGGAATGACTGAATTATCTCTGTTCGACATTCCGAAGTTATAAGCAAGTCTTAAAGGAGCAGGCATATCAAAGAGCATTCAATACCACAAGACACACACACACACACACACACACAAACAAGAGCGCATCAGCGAACATCTGTATATACAGTCCACATCTAAAGGCATGCATATTCACATGCAGAGACATAGTTGGACACACACAATCAAAACCACGTCTAAAAGCATCAAGGAGCTCAAAGCAATCCGCCCTACTGAAAAACATCACCAAGCAAAGCCACCGTACCACATAATGAAAAACATACAAGCACTAACTCCATCATAGGCGCACACATGCTTCCACTCAGGGGCGCAAAACAGGCACCGTGTTTACTCAAACTTTAAACACTAATAATTTATCATGACATTAATTCAGAAAAAGACCTACAAACTGTTAATTCAGACAGTTTTAAAGAAACAGAAGATAAATAATCGAATCATCACATGAATCGATCACCTAGCGGATTGTTTTACAAATTAAAAAGTCGCGCAACGCCTCACCGACAGGACAAATTAAATAGGGGCCAAACTGCATGAAAACTCATAATAAAACAGTTCATTGTGGAAATGATGTCTTTTTCTGCCCGATGACCATTTCTGGTCTTCCTTTAGGTCTGACCTGTCAAGTTATTTTTTTTTCCATTTATATTCATATATTCTAAAATCAATAACACTGAAAACATTTACTGCCCATTTTTGATGAAGGTAATGATTCTGAATTAATCGGAAAATGATCTTAGTTTTGATGCAGTGTAGGAACTGAAAAAGAATTCAGATTTTATGGTTTTTGATCTGCTAATCGATCTCTGGTCAATTGATTGGTTCGTCTAATTATTAATTTAAACTGCCAAGTCTGGGGGGAGAAAAACGATGAGAGTGTGAGAAAAGCAGGAATCCGCTGGTTTTGAGACATCAGCTCTCTTAGATGTCTGCATAAATATTAAAGGGAAATGAACAAACAGAGAAGAAAAAAAAAAGATCTTCAACCATTTGACTTATTGATCACCAGTCAGAGGCCGTCAAGCAAAGATTGGCAATTTTGTTGCATCCTGGCTGAGTGGTGCATCAATAACAATTATGTTCAAAGAAAAACTGAAAACCAAAACTGTGAATGTAAAACGTGAGCCAATTTCTTTTAGTCTGAAACACCTGAAACATCTGGTCTGACTGTGGCCCGTTTTCATTTTGATAGACATTTTTGATAGAGCCAGTGGACCGTTTAACGGCTCTTTTAAGGCTGAGTCCTATTTTACCACTTGCCCCTCATGTTCAGCCCTTAGCTTTAGGCTTCGAAGCAGTGGGGAATCACAACCCCATCTGTGGGGGTTGAAGAAGGGCAAATAGGAACAGTTTCTACACTTGTAAACAAAGGGGTCGGAACTAAGCTTAAAAATACACTCATAAATGTAAATATTATATTAGTGTATTTTTTATGGCACAATATAGTGGTTACACAATAACCACTATGGCGTCCAACTCAAAACCCAGGTGGGTTGTGGCAGATGGCCTCTCATACCAAACCTGATTAATGAGGAGTTGTTTCCCTTTCTACTGGTGACACATGCATGTTTATATAGTAAACAAGAGATTAACAAAGTGTCTATACACCATTTCTAAAATATGTAATTTCAAGTCCAACAAAATAAAGTTGTGTTGGTATAAAAATATATTAGATTTGGTATGAAAAGACAATATATACGTCTACAAACTCACCCATTTATAACTCGCATAAAATAAAGGTTTACCACGTATTTAGAAATACCAGAATAAATGCACATGAAATTTGCAGAAGAAGCAGAAGACGCTGCAATAATTACGTACTCCTCTTCACAAACCGCTGCAGCCTTGTGATCACACTTACATAATAACCTCTCCACTGTACGCATTTGCATTTCCTGTAGCATAACAGCTTGCAAATATGTCAGTGCATTCTTGAATGCACGTCACAAAACGAAAGCGGCAAAACGAACGTAAGCAGGGTTTAAAGTGTCACCAAATAACACAAAAGGTCACATGATTATTTTATGAGCTTATCATCACGTAACTATGTTATAAAATATGACATAGTTCATCGAAAATGTTGCTAGCAATCTGTAGCATCAAGCAGATTTAGTCTACTGCACACTCATAACCTTTACTTACAGATTTAGCGTCGGCCAAGTAGCTGATAAAGACATCCCCTCTAATTTTCACTGTGAGGAACTGATGAGCTCTGCTAATGGGGCTTACTGAAGTGGAATGCACCAGCATGACGGAGGAGCAGGTAATGTTTGACTATGAGTCAGTTATTCTGACGTTTAACGTCAGAGACATTCTTCAACTGTTCGTGGACGTGATCTCTACTCATTCAAGCCGTACAGTAACAGATTTCCCTCATCATGGGCAAATATTATTACTGAAACCCAGAGCACAGGGAGCATTCAGAGGCAATGCACAGTCACTTCCCCCAACGGTATGAGTATGACAGGTTTGTCATCGGGCTTTGCTACTCAGCATAAAAAAAAATAAAAAATTAAAAAAAAAAACGTAGCTGATGTGAACAATCAGATAAGGTCGCTGAGCAGGAAGCAATGTTGGTCCACAAATCAATAAAGCTCTGAGAGGAAACCTAAGTTTCCTTCTTTTTTTTTTAACTATATAAATAGTTTTTTTTGTAAAGCTTTAAAAAAAACAAAAAAAAACTTTTATTTGCCTAATCAAAAATAAAAATTCCAATGGAAAAATGCTTACACAACACAAACACAATCTATATCCCTGTTGCTAATAAATATGTTTATTTTAATTGAGTCTAAACTGATATTATTTTCACAAGACTATAAGACATAGAAAAATAAAGTTTACAGAAATATGTCCCTTTAACAGTTTAAACTGAAATAATATTTAAGCTGGTTTTAAACATAACATGCATAAATGCATAGAATTTGTATTTTTTTTTTTAAGTTCTGTATTATTTTGTAATCGGAAAACAAAACATCTGAAAGAGTCAGCAGAGTGTGAGATGTGCAAAGAGTTCTGAAATAATTTTGTTTATTGCAGTGGAATATTTTCACACTGAAAAAAGTTGGAACTCTGTAGACATATTTCTGTTCCCTTACATTTTCTTTCTCAATATATCTAATGAACTGTACATGTAATATAAGGTTCGATGGAGTAGCTACTTCCAGATTCAGAAACGTTAACATAAATCTGACCAAAATAAATTATATGTCCTCCAGTCTTTCCCAATTTGAAGACCGTCAAAAATAACTAAGACTCCATGCCCCAAAAATCAGGAATAGTGTGTCAACATCGGAAAAATTATTTCTTAATGCTGAATATGCTTTTTCAATAAATAAACATACTTAAACAGCAGAAAATATTTTTCTATATTTTTCAGTTTTGCGGCTACAATAAACATTGTTTTGTTTTAGAAATTTTTATCCTTTTATCTTTACCAGGGGTGTCAATAAATATGTGGGTGCTTCTGTATCTTCTGGTAAAATAAGTCCTTTTGGTTTTAGCTGTGGACGGCTTTTGAGTCATTTTAACGGAGCTGAATTAAACAAACCTTACCTGTGCTGGTCATCAGGTTATCAAAACATCATGGCTTTGGCATCAGTTTTGTTCAACCAGCTTGATTACACGAGTCTGTCCGGTAGCACAGCTCTTCTGCACGGTTCCCCTGTTACTCCAAAACAAAGTAATGGAAAGCAGAAACCAGACGTCGGACCCAAACTGGTATCACTCCATCTCTTCTGGTCCCTGCGAGTCCTCAGAGGTCCACAACTGTCAGAGTAAAAATGGTTCAGCTTCTTTGCCGTGGGTTTAAAAAGGTCCTTCACTGGGACAAGCATCGGCTACGTTTGGTCCGGAGCTGCAGCACCTCTTCTGCTCAACTGCGCGCCATCGCAGTTTTGTTCCTGATCAGCTCGAGTCTGGGTGACAAATGCTGTCCTGCTTTTTGGTCTTCAGTCACAGTTGTTGCCTTAACCTGGAAAAGTACAAGACAAAACTTTTTAGAGAAAATTTCACAATTGTAAACTAAGGCCTTTAATTTATTTCATTGACATTTAATATACATAAAACATCTAAGACCTAGAAATGTACTAGCTTCAGTTTAGATAGAATCTTTATTATTTAAATGATAAACTGTGAATTTACTTGAGTGTAGCTGTATAAATGGACTGGGAATGTTCCAGCAAATACACTAATTACATGCACAATCAGGTAAAGCACTTTGGGAAAAAAAAAACCACAACATTCAGTATAGAGAGTGGTGCAGGAAAATTGATGGGGGACGAAACAAACAGCCTGCAGCAGCATTCAGTCGCAACAGGATCCAGCGTCTCACTTTCTCTACGAGTATTACCAACTCCATTTCAATATTGATTGTTCCATGAGTCTGAACAAGGAGGTCGTTAATGAGTAATTTCCTGGGATTTCCATATCAAATTTCCAGTGGCCGTGACCGCTGACAATTACATTTCCTTTATTCTGTAAATCTAGCATTAAAAACACAGACTCTTCGATTCTCGGCTCCCCTCTTTTGTTGCCCCAACCGCAAAAAAAAAAAAAATCAAATCATCCCACCCTCTCTGTTTGTGCCACTCCCCTCTCTCTCCTCCTCTCAGTCCCCTCTCACTCTTCGGCGCCTGCTGGTTTCTGTCCATCCAACTTTAATTGTCAGCCATTTTTTTATTGTTTGTGGACTGTTGGAGATGGCGTGTGTAAAGGTGTGCGTCGTTCAGTTACCACCACAAATCAAACCGTAAAAATATGGAGACCGAGTGTGTGTGCGTGTGCCAATCTTGCCAAAAATGTTTCTTTGGGATTTACATCAGGACTTTGACTAGGACACTCCCAATGAATATACCTGAATATACTTTGAATGAAGCCAATGCATTGTAGCTCTTGCAGTATGGTTAAGATCCAAAAGTTAAAAGAACAGGTCTCAGAGCTGCAGACTCGATGATTTCCTTCTAGTATCAGCATCCTGCTGAAGGTAAGCATGGCGCTGCCACCACCGTCTTTCACAGTAGAAGTAGTGCATTAGGGTGATCTGCATTGTTTTTGCTATGGCATTTTAACATCACCGACATCATCCTTTCTCACAATTTCAGCTTTTTACTTGCAAACTCTTCCTTCAAGGCCAGATTTTTTGTTTTGTTTTTTTAAAACCCTGTTTTGAACTTATCCACAACTTTCTCCTTGACCAGTCTGTTGTTTTCCCTGCTCTTGGTGATGCTATTTGTTCACTAATGTTCCCCAACAATTCACAGAACATCTGCACTTGATTTTATTTAAGTGTGTCCAAGTAAAGGGACTACATATTCTTTTCCATCCACTTCACAATTATGTGCTACTTTGGTTTGGTCTAGAAAATAAAAGTCCAATACATTTAAAGTTATGGTTGTAAAGTGTTTTACTTTTTGAATTGCAGCGTACTGGATATCACCGGTGGGTTATACAAATTTTTAAACATACGCACATGCAGAATAAAAGAGCCCTGTCTATTGTTTGAAGCTTACTATACATGAATTATGCAACACTAGCTTTGAAAGAGATGAGAATGAATAGCGTTCTCATCCTGCAATCCCCACTCCGAGGGTTGCCTGTGCTCCTTGCCACTTCCCCATGTAGCTCTAACTTTGTTTGCACAAATAGAAAATGAACACACTGACTGTTTTCATGTGAAAAAGGGAAATCTGCACATTATGACTCATAACTGAAATTATGAGTCATTTTTATACCCTCCCAGTTTAAAACAGTCATATTTTTAAGAGGAGTAAAAAAAAAAACAAAAAAAAAAAAACATGGTTTTGGAATAAGTAAAAATTTCTGTAAATGTCCCACGTCCTCGGATAACCTTTCAGCAATTTAAACAAATCAAACATCAGCTTATGAATACAAAACTATAACCACAAAGGATTACATTCTGACGGTTTCTCCAGGCTGCAATATCCCGACTCTGAAGCTACACACGCGCACATCCACACACATACATGCTTCCTGTTGTTTCAAGTCTGACCACATAATAGTATTAGCTATTAGAGCTGCGAGAAAA
The DNA here is from genome assembly GCF_000485575.1 of Poecilia formosa. Lineage (NCBI taxonomy): Eukaryota > Metazoa > Chordata > Actinopteri > Cyprinodontiformes > Poeciliidae > Poecilia > Poecilia formosa. The sequence goes on from NW_006800108.1 coordinate 356,857, forward strand.
TAAGAATGTTTTTATTTTTTTTTATTATTATTTTTTATTTTTTTGGCTGTGAGGGAAAGCAGAGAGAGCGAGAGAGAAGAAAACAGGCCAGCTACTTACTGATTAGTAGAACAACAGGAAAAGAGAGGAGAGAGAAAGGTTTTCTTTATTGGAAGGAGGGAGCGTAACTAAATATTTTTCCTTGCGGAGTTCTGACTCAATCGAGCTCCTGCTTAGTCATTTGATTTAATCACTGTCATTCGCTGCCTCACTGTGCTTTATTCCACATTGTGTGTTTTCTTTATTTTCTCCACAAAGACTTATCTCGCTGTTTTGTTTTGTTTTTTTCTTTTCATCCCCAGCTACTTTAACCTCCCTCCCAGTGTAACGCCTACTTCCCTGTCTCAGTTTTCCACTCGAGCCGTCTGTCCTATCAATCCATCAGCGGAGCTCCCTGTCATTTTCAAATGCTTCTTCTGTCTGCTTTCCCAACTGTCACTGCGGCTAAGACCCCCCTCGCCCCCAACCCAACCACCACCCACCATCACCACCTCCGACCCCCCCCACCTTGAAGGACGTGTGTGGTCCGGTCTGACTATAGAACATTACATTGTTCCAGACAGGTTGGACTGCGCCACTAGCCAGCAGACTGAGGCAGGCGGGGGTAGGCGGAGAGCAGGGGTTCCTAGGGAATGTTTGTTTTTCTGTTTCCAATTTGGTCCAGCCCAAGGAACTCCACACTCCGCTCTGTCTCAAACACACCATTCATGACGGCCTGACGTAGATGATTACACACAAACACCCACTCAGCAAGTCTCGGCTAGCTCACAGCACACACACACGCGCGCGCAGATGTGTATATAAGCACATACCCACACATGCTGAGCTACCTCGCTGCCCATGAAATACACATATGTACATATATGAGAACTGAGAACGATACACAGATGGCTTAGATTCGTTCTCAGTCGCTTTAACCATGAAACGTAATACGTTTAATTTATCTTTGTTCTCATCTTTTATTGTTTTCTGATTTGTTATTGCTAATGCCATTTCAAATGACATGGTGGTCAAACTAATTATGCTTGTTTTTTCCCTCGTCTTTCCGATCCCCCCTCCGCTCTGTACTTGGGAAAATGATCGTTTCTGAAAGGGCTTTTTGATGTGTCTTGCTGAGTTTTTAGATGTTATGTAGACAAAGTTTAAGCTCCATGTTCCACCAATTAAAGCACAGAGGGCACATTGTTTCATACTCAACTATTCCATCTGAAACGGATTACTTTAGTAATTTCCTTGTTTGGATTTGCTTTTATTTTTTTCTTTTCTTTCTATTTATCGAGTTTATTTGTAAGGAAGGAGCTCAGATCAGCTCTGGCAGCTGGGAAAAAAGTAGCAGACGTACCATACATGTGTTCATAGCTCAAATGTATTTAAAAAGCAACTTCCTTAATGAGATCCGAGGGATCAAGAAGTTTTGCTAAAGATTAAAAACATTCCATATACACATGGATTTGCCAGCAAACAGGTGTAACACTAGCACCTGTTTTTCAACTAGTGTTCTTCATTTCATCAGTTACAATAATTTGCCTGGAGGAGAAACTATTTCAGACAGAGATGCACAGAGAAATCAACTGTTAAAACAATTCAAAGTTGTAGCAAACTGACCAGTAACGAGGCAACCTGAAACCCAAAATTCCTATTTTTTTTTTTTCTGGTTAATGAATACGCCATACCAAAGTAATGACAGATCATGCTACCATACTTTTCACTAAGGTTGTTTCTAAACAAAAAGAAAAAGAAAAGGGAAAAGGAAAAAGACATAAGGGCCTACGGTCACACAAACACACTGGCTGTTTGCAATTACTAATGCTAAAATACTCACTTTTAATATGAGACTATGTCAGCAATTTTGTTTAAATTTAATATCAAAACCTTGTTTTACAGTAGTTCTTCCCCCACACACAGTAAAATGTTGCCTCTGCCTTTAATATGATGAATGAATGAATTAAGGGGCGATCATGTCGGGAAAGCTCAGATCAAAATATTTTGGAAGGGTTTTATTTACTGTTCTTCAAGAGAAATTCAGAAAGCTTTGCAAACTCAGGAAAAAAGATCAAATGCTAAGTGAGTAGGTTAAAATGATTTTTTTTTTTTTAAACATAATGGTTAGATCATAATATATCTCAGACTTTGTCTGGTAGATCATTAAAAATACTTGAAACAATTTACCAGACAAATTTTAGAGCGATCCGAGTTTTCTGTGGCTGTACGAGTCACAGAGTAAAACGATGCTTTTCTTTTTGTTGTTGCTGAGCACTGCAGGCGAGCTGGCTGATAGGTGGCTACTATGCACCCCAAGCTTGTAAGAAAAACACATTTGGATGTTTTGAAAATAATTTAGGTAGCCAACAGCCATTTGACTAGTGGAGCAGGTAGCCCAGCTAATTAACCAGCAAATATCAGATTGTTATAATCCACATGTCAAAAATGAATATCTGCACTATAAACATATTTACTTAAAAAGTACTACTAAATTAAGTGGACATCTAATATTTTTGTACAAGTCAGAACAGCAGCAATAATCATGATGGTTAATTTTTTATTGTTGTTTTAAATAAAAGTGATCACCACATACCTTTAATATAGTTATAAGTACTAAATACTGTGAAACTGTTCAAACTCAACAAAAGGATCTCATATCATGACAATCTAAAAATGGCCTACGCCTATTTCGCAGGAGCTAAAAGCACCTTATAAATGCAATGAAAAACTTCAATAAATGTCCTAAATTGCATGTCAAATGCTAACAAAAATATAAATCTTAAAGGCATGCACAAGCCTTAGTACAAGTCTTAAAAGGGAAAGCCATATGAAAATCTGTCCCAATGTCTGCTCATCAAAAAGTGCATTCATATTTATCAAACTAACCAAACTTCTGATCTGCATCTACCTTGCCACGTTCAATGCCAATCTGAGTATACAAGTGAAAACTCAATTAAAGCAATTTCCTGTCAGAGAGATTGATGGCAGAGGAAAACCATGAAGGAATATAGTTTTACCTCTGACAGAAAATACTAATGGTTCCCAGAGGATGACATGTCAGAAAAATGGACCCCGCTGAGTGTATTTGAAGAGCAGCCGACATTAACTGCTGATGTTCACGTCAAAACCATTTACCACTCACTTTCTTACAAAATGAGCAGAGTAATTCCAATTCCTAGTAGGTTTGTTTCAGCTGTGAAATCAAAGTACACCAAAACACCGATCAGGTTACCCGGCCGCTCAAGAGTGAGGGATATCAACTGCTTTGATCAGATTAATGAGAGAGAATTATGGAGGTTTCTGTCATGCAAAAGCAATATTGGTAAAATTATTAGTTTTATTTTTACATAAACTCAAAATAGACTGCATAGCTCCTTATGAGTAAAAAAAAAAACAAAAAAACGGGGATGTCAGCAGAAAATACTGCTCTTTAAACTAAGAAGCATAATCAGAATTTGAAGAAATGTTTTTCAACATAATTCTTTAAACTTCACACTGTGCAAACTGGTTTGCTGATAAGGCGCTCCACCTGGTAAAACTCCACTTGCAGAGATAAACAATGGATCAAAACAGAAACTCCTTTATCATGTTTGTTGTGAGGAAAGAAGCCATTGTGTCGGGCCTGCTTTGCTCTTCTGTATGCGTCTTTCAGCAACCTTGATCAACCAGATCTTTCAGCTGCTTAAGTGAAAGCTGAGGGAGTGGTCTCTATTCACTGCTGCAAGCAACGCCCAGAGCTTTTAAGTGGTGTTCTGACAGTGAGACACGTGCGTGTTACGGAGACACCGACTTTTTCCCATAATGTGTGTCTTCGGACTGTCTCGAAGTGCTTTACGTGAGTTTGCCTTTTCCTGTGGGCTGTGACTACGGGAATTATTCTCAGGAATGCTTTCTTTCAAGTACTTGTGAGAACACATATAGTCGAGATATTTTTGAGACTCATCTGGGCAGAATTGTTTCACAAAGGCAGAGGTGCCAAGAAAAGGGACAACGAAAAACATTCAACATGTATTTTAATCAAGAACTTAAATACATTTTATTAATTAGATGTTTGGCACAGTCGGGTTTCAATGTTACTGACCAAAACGAACAAAGAACAATTTCAAATTTTCCCAAAAAAGAAAAAAAAAAAATCTTGATAATCTCCACGTAATCACCTTTCCATAGCACTGTATGTTCCTTGGTAATACAAATCAGTCAATTTGAGTTGATTCAAATTCAGTGCTATTGTGTACAAGTAACATCAGCAGAATGTATTCTCTGTTGTTTAAAAATGTTGCCTTTTAGAAGCATAAAAATGTACTGTGACAAACATACAGGTGCAAGACTAATCCCTGTGAAGCCCCCATAATCAAGTCTGATTTACACGAGAATTTGAATTTGAAAGACAAATACGACTTCATCCTGAACAACTTTTCTTTCCACGAAGAAAAATAATTTGAAAATGTTAGTTCCTCATTTACTGTTAAATATTTGCTGCCAGAAAATATTTGTGCAGCAGGGAACAGAATTAAACTTGCTGTCACAATCGCTAAAATGAGAAATGACATTCTTTGAGAATGTGTTCAGTGAAACAAAGTTGCACACGCTCACACACGAGCATTAATCAAAGATTTACAGTTTGTGCCCTACGAATGGGCGGTTTTGACGCTGCCTGCCAAAAGTTGCTGCAACACTTCAGAAGTCACTGGAAGACAATAACCAACAGTTGCTGTGGCTGGTAGACGGGACAAAACTCACCAACCCCAGTCAAGAGAGTAGGCACTTTTGCCTTGTGAACAGTGTTAATATCCTGCCCTGATGTACGATAGCAGTAGGGAACCAAGAGCTGCATAAATCAACTCTTGACTGTTGATTCTGACCTTGCGCTACGCAGCTAAGGCTCTCATACATCAAAAATAATGGAGAACAAACTCTGCTTCCGTGGTGGTAGGCGTAATGGAAAGAACTAGTAGCTGCATAAATCAACATGTTGATTGTTGACTCTTGCTTTGCTTGTCTTTTCCTCCCCAAAAGAAACGGAAAACAAACTGAGACACACATCAAACTGGCTGCCAGAAATCGCTGATGATTTTCAGGACACGTGCACACAACACTGT
>NW_006800108.1:362004-402674 GCF_000485575.1 Poecilia formosa
GTGTGTGTGTGTGTGTGTGTGTGTGTGTGTGTGTATTTGTCACGGTGTGGTTTGTCAATGTCTGGGAAAGCTCAAAAATTACGTCAGGCAAAGACGAGCACACACACACACACACACACACACACACTTGCACACAAGTGGACATTCACACATTCAAACAGATTTATGCACCAAAACAGGCTCTACACTTACTGACCAACACACAAGTTCCACTCCTTATACCAAAGACGTTTCCTGCAAGAGCAAGGCCCTACGGGAAAATAGTCTGGACAAACTTCAGATGCACATACACACCTGCAAACACACGCACACACACACAACGGAACATTTCAAACCCACAATGTTGACATTATGCTCCTTTCCAAAGCCGGTCTATCTGCACGCCGGCCAAGGGAAGCACTATCGGGAATCAACATGGAGAAAGTTGTCGGACTTTGTACAAAAACTGGATTTGAATCAAAATTTAAAGCCAAATATGATCATATTTTCATGGTGACTCACCTTAAGTTTTAACGAAGCATTTCATAGCCTGAAAGCAAAGAGAATCACTGATACCATTCTCCTTTCACGTGTATACGTTTAATAAAAGCATGCAGTGCCTAGACAGTTTCTCACAGTTCATAAATCAGTTCACAATCATTAATAAATTGAGTTGCTTCTGTTAGTAAATCAGTGACAACGTCCAAATTATATTACAATTCTATCAGAGCTAAACTTATTACAGTAATTGTGTTGGTATTATTTTTTTTGCATTACATTTACCATGATTTCAAACACCCATTTCTAGCATTATTTATACTATTCTATGTAAGATAGGAAACCCATAGACAAAACATTAATACAACAGGAGTTAACAATTCCCTTTAGTTTAGGAGTAAGAGTGACTAATACTACTACAACTGCAGTTTGTATGTAATTCTAAGAGGATGAAGAACTTTCTGATTTCCAAAACAGAGGCTGAAGCTTGCAAGGACAAAACAGAGCAACGTTGTTCTATGCCCTTTAGCCTTTCAGTTGCCTGCAAAAAGTCTTGCTCACTCTTGTTCCGTCATACCATGAATGAAACAGCAAATATGTCTTGCCATGTCGCAGAAAAGTTTAGTTTTAAACGGCTTCTTACACTTCTGTGCTTCTTCCAAGTTGATTTGATGCACCTGACACTAAAAATACTCAACTTTGAGTTGCCTTCTCTCTGTAGCAGCATCCATACTGAAGAGTGTTGCTGTGAGAACAACTTGGTACCGGATTTTAAGCTTCTGAAGAGCCAGTATGCGGTCAGTACTGGTCAAGTAAAAATCGGCCCACTCTGGTAACCAGCTGATTTTTCTGAGCAGTTCGAAATACAGTGGTGAACATCAAGGAGATTGTGAGCTGTAAGTGACTGTTACATGGAGTACATCACAGTGCTAAACTGAAGATAATCTACAAGATTATCTCTAGTGAGTTTGCATACAATTGCAGAAGCTTGTATTATCACTTTATTAATCAATGGCTTATGGTCATCTAACTTCCTCTACATTTCATGCCAGCCATAAAATGTACCACTGGTGCCGTCTTAGTAATTTTCAAGATAAGGTTTAGATTCTATAAAACTCTTTTAACTCCTGCTTTATAACTTTGTGTATTTTTAAGAGAAATTGTTGTTCCGTACTGCTGTTGTAAATGATTATTTTAGTAATGAAGTAATCTACTGATTTTTTGGATGACTAATTGAGTAAGCAAATGAAAAAAAAAAAGAGATAAAATATTGGTATTAAAATATTGGTAATACCAGTAGTAGATATTTACATATTTAGACATTTCCATATCTGTTCATCCTTAGCAATTACTCTTCTTTTAGAAATCAATATGTAACAATAATAGCTCATGTTTTAAGTCAACCTGGATAAAAAAAAATATACAAAGCCTGGAATGATATTCGATGTAATAATAAAAATAAAAAGTAGACATATATTTTTAAATAAAAGAATACTCCAGTTTTTATCCGTATTCTGCAGTCAGTTTAGTAGACAAGGTCTCACTTTGCATAGCCATTTATAGCGTTTGTGTCCATGTAAGAGAATAAATCTTTGTCACCTCTTTCATCACAGTGGTGTGTACATATGTCAGCTATGTACACACCACTGTGTATTCGCCACTCATTTGTTGCGACCGGGGTGCTAGAAAATTTATTTTACGTTTCGTTCATAAAGCTACACCTGCACTAAACATCAGCAACAATGCTAGAGTGCAGCCCACTGTGTTCCATTTCTGTGTCTCCGCTTCACCCATGTACATACACCCACCACGCACTTTGCCACCATTCACTCAAAAACAACCTCTAGGCAGGCGCTCTGGGAGAGAGGCTCTTGTTTTCCAATTCATTGCGCATCAATTTAAAGATCCATTTTGATCCCTTAAAAAATGATAAAACCCTGGAAACGTTTATCAATCAGTGAAATCCCCTTGTCCTCAGACAGAACATGGAAAGTGGACATGTTCAGACAAAAGGGGACGTTTGGTCACCCTACGCTATGCCAATAGCACGTAGCAGTTGTCAACTCTAGTGGAAGTGAGAGCGTTGCGCAACACAAATAATTATCTGGCGGGAACACCGTGTGCTAAATAGTAAAACTAAATTTAATGGATCCTCAAGGCAGATAATTTGCCTCGAGAAATTTTAATAATTGAGGTATTTGAATCATTTGATGAATCGTTATTGCCCTATATACTGTCATACAACTGTAGAACAACTGTAGAACATTTTGACTTCAACATTCCTAACAAAGTAGCTTCCTGGTGAAATAATTTCAATAATTTCACTTCAAGAAAAACTACTCCTGCATATATCCTTAAAAACAAAACGAATGTTTTTTTTTATCAATTTATGCAATGTACGTGTTCATGAACCTCTACAAATTCAAAAGGTTTCATGACTTTCTAGAAAACTGTGAACATAGTCAAATAAAAGTTAATTCACTTTGCTTAACCTAATCTAAAATAAGAGAGAGAATACTCTTCATATTAGATTAAATCAGCCTCTAAATAAAGGGAAGAAGACAACATGTGTGTAAAGCAATAAAAAAGCCCAAAAGCCATGTTGTTGAACAAATGCCATGCCCCCCACTGGGCTTTCTCACACAGTGCAACACACTCCCACACACACATACACACACACACACACACACACACAGGGCTGAGGTAAATTTAACTGTCAGCCGTAAAGTTTTCAACCATAGCAAGTGATCTTTTGCTCCCTTTTCTCGCCCCACTTTCCCTCCTCCTCCTCTTTATGCAAATAGGTGTATCCTTCTGTTGCGCATCCATCGTTCCAGCCATTATTTTCTCACCCTATTTCCACTCTGATTTTCCTTCACATGTAATCCATCCTCATGTCCATTCCAGCTTCTTGTTTCACTTAATGCGCTTTCGTACCATTTTCTTTTTCCGCACTCAATCGGTTCCTCCATTCCTCGCAGCCGTACGCTGACCCAGAATCCCTCTGGAGGCTTTTTTTTTTTTTTACTTATCTCCGCCTTCCTACCTTCCAAGAGATGAAAAGATATCCTTTCCTCTTCTGTCTATCTGTCCATTCTTCCCCCACCAATACCCTCCCAAACAACCCACACACACTTCTGACTGTGGGCCTCTGACACCCACCTCTTCGTCTCTTGCCACAAAGGTCTGAAAGACCCCCAGATGTGTGTCCCCCTTCAATTTCCATTTCAAAAAAAAAAAAGAACCACCTCTCTCTTCCCCCATCATTCATCTATCCCTGTATCCACTTTTTTCCACACACACACACACACACACACGAAGGGGAAACGATTAAAATGTGCAGTTAGTAACTTATTGGGAAAAACACTATTACATTTTCTCAAAAAACACATGAATATCCCTCATAAGGTCCAATGAATGAGAGTGCTGGAGTGTTAAGCAATTGTACTATTTATGATGGAGGAAAACTTCCTCTTTAAAATGTTATTCTTTAAAAAAAACATGCTGACCATCAAAATCTTTCATATCTCACAAGAGGAAACATGCTGATGCCAACACATTTCACTGATCTCTAAAAGGTTCTCTGATGTTCCTTGAATGAATTCTGATGAATCAGCTCCAAAAAATTACTTGGGGAAGTTTTTTAAAGAGAATTGTAGATAAATAAGGCAGGAGTCCATCTTTATAGTCAAAGGTTGAACATCGCTGTAACATTCAGACTTTTACAAGACTATTTAATAATCACAAATCTAAACAGTTTGAGCATATTGCCTCTACTACTACAGAAATAAAAAGTAGTGGAAGATATTAGCTCCGATGCAGTATTTGATCTGTGAATTTACTGATTTACAGATCAGGCAACAAAATTTGACATCGTCTCTGGCCATCAGATTGGTGTGTGTCTTTTTTTAAAAGAAAAAAAAAGTAAGCTTCCTTGTTTTGGATCAATTCCAAAAATTGAAAATTTACAGATATAAATGTAATCAACAGAGTTATTCCAGTTCCAGTCAAATTATCCAGATTTTAAGCCCATTTTTAATGTCCACATTAAAAAAGTTTTAAAAAGTTTATCATGATATTTTTAGCATCCTCAAGCTTTGAAAACAAAACTAAGACAGCATAAAGTGAAGGTCTTCTTAAAAAGAATAATGTGTTCTGACGATTTCATGTTGTAAAAATCACAGGGTCGAACTTTATTCTATCCTGAGTAACGCATCCATAATTTAGATCACTAAAGCAGACTTTTTTCATTGTTTTTTTTTTCATGGGAAGGTATTTTTATTGTCTTTTTGTCAAATCAAACCTACAAAAAGAAAGAATAACGTCAAAGATTCTCATGACACTGACATCATTTTATTTGGTGGTTCTCAGCATCTACAGTCTGCCTGTGCAAAAACTTGGCAACTCAAGTGTGTTTGGTGGAGGCTGAACCAAAATTAACTGGTGCTACTCGTAAGCACAGTCTCCATATGTTCAACAGCAACTCTGGTTATTCAAGCAATTTATTGTTTAGAAAACCAGATTTTTATCTTCTCAAGTTTATTTCTTTATGTTTTCTCTTTTTTTATATTCTCTGATCCGTGAAAACACTAAGCTGCTTTTGTTGATATCCAAGACTTTGCAAGACTAGTAGTTTTTCAACGAAGGAAAATCTATTTTATACGTTTCTGATTTTCTTTTCTTTTTTTTTTCTAGACTGGCTACAATTAACTGGTCAGAAGTTGAAAATCCTATCATTTTTCATACAAGTAAATCTCCCATATTGAAGTACTAAAAGGTCTCACTGATGGGACTTATTGTTGTGAAAGCTTTAGAAGTTATTGAAGGGTCTTCCTACTCTACAGCGAATACAAACACAAACTGATGCTTACATGTAGTAATCAATCAAAACAGTTGAACAGCATATCTGAGATCCTCAGAAATATTAAAAATTGCAAAGCAGTTATTTTGAAAAATTATTTCACAAAATCCAATAAATAGTTATGATGTATGCTGTAATGAAGCAAAACTCCTTGGAAATCAAAAGTTGCTCAAATTGATATTGGCGAGCAAAGACAGTGGTGGCTTTGAAACAAAATACGGAATCTTGAGAAAAATAAAAATCAGACCCAAAAAAAAGTCTCACTGACTATTTTTGAGAAAAAAAAGAAGTCTATTCAAAAGTCTCGAGGCTGAGTAGATTGAAATTATTATCCATTTGCCATAAATGTGGTTGTGTATGTAGCATATTTATGGCACAATACTCGTTTCCTGGTTCTCTGAAGATTTAATTCGAAAATAAATGAACCTTAAAACTCCTTAATGTTATTTCAATCAAGATTTATCAATGCAAGCACAATTCCTGACATCCATTTTATTTTCTCTGACCCGATGTTTTGTTCTGCTTGAGCAGCATTAAAAAATAAAGCCGTAAACATTAAGTTTTCAAGCATGAAGCCTCAGAAAGACGACAACACCATTAAAAATTTTAAATTAAAAAAAGACATTTTCACTGATGATTTACAAATGATAAGCTAGCACAAATCTGTTTTAGTTTAGTGTCAAAGCATAAGCAACAACAAATAACTTCCTGTGACTTTAGTCAACTATAATTAAAAAAACCTTTTCCTTTTCGTCATTTAGACAGCACAGCACTAATACCCACAGTGGTAGTCCAATGATGGCAGCTTAACGCACAAAGAACTCTATACTGCTCTAACAGAAGACGAGTCCAGGCCCTTTTAAAGTTTGTGTGGTTTGAAGTGAAGCCCTAAGGGCATCAGCTCAAACTGTCTTCAGGGCGGCAGCCCCTTAAGCCCAAAGCTGCTCCTGCAGAATTATTTTGCAGTATCAAAAAGGAAAAAAAACTAAGCCATCCCAGCGTCATCCTGCAGAGCACAGGTGAAAGAGTCCGCTGTGCTTTTGCACTTGGGTAAAGCTGTCTCGCTGACTCCTTCAGATTTGGGTAATAATGTCAGGCAAGAGCACAGCCAACTTAAAAAGGTGTCATATCTCCCTGCGCTTTCTTCTTTTTATTCCTCCTGGTTATAGAGCAGCCAGCGAAGGCTACATGAAATGAATAACATAAACAACAATCCAGACTGGCTATTTGTGAACTTTTTTTTTTGCAATGCATGCAGACAGAAGCAGACACAAAAATATATTAAAAAGCAGAGACAACAGTGGTTAGTTTCTTAAAGGAATAAAAAAAATAGCTTGAATCAAAGTATTAATTTGGTGGGGCACAATAAAGCGCGTGCACACACACACAGAGAGAGGAAACCACACTTTGACAGACAGATGCGTGCTCAGACTGAGGACAAAGACTACTTTGAAAAGTTACTCAGCCACCAGATGTTTCAGCCTGATCCCAGACTACAATACTAATAGGGCTGCAGCTATGTGTGTGTGCGTGTGTGTGTGTGTGTGTGTGTGTGTGTGTGTGTGTGTAGGCTAAAGTTTTAAAAAGCTCCAAAAAAAATGAGACCCTTTGTAAAAGAAATGTGGTCATGATAAAATTGCTTCTGTACTCTTAACAATGCAACAGCATGCTGAAGATTCTTGAACTGAACACATTCCAACAATTCAACGATAACTCATCATGTACTGTTTGACGATTTTTATTGACCTACAGATTCAGATTTTGTCTAGTTTCTTTTTTTTTTCTAAGAATACAAAAACTAAAATACAATTGAAAGCTAACTTCTGGGGGTAAAAACTTTAGAGTTCTGTCTCTCACTGGAACTCAAATATTTTTCTCCAGCTTGCTGCACAATTGTGTGCAAATTAAATCAAACTGACAAAGAAGTGCAAAAATTCTTCTTCATAAGCCACAAAGACCTTAGTGGTAAGAGATGAGGTGTCAGAGGGCCTCTTATAACTAACTATAATCTTTTTCATGCACAGATTAAAAACACAATAGTGCATAACATGACATTTGCTTCTATGAGATTTAAATTTAAAAGCAACTACAACTGTGGTACATTGTCATTGGTTGTATATAGGCATAGGCCCAAATAAGAACTTTACATTATATTCTGAGTACAAATAGCATAATTTCATGGTGTATGCATTATAGTTTTAAACTAAACACCTACAGCATCACTGATTTTAAAACCATTGTTTTATTTCTTTGAGGAAACGTTTTCAAAACGGGTGAATTTGTTTTTCTAGTAAGCCGAAAAAGTAGAAACCTTATTTCAGCCAGCTGACCAGCAGTGGTGTTGTAATGGCGCAGCTTTTGGAATCACCAAACTGAAAGTCAAAGGTCAAGATGATAAAGCTGGAAACCTTCCAGTTTCAGACCCAGTAAGTGAATTGGCAAGACTACTGGGAATGGGTCAGTATTAAAGTGTACCAACGTTTTGAAAAAGTCAAAACGTTTGGGGGGGTTTTTTCCCCCCCTTACTTTTCCTGTGATTTAAAGTGTTTTTTATATGATGTCAGAGAAAGTGCCAGAGTGACCAGAGTTTTCTGCAGATAAACGGATCATAAAAGTGACTCAGTGCTGCCCCTCCTGCGCTAGTTGCTAGGCAGATTGAAAGAAAGCTCTTAGCCTTTGACCTGCCTTACAACAAAGACGACTGTTTAGAAATATTTCTGGTTGTGAAAAACGCAGGAAACAAAAAGTGTGCAGCCCCCCACACCCTTCACTATTACTGAGGCAACTGTTTTAAAACTACAGCTGCAAACCTCGGAGCAGCATGACTGATAAGCAGCAGACTGCAGGCTAGTTACCTGAGCAGAGAGCCTCTAATTAACTGGGTGAGATCAGCTTGTTGTTCTTGTGTTGCCCGGTAAAGATAAGAGCAGCAAAGTATCATGGCGTACCACGGAACATGGAAAAAGCACTACTGCTCATTTTAGAAGTTGTTTTCTTAGGTCGTTTTGCCTACTAATTTAACAAAAAATAGATATTTCAAATAACATCATAACTGTAAAAATAAATGTTACAATTTTGCCAAATTGAACAGCTAGAAGGTTAATCTGTTGAAAATGTGTATGATCGCAAAGCTAATTTATATTCGCAACTGAAGAAACAACAATTGGTTTTTCTATTGTACATCAAAGCAATTGTTTCATATAGTTTTTGTTTAAAAATCTTTGTGAAGGTAATTATTTTTATTACACGCTCATTCCTAATCTTTATTCATTAATATTTATAAGTGAATACAGTGGGTGTGTGTGTGTGTGTGTGCGTGGGTGTGTGTGTGTGTGTGCCTGTGTGAGTGTGTGTGTGTGTGTGTGTGTGGGTGTGTGCTTGTGTGAGGAAGACCATCTCACACATAGCAAACAAAAGCTATAAAATATTATTTTTTATTTTTTTTAAATCCATAAAAACTGTATTAGCCACCAACAATGCATCACAGTTGTAAGGCCTGCCCAGAATAAAATGCGTGATTGCTGGAAAATTGTGCCACATCACCGTTGGAGAAAACGTGTTCGTGACTGAGAAAGAGCACAATAGCAAACAAATGTCAGCAACTATTTACACACTCAACATTAAAGTTAAATGCAATCTTGGAGCAAGTAAACTCCTTTTCCTGGCAGTGATTACAGGACAGTTAAGGGCATATGACACTAAAAAAAAAAAAACAAACAAAAAAAAAGCCAGAAATTTTAATGCAAAGATTCAGAACATTTGACTACACAAAGGAAAAAGAAGTGAAGCAGAAGCAGAGAATTGTCTGATAAGAAATCTGAGCGTGTGCAGAGGAGGTAGTTAACCTTCAGTTCAGAAATAAACCATCAGCAAGTCTATTTGTTCAAAACCAAACTGTAAATGAGATAGATTTGAAGTCAGCAGCTGCAGATAAAAAAGCATCCGACTCTTAGAATAACTGATTAGAATCTATCAACAAAGCCGAACCGTCTGGAGATAAACGTTGACTAATACTGCTACCGCCAAGCATGTGATGTTGGGTGAAGATATGCAATAGCAGCAGATGCCAAATAATGAAATAGGCAGGGGTACAGGGGAGTGAAATCACCTGTGTTCAGGCGACTGGCCACATCAAAAATACCCAGCGGAAAACTCGAATGGAGGTAAACCGAAAGCTGATGTTAGGCGAGCTGCAGTCGGTTACGCACTAATCTGCTGCAAAGATCTTAGTAAATGAGACAAACGACAAGTGGATTTCTTGATTCACAGTGGTTGTTTCCAAATAACCAGTAAATCAAATAGAAATTACCAGATTGGATCCAAACTACATTTTCCAAGTTGAATCACTATTTAAAATAAAAAAGAAACTTTGTGGAAAAACAGTAGAAAAGAAAGCAAACAGCTTCACCTGAAAGAATAAGAAAACTCTACGTGTGTGTGTGTGTTTTTTGTTTTTTTTTTGTATGGCACTAATTGTAAAAGCAAGCAGGATGACATCACATTCATGTCACTCACATTATTTTTATTTTACGCTTAAAAGGTGTGAAAAATGAGCTTGAGAAGTCGGAAAAGAAATAAACGTTAGTTCAGTTTGGCAGTGAATGCCAAAGTATCTGAGACCGTCTAAAAGCTATGACCGGCAGTAACATAAAAGTAGCAAACCAAATTTATTGAGACACATTAGCAACTAGCAAAATGGGGACAGGAAGCATAATCTCATTCTAAATCTTTTTTTAGAAAAATACAACCCTTAATTTGATTAGATTTATTGAAAATGGAACAATGTTCCTGCTGGAAAGTAATTCTATCCATAAAACAACCACTGGTGTATTCCAGCGATTACTGGAATACACCCAGATAAAGGAATAAAACATTTTTAATTGAAAGTCTGACTTTCAATTAATTTGTCTGACATGAATGCCATATTTAGTAGAGCAGATGTATCCTGATCTTTACTAGTCAGGAAGTGACAAAAGAAAATGATGTACTCACCTAAAAATCACTCGTCTACAGCAAGAGCAATAATGAAATGCTGAAGAGGAACTTTAAATGGGACAAAAAAAAAAAACAAAAAAAAAAACAGGTGTTGCATATTTACCATCTGTGCCAACAAACATGTAAGGTGCTGTACGTTACATGTGCAGGGCCAAATTATAGTTAGACTACACAAACTCTGAATACTTACGAATCAACAAACAAAATCCCTCGAACTTTGAAGACCATCTATCGCTATAGATCTAAATTAAAACATAACCCATTATTAAAACACAAAACAGGCATCTTAAGTACAAAATAAGTACTCTGTAATATTTACGCTAAAAGCCTTCATTGTTAAACAGTTAAAAAAATAAAATAAAAAAAATGAGCACCACATCAGTTCATTATCAATTAACCAGGAGCTCCTTTTGTAATTATATTTTGACAAATTTTATCAAGCACGCAGCTGGAACTTCACCTCCAGGTGTTTTGCACAAGGTCAAAATTCATCTGAGGCGTGATTGATAACTGAAGGTCTGGGTGCACAGGAAGCATCAAACCTGCTCGTACCGCTGAGTCAAAGCAGCCGAGACTTCAAAACTCAGAGCGCTGACATCAGAAGCCAGCAGGTTTCATTTACCAGCTGCCTCACGAGCCAAAGCTGCAAAAGGCTGTGATTAAATTCCTAATTATTTTGACATTGTGAAACTCAGATGCACATGTTTGCAACTGGGGCTATCTGTTGCATTTTTTTTTTTTTCAGAGCTTTAACTGGCAGTCATACAAAGAAAAGTATGAGTAGTAAGCAGGTCTGAACATTACAAACTTTCGGTAACGGAACAGACCACAAGGCTGTACTGCTGCCTGCACCACCCCACTCTTTTTGTACCCGTTTAAATCAACTCAACCACCGCCTATCAGTTTCCACTGTGTCATGACAGAAAGATTTTTACCCTCTCGCATTAAAGAAAATCTCCCAAATTTAGGATTTCTCAGAAAAACGGTAAAAAAACAAAACAAAAAAAGACTCATCTCACCCTAAACCAAGAACATGTGCTCGTTATCTGAAGACAGACTTTTAAGTCTAAAAAAGAACAAAGACATTAAAAGACAAACAAGGCTGCACAGACCACAGACGCAGTGAGGATGACAATTTTTTTTCTGGGGGGGGCCTTTGTAGCAGAGACCGACTTGTAGCAAGAAGCAAGAAGAATAAAAGATCAAAATCCGTGCACTGCCACCAACTACGGGCAACTAATACAAAGTCACGATATGCCGGGACAGTAAGAAGACGAAAGGGAAGGAAAAAAAAAAAAGCTAAAGATTGCGTCCTTGAGATATGAGCAAAAACAGGGCACCGGGTAGTAAAACAAAGGTGCGATCAGAGAGTCGCGAGCAAGCCAGGAGCCTTGAAAAAAGTTTTTTTTTTTTTTTTGCTTCAAATAAACTATCCGTGACAAATGGGTGTTTTCCTTTATCTGAACTGCAAGCAGGGCTGGGATGAATAACAGCTGATTGCACTAATAGATGCAATCTTTTTCCTGCTTATTAGAAACAATGGGAGTTAAAGCGGTCGCAAATGTAAATGAAAGCGATTAGAAATTAAATAAATAGATACTGCGATGCCAGACGAAAGAAATGTTCTTTAAGTCTCCCGGTGGAACTTGTCGGCAGACAGTTTCTTCCAGAAGGACACGGCGGTGTTGCACTGACACGCTCGACAAGCGTCAGCTGAGCACACTTATGAGAAACAGCTCCGGAAAGGCTTCCCACATTTCTAATTATTTAACATATAACGTTACACAAAAGCAAAGGGAAAAAGTAAAAATATAACTTTAAAAACATACGTTATTTTTTCATATATGGTAAAAATAGATCTGTACTAGTTCTCAAGGGAGAGAGAATTTGGTTTGCAGAGCTGGTCTTAGTCTAATACAAAAACCAGCATTAGTCTGAACTAGAAGATGAATTATTACAACAAGGTAAGTAGTAGAATTGAAGAGCTCAAACTTCACATGGAATCTCATGTATAAAGATAAACAAAGGGAACTGGTGCAAACTTTTATCCGTCCCGAGTCGGTACTGGTGTTTCTGTCATACTGTTCCTGTGGTTTAAATTCATTTGAATGAGGATCTGCAGAAAATAACCAGAATTTTCTTTGACTGTTTAGTACTCAGCTCTGTACCCTTGCCTACTTTTTGCTGTGCACTGCCAGTCAGCTGGGTGAGAGAAGGTTCCTACACCTTTGCTGTCTTACAAGAACCCATTTGTTTGTAAATATTCCAAATCAAAAAGAACACAAACAGCCATGGTGTAAAACCCAAAGGAGTGTAACCAACGACTTTGGTTGTTTTGAAACTATATAGTCTGACAGCCTCAAGCAGTACGTCTGTTTAGCAGTCAACTGCAAGTGGGATAAGGAGCAGATAGTCTGACTAATAGTACCAGACTATCAGGTTGTTTCACTCCAAGATTCACTTTGTTACAGAACAAATTGGCAAACAAAAAATTTAAATTCTGCACAATGAGAGTTACCAAATACATTCTATTCTATTTTTCTGCACTAGATCAATTTCCAAATAACAATAAAACAAGTAATGGTATGCATTATATTATTTTAACAGAAGTAAGAATGATAGCTTATTTTTCTGATTTAAATAACCACAATTTGCAATTGTGTAAATACCATAATGGGTAAAGTATCGTGGAAATCTGATACCAGCTGATGCCTTGTTGCTTGTGGTGTAAAAATATAGTGTGCTGTCTTTGTACTCAAAAGTTGAAATTTAACAAGATTGTCCCCTGAAGTCAGGATTCTGACCAGAAAGTCCAGCGTTCAAAATTAGTATTCCCAGAATATGCAATGCATTATAACTTGCAGGAATAGACTATTATTAGCCCTTCTGATGGTTTGCATATTACTCAGCAGTTGGCTCAGATAGGGTTATATTACTGTTAGTGAACATGTTGCTTTACTGTTTGACCAAAAAAAAATATATCACCAGCTTCTTTTGCTACTAATTAGCACCGTAGCGATTACCAAATTGTGCTGGCTTTCAAATTCGGCAGTGACACCATTCCCAGATCCGAGCTCTGACTTCCCAGACAAATCGAATGCAGCGATAGTACAACCCCTGCCCAAGCTGTTGCTCCACAGAGTCAGCTAGCTGGCTGAGTAAAGCAATGTCTCCTAAACTGATACCATTATTTTTAAGAAATGTTGCAGTTTTGACTCTTTTTAAAACTGCAACATTTTCCCTTATGCAAAAAAATAAGGGAAGTTTGGGTTCGGGCAAAGGACCAAACCAAGTTTTCTTTTTTTTGTTGATGTTGCTTTAAAAAGCAAATGTTTGAAATAAGCTACTAGCTACTGTGACTATCAAAGGAATAAACGACCTACTGGAGTAGGGACAATAGTCGGTTTCTATTTAAAAAAAAAAAAAAAAAGACCCTTACACCATGGTAGAGATTTTTGGTTTTAATTTTTGTGTTGATATCGTGTTGCTGTTAAACGTGAGTTTTAATCTCATTCCGGCCTATGCCTAATCCTGTAAACTTGTTTGAGTTTTTGTCCATCTTTTGAGTTTTGTCTAACAGGACCCGATCCAAGTCACTGTGAGCCCGTTCTTTAATCCTTACAGGCAACCAGGCAAAAAAAAAAAAAAAAAGATGTCTCCAAGGGTGGAATCTGCTGCTACTTTCCCCCAAAAAGCTACTCAGACTGGCCTCGACTTTTTACGCTCCGTCTCAAACCGACCTTTCCTCCCCCCTTTCGAAGCAATGTAAGGGCTGCTCCGAAACAACCAGATACAAATAACATGGCAGCCCGCAAAATCACTACAGTTGTTCCTCATGTCTTCCAGAACATCAAACCATCAATAAAACACGGGAGATACATTCCAGCTATAGTCGAGCGGGACATTCCTGACTTCTGTGCATTCCCTTCGCAGCTCTCTCTCTCTCTCTGTCTCTCTCTTTCTCTCTCTCCCCCTCTCTCTCAAAACTTTCTCTCTCCTCCGAGTTTCACCACAAGTAAGAGCGGCTTCACATATTGCAGCCATATGAGTGAGCCATGGCCCGTCTCTGCTGCCCATACAGACACACACAAAAAAAGGGAATAAGCGCTTTGCTGTCTCCCACTCTTGCCCATACATCCACAAATGAGTTTTACAAGCAATAGCCTCGCTTTAGGAAGTTGTCAACTGTTTTGACGTTTAATAGCTGCTATGAACAAGCCCGTAAGAAACAATGGTATCCAGTGACCTGAAAGAAAGTTTTTTTTTTTTTTTTTTACCACAGTGACTGTACACATTTTTGGGTGACTTTAGTAATTTTAAAGAGA
Source organism: Poecilia formosa (assembly GCF_000485575.1). Taxonomy (NCBI): domain Eukaryota; kingdom Metazoa; phylum Chordata; class Actinopteri; order Cyprinodontiformes; family Poeciliidae; genus Poecilia; species Poecilia formosa. Next base: position 376,663 of record NW_006800108.1, read on the forward strand.
TTTGTTCAAGTTGTAAAAGTTTGACAGGCCTGATTATGAACACGATTAGAATTTATTTAATCTAGTTAACGCTGAAACGTTGAAGACGGTGACGGGCAACATTAATTGCAAGTTTTGTGAGATTTGGAAGTTGATTAAAAGTACATGATTTTCATTTAATTCCAGCCCTAAGAATAACGCCGCTCATCCATGTCAGCTTTTATTTAAAAAAAAAAAAAAAAGAATTACAAGAAAAGAAAAAGACAGACATGGAGATTTGAGGAACTGTTGAGAAATTTGTCATTATTACATGCGCAGACCACTGGAAAGCAGATGTGAAAACAGTCAAAGAAAAAAAAAAAGGTCTATATATGGAGCTGAATTTTTATTACAAACTTTACGTGGGGGTAAATAAGAGGTTCTGTAATTTGACTTAGCTGTAAGAACATGCCGTAAATTCTTTTGGTCAAAAAGTCTAAAAGAAATACAGAAATTAAATGTGATAAACTAAAAATCTGTAGCTTTACATTAAGGCAAGAAAGCTAATGTTTTAAGTTACAGCCGTCATCTTTCATTTCTCTGGGAGTTAAAACTCTGGATTGACGGACGCCGCAGGAATCTTCCCAACTTTCTTTGACTCCGTTTCTTTGCTTAGGGAGCACTTCATCAGTCAGAACTTAAACCATTTAAGTCTAAAGTTGCACATTTTAAAAATGATTGTTAGAGTGTAATATGTATTAACTTTGAAACTCAGCGTATATCGTTGTTGGATGAATTTTTAGTATTAAACGAGTAAGAAAAATGTTTCTTACTCATTGGGGAGGATTAAAGAGAGACTAAACAGGCCTGAGATTTGTTTTAAAATTCAAAATTAAAGGTTATCTGCTGAAAAGAAGCAAAGCAAGTTGTTGTTGGGCTTTTAGGGGAGGCTCTGGTTTGAAGAGATCTTGTGAAAAACTGGGATGAAAAGAGATAAAGTTTCCACGCAGCACCTCTAATGACATCAAAAAGCCAACATGAGACAGACTCTTAAAAGTGTTATCCAACTTACTTTCACAGGGAATGCTAAACTGAATCAACGTGAATTAAACAAGAAGAGGAGATTCTAAGTGCGTCACAGAGACGTGGAGGCTATGTGGACAGCAAAGCTGTGTAACGACTCAGCCGAATTAAAGGGAGTTATACTGTATATGTAGTTAAACACTAGTCTTAGTGTGGGATTATGCACAATTCAGCGTTTTAAAATACTCTTTTAACAGTCTCCATACTTAATAGTTTTGCAAAGTTTCTATACAAGATGTGATTGACCTTCCTCCTCTCTTACTGAAGAATCTTTTCTGTAAATATACTGCACATGCACACTGTAACCTTATTTATATGAACTGCAAAAGCCAATAATAAAAAGAAAAAATTAAAAAAAAAAAACATAGAAGCTTTCTCCTTCTAAGTCACCTAATTAGAGTTCCTATACTGGATGGTTGTCCGATAAATCTTTTTATGATAATAGAAAGTTTTCATCATCAGTAGTGCCTCCTCCAGGCTCTACCTTGGTTACCCTTGGGTTTTGTTTTGGAGATATCTCTGAGGTAACTTTCTGAGTCAGAGAAAAAAAAAACATTAGGGAAAATTTGACAGTCAAAGCCTAACATTTTAAGATACAAAAATGCACATTTTAAAGTATATTTGGAGTGCATTACAGGTTTAATTTTTAGCCTAGGCATGCATTGTTAATTCATAAACAATTTACAACTCCTGAAGGATAACGCATGGAAACTTGCACACTTGTACAGTTTTAATCTATTCATTAAAAAAAAAATTACACCTCAGATGCAGATTTGAATATACGTCTACATCACAAAAAAAGTTGCCAAACCTTCCCGGATCATTAAAGAAACATTATCACTCAATAGGTTCAAAAATGCTAATTTTAATGAACAATTTAGCATGTAGTTAAAGCCTCACCTTAAAACTATACATGCATCTTAAGAAATTTATAAATATGCAGAGGAAAGCCTAACGGAAGGTTAAATAGTACTGAATTGCCTAAAATAAAAACTAAATCACCTCGAGCAAATTTGTAATTTGGATAAAACAAATTTTTGATCTCATTTTCAGCTGCCACTCTCACTCTCAACAATTTTAGGTATTTTCTTAGGAATATAAGCACTGATTTTAAACTTTTAAACGAGTGAGGATAATTGTGTGGGGTAGCTTAAACAGAAGCTTAATAGGCCTGCATTGCTTTTTAAATACATTACTGCTGGTTATCTGCTTAATAAAAGCAAGGCACGTTGTTTTGTGGAGTTTTAGGGGGGCTCCGATTTGGAAAACTCTGGTGGAGGACTCTGTTAAAAAAGCTTCCTTGCCTCATTGTGCTGCCTTCACATACCCTGCTGTCCCCACAGAGTTGTCATGCCTACCCAGCACTCTTATCTCAAAGGAACATCACAGTTTGTTACGACGAGAGGAGGGGAGGTGGAAGGGAGGTGTGTGTGGGGGGGAGAACTTTCTAAAAGTTGAGTAAAATGCAACTCAGAACATGAAGCTTTCAGCCAAAACAAAACAAAAACACACGAAATAAGTAGATAAGAGTTGAGTTTAGCTCGCGTGCACTTGTTTGCTTTAAGGTTGATAAGGGAGGATGTGTCGACAACTCAACATCCACCACGCCGCTCTTCAACAATGAAAACAGCGCCATATCGAATAAACAACGCTTCTTTGATGTGCAAATCCCACTTTTTGTCGCTTTTTAGCCCCAATAAACATCAGGGAACTGAAGAGTGACGTTTGCCGTTTGTTTTTGTTTAGCTTGTAACACTTTCCGTTTAATTCCGCGACGTGCGTCAGAAATCTGAACTTGAGTATCAAGTTTGCGGCGTGAAAAGTTATCAATGAAACAACAAACACAGCAGACTCGTAGTTACACGGGAGCTCCTTTGCAGTAACAGAAATCACTCCGGAGTTTAGCTGACTGCAATCAGAATCAATCAGGACGCCACTTATCGCCAACTTACAACCCAGAACTTAAAAAAAAGAAAAAAAAAAGAGGAAAAGCACAAACCTACTTGAGGCGACTCCACGTTCCCCCCTTTGCTTGCTTTCTGCTTGTTGTTGGCTTCAAACTTAAATCAAAGCAGTAGCTTGTCCCCGGTAGCAGCAGCAGCAGTTACAGCAGAAACAGCCCCCCCACAATTCGCATTAGTGTGGCGTTTGGGTGTCCTAAGCTAAATGTAAATTGCCATGTGAATTCAAAGCGGTTCTCCCTCCTCTCTTCTTCATTCAACAGCAGATTCCCTCCACCCCCCCTTCGCCGCCACCACCACCTCCTCCTCCCCTCCCCTCCGCTCCCCTCTCTCTCTCTCTCTCTCTCCGTCTCTCTTCCCCTCACACCGACGCTGCTGCTGCTACTCAGGCCGTTAGTTACATAAGACGCAAACCGACCGCTGCCCGTCGTAAAACTACAAACGGCTACATTTTGTCTCCCCCTTCAAAATCGCTTCCTTTTCGGACGAACACGTCTCATCGGCTGACTCGTCTGAGAAGCACATCTCTCGCCGTCTACGACTCCAAACCTGCATCGCTTGGTTTATACATTTAAATAATTGTAATTTAATTTAAAAAAAAGAAAAGAAAAAAAGGAGAAGGTCTTGCAGAGATAGTTGTATGTATGGATGCTTACCTGTTGATCAAAATAAGCATTAGGTTCTTTTCTCTCTCAGATTGTGTCTCTTTCAGCAGCCTGTAAAGATGGTGGCTGGCTGGATGGCTGTCTGGCTGGTTCGTCTCTTTGTGGGCTTTTTTTTTTTGTTTGTTGATGATGTCGGACGGGGTGACTGTGTCTTGGCTGTCTCTTTTTTTCTCTCTTTGGTCAGAGAGGGTGGGGGGGGGAAAGCGAGATAGTTAAAGGCTTCGCGGCAGCACATAAACTAGGCTAATACCGACTGATTAGTGGGTGAGTTTGGCTCGGGTGTTGATATATTCCCGACGCTATAGTTAGTTTGTTATTCATGGAGTTGGTGGTCACAGCAAACCAAAGCAGGTCAGCTCGTTATCTTTCCTTTTTTTTCTTTTCTTTTCTTTCAGACTAGTGTTATCGCTTTGCTGTGACAGGACCTCTCCGCTTGTCTCTCTGTAGGCATTACGTCAGAGGAGGAAGACACAGCGGCTCTATTAATATCAAGAAGCCACCCGAAGACTCACTCTTAAAGTGACACACACTGTTATCTCTCCCTGGTTTACACAGGTAATGAAGATCTGAATCAGAAACTAAGAATAAAGTTAGAAGTTATCGGAGCAAAGTAACCACTCAGCCAAACAAGACGGACTGCAGCTGGCACTTTAAATAAGAGTTAGGGAACATGTACAACAAGTAAATAAACGCTTATTATCGCTTATTCACCAACATGTGGTGAATGGTTGTCTAACTCATCTTTTTTCCGGTAAAAGAAGAATTATTTTTTCCCCCATTGTTAACAGTGCCTATTAGTTCTTGTCTCGGGTTGCATTTCCCAACTTTCTTACAACCAAATTAGTCTTACTGCTAGCAGATTAATATTTGGAGTTTAGTCAATAAATCACAATGTTTGCTTCCATTAGGAACTGGCAAATACTAAAAAAACAATAAGACTATGTTCAAGGGGTATTAAAAGAAAATCACTATTAATTTACATATCTTTTTTTAAAAATGGCATATCTATTTATTGATTAGTCAATAGATAAATAAATAGTATTTCACTGACAGTCAGAAAACCGTCTTGGACATTCTGGCAAAACCCTTGTGACATCCTTATACGCCATGTGATGTTTGATAAGACTTATTTTACTTTGTTGTAAAGAGTTTTTAATTGCAAACATCTCTGAGATAAAATGTCAATGTAAAGTCTGTATTTATATGGATTTGACGAAAGTTATTGCAGCATTAATTATAATTCAGGGCTATAGTGATTCATTGTAAATTAGTCTCTTTTATGCTGTCTGCACCTGATAGAAAATTCTACTCCCAGACTTTACTTAATCATGAATAGCCTTGATCGTACTATTAGTAATTATAATAAATTATAAATAATTTTGTCAGCTATTCTAAAAATGCAGTACTGAATCCAAAATTCAACTCATACAGACTTCTGGTGGGGATTCTTTTACTAACTTATTTTTACTTTATCTTCATCACTTTGCATGCTTTCAAACTGCAAGGGAAACTACTGCTAACATGTACCCTTTTTGATCTAGCTCCTCTCACAGGGTTTTGAGCCTGGTAAAGAAGTTGTTCACCAAGAGGCAAGGAACACTCTTAGTAGATTCACAGTCCTTCACTGGGCACACAAAGAAACACATTTCTATACCCTTTCACTAACACCTATGGGAATTTAGAATTAGGTTTCTTTATCTGGATGGTGGGAAGAAGCTGGAGCACCTGGATACACTCATGTAAACCTCTGGTCCAAAGCTCCTGGGAATAGACGATGCTGTATTAACATTACGGTCTTTATAAGTCTTTGCCTCCACTGTGTTTAGAATTTGAATTCAGGATTGTTCTGTTCTAAAAAGTCGTAAACAATTCAATTTTAGGCTTCAAAAAGTCTTAAGTTAACCCATGCGTTATATATTTATTTAGATTTTAACCACATGTTAAATACAAGCATGTTTTTCTTGTAAGTCTGCCTTTCTTATGGATGTGCTCCAAACATAAAAAATGGACTAGACTAGACTAAACTATAGATTTTACAAATGTTCTTAGCAAAGAGGGTGAATTTGTATAACAGTGCTGTGCACAATTTTTTAAAAATACATATTTTTCTATTCAGTTGGAATTTCTCATACATTTTATGTTTTTGTTTTTTCTTCTTGCACTTTGTTGTTTAACAGTAACAGGAGTGGGAAGTTAACAGTATTTATTTTATTTTATTTATTTATTTATTTATTTATTTATTTATTTTTGTCAAAATTTGATCAGGAGTCCTAAAAAGACCGAAAATATATCTTTGATATATTTCTAGCAATGTTTTTTGGGGGAATCTGAAAAACAAGCCATTTCAAAAAGTTCAGATTATTAAGCCACAATCTTCCGGACACTGCCGTTACCTAGCAACCCCAGCTGAGCCCAGCCTCTTACCCGGACCCTAAAACAGCTCATACTGAAAGGAGTTCAAAGTAGCTAGAACCAAGCAGGTGAAGTTATCCAAGAATTATTATTGCAAAAGAAAAAATTTAAAAAACATGTTTTGTGCAGCCCACAGAATTATCCTAACCTGTTCAAGGAAGCATAACTGGTCCCCTCTAAAATTCCCACCACCTTCTCACTACAAATCATTTTATTGAATTAGTTGTAAATGCTACTTTAAAATATAAGACTATGATTGTCACATTCCCTGTTGTAACAGTTATGTAACATTAAAGGGCTTCATGCTACATGACTTAATGCTACATGACTGCATCAGCTTAAGCATTACTCAGTCTAAATGCTACTCTATAGCGCACCCTCTGTTGAAAAGAGGGACTTTATCTACCTGTTATTGGAATAATTAATCAGACGCAAGATTAAGATTTATAAAAGTACACACTGTGAATCAGAATTTCATTTAATTTTATTTATTTACTTATTTATGAAATTATGTCAATAATGTAGAGGTGTTTCAGGAAGCGCTATAAATAATTGAATGTGACCTTGTAAGCTCTCTGGAAAAACCAACATGTCTTTTGTCCAGTGAGCTTTCCTTCATTCCCTTCAAAAGCTTCCTCACCTCATTACTCCCTGAAGGAGGAAGCTTCAGTGAACTTTTTACTTTTTTTCCTCTACACACTGGCCTTCAGAAGTCAAAGGTAAGAGGGTTTTTTTTTTTTTTTTTTTTTTTTTTTTCTGTGTTTTTGCCAACAGAGGAGGTTCTGAAGCCTGAAGGCATACATGCTGCTGCTGCTGCTGCTGCTGCAGCTGCTGCTGCTGGATCCAACACTATGAAAGCAGTGAAGGTTCTACAAATCCCAAAGGGAAACATTTAAATAAGAAGAAAAGTCACTCGAGAAATATAGCTCTCATATGAGGCTGCAGGTCTGCTATGCAGATATCTATATACAATTTCCAATTTTCATTCTTGTCCTTTCTTTATCTTTTGCTGTTTTGTTGAGGCTACCATTTCACTTTAAGTAACACATCATGTATTCCTGTTATTTTTCCTCCCCCCGATTCTTCAGAAGTACAGAGGCAAATAAATAAATCAATAAATTCATGGATCTGACAACTCAGAGAGAGTGGTTTGCTTTGTTTATTATATTTTGGGATTTTTTTTTACCTATCCAATCTTAAGTTTGAGGGATGCTGTCATGTTTTTTTTTTTTTTTTTATGACAAACTTTATTCCTCTTTACCAAACACATTTGGAGTTCAATATAAATTCTGACATTTACTAGATTATCAGTACTTAAAAGATATTGTTCCCTTTTTCGTTTGCAGTCTATTCTCTAGATCTCCAAATGAGATCGAGACACCACGAAGGTTTGCTGCTTGAATTGAAGCTAAGATTGATTCTACAAAGTATTGAATAAGAAGTTCAGGAAAATAAAGCACAATACTAATTTTTAGATTAAAACTTGGATTGTTTTCCTTAACGTTTATCGTTCTGTGCTCTTTGGTGTTGGTCTACTAAAGATGCATTTAATGTGAATGAACTATAACGCAACAAACTGAAAAGCTAAAGGGTGGTGAATACTTTTCCAAGATGCTGAAAACCTTTTGTCCATTTTCATTTTTATAGCAGCAGCTTGCGGATTTGTTCCAGTAGGTCACTGACTGGCTGCTCTCTAGGGTTTCATTCTCCGGAGACTGCCTGGTGATCTGGATTGTTTTGGAAACCACTTTCCTGCATTTCTCATTTGAAAATGATTTTGCAATTCAAAGTTATTAAACATGTTCTGCTTTCACAGAATAGCTGCAGGAAAAAATGACGCTTCCAAAGCTTTTTAGTTTCTGAAAGGCCCAGCACCTTAACTCTGAGTCACCAATGAGTTCCACCCTGCTTTTTATGCTTTCCATTATACAATTTTCATTCTTGTAAGTTTTAAAAGTCCTTCACATTTGTGCTTTCCGAAGTTAATTTAATTTTCACCTCAGAATATACTTTCTTCATACCCATGACCCTCATGTTTGTAATAGCATGAAATAACTCATTCAAAATATTTTTGATTTACTAATGAACCTATTACTACACAGTCTAACCTTTTGAAATACCAGGTAACTCAATAACGTATACCAAAAACATAACAAAAATTGTATGTAGCTGAATAATAATCTGTCAATTTAGCATAAATTTGTCACAAAAGTCACATTAAGACAGTTTATAAGACAAGCAAGTCTTACAAACGTATAAACTCAGTCAGTCCAACTTTACTGAATCCAATATGGGCAAAATTTGCTTCTAACAACACAATTTGTTAGACTACAATCTAATTAGAGTCACTTTCCGATCCAAATACATAAAATCCAACTCAACCCAAATAATGATGCAAAACAATCCATTTCAGAAAATGAGTTAATGCCAGTTGGAAAACGATGTCGATTCTCTGTATCATTTATCTGATCAGTCTCAAATCTATCAATGATCAATTAGAGGGAATACATTGTTTGTCAAGAAACAAACAGAGCAAAATGAAAAATCCTCCAGGGAATTGAATAGAAAATACTAGGATATTATCAGCCCATTTCAGATCTAACCTTATTGAAAGTTCTGTCAATGTCTCTTTCGCTCTGAAATTTAAAGATATAGTTGTTGTGCTTATTTTGAAGTTCAAAATACCTAGCTTGCGATCAGAACTGATTAATCAGTCTGGGCCAAATCTCTTCAATGCTGTTTCTCATGTCACCTTGTTGAGATTTTCCTACCCTATTATTTAAGTTTACAGAGAGAGACAGAGAGACAGTTCCAGATTTCTAGATCTGTCTAGATGTCACATTTGGTTTAGAAGCTATCTTAGAGTTTTAAAATATCAAATCATACTCTACAGAGTATAGTTTGACATACTGATATTTCCACAAATAAATATTTTTTTTATATAACATAGGAAGCCCAGTAAAGATGATGTCTTGCATGTTTCAGGTACATCATCTGTGGGGACAATTATTTCAGCCAAATTAAATATCACGATGGAGTGCTGATGCTAACGAGTTGGTCAGAGTGTGAAACATACAAAAGTCAGTTTTCTGATTCATTTCAGTCATTACAAAACTATATGACATTATTCAGAATAACACCCATGGATTTTCAAGGCTTTCTCTAATATTTGGCCTTACCATATATATTGGGAGATGTTTATCTTGCTGTCGACTAAGAAAAGAATGGTCTTGTTCATAAAAAGTCTCACTTAAGTCAAGTAAGTCTTCAACAAATGTAGTTGTGGAAACCTTTTCACAGCTATGACTCTTGTTCAGATGATTAACATGAAATGTGGATTAAAAAAAAAACACAAAATGCAAAGCTGTTGTTCTGGCAGTCACTCATTAAGACTGTTCATTGTAAGATGGCTCAATCGTGCAGTTTAGTTTTTCATAAAATGTTCATACTAATAACTCAGTGATTTCTATTAATGATGGTATAGCACGTGATGTGCATTAATGTATGCAGGTTAGATTGCTGAATAAGAAAGCATCGAAAGGAACCGGTGTAAATTACCTCCAGAAGCCTTGAGAAAATTTAAAATGTGATGCTGCTTCATTAATTCCACTCTGTTTGAGTCCAATTGAAAAGGAAATGAACAGTTTCTGAACAACTGCTTCTTTCATCACTAATTCATGGAGAAATAGGTCTGATCCAAGGACAGCAGTGCTCAGCTAGCTCCATGGTGGTTTTGGCCTCTTCTTTACCTGACCTCATTCTCACTGACAATACAAGAGGACCTTTTAAAAAAAGGCTTAGTTTTGAGGCAACTTTTTTTTTTGTCAATTTTAAGCAAGAATAAACAATTGTTTGTCAACTGTTAGCTTTTAAAAAAAAAAAAAAATAATATCTGTAGCTTCATTAGACAGCTGGGTTTCTAAAATCTTTCTGGACAATTTTAATTCTTAATTACATCATCCCAATGGAGTAACCAATTAAAAATCAAAGTGGATTGGTTTACAGTCTGAGTGATATTTCTGTCTGTTTACACGGTTGTGCCATAACAGTATAAATATAAAGCTTCACATATATATTTTTTTTTTACCAAAACCCTGTTGTTTCCCCTTTTCCTGACAGCCAGTGCACTATGTCGCAGCTGGAACACGTCAGATTAATGTCTGTACTTTTTATAAAAGCCTAAAAGTTTTGAAAAACACATTTTAAATTCTCATCTAATATGAAACAAAGAGTCTTTCACTGTGCGCCTCTGTGCTCCAATCGTACACAAGGGCTTTAGAGACGGTGGGGGATTCTAGAGCAAAAAAAAAAAAGGCAGAAAGGCTGTTGATTTGCGAGCCGAAGTCAGTATGTACAATCTATAAATGCTGAACTGACATATGGACGGACCAGCGGCCAGGCAGCATGTAAACCGAAACCAGATTTACTCTTCACAAGTCATGCTTCCCATTAAACAGTATCTCACATTCTCACATTCGTTCCCCTGGCCTCCTTTCCCTCTTAAATGAAATCTACTCCTTTAAAAAAATCTCAAGGCAACTCAGAAATATAAATTCATTTTATGGAAATTGTCCCATTCTCAATTTCAGTGATGTGATTTAAAAACTTTAGATTTTACTTCAGGTGAGCAGATATTCCGATTTACGATCCTCTGGGGGGGGGACGGCTTTTATTTGATCGAGCCGTTCGTGATGGATGACGTTGAGCGTGAAACCTCTTGCCACGAAGAGCCAGCAGGAAATTTATCAAGAAAGATGTAATATGTGAATAAAATCTCCATTATCCTTTCATGATTTCATAGACTACACTTCTGATCCAGACACTGGGATTTTATATTAAATACAATAATTTTCATCATCATGACACCGGCTTCTTTTTTTCCCACATTCATGTGGACTTTTGATGGGTCGTAAGTGTTTTGTGATGGATTTATTTGTTTTTTTATTTCTCAAAGTTAATTTAGACTTATTAAAGTTTTATAAAATGTTTCCATATGTAATAAAGCAGTCAAATACTAAAAAAGAGTGCCTCCATGTTGCTGTCTATCCACTTGACTTTCCTCCCACAAAATATTACGATGAAAAAGCATTTAAAAGCTGTTTGTCTGCATAGTGAACGAATAGAACCTCGGCAAAAAATGTTATCTTTATAAATGCCCCAAATTTGACTTATGTAACTTCAATAACTCCACTGAGAATTAACATTAAGAACAAGTTATGTTATGATTTCAAGCAAAGAAACTTTTTAAATACGTTCGTGTATCAAGAATGTTCTTTTGCAGGTGTCATAAACATAACGTCACATATAAACAAAGATCTAAAAGTTATTGGCGAATGCACAATTAAGATCATATTGTTTTGTCAAAGTATTAATAGCTGTGCAACAACAATGTGAACAGTGCTGTAACGAATGGAAAGATAAATATTTTTAGCAGTGTGCGCACGATCTCGGATAAATTCAACACTTAAATAGTAGTTAAAGTCTGAACATTTGAATAGCTTATGCACATATTCATTCCTTTTAAATTCTTGGTCACTTTCTTTTAGTTAGATGCCGATGCAAAATACCGATGACTCAAAGTTTAAATTGTTAATTCATTTCTGTAAAAATACATTTTAACACCAAAGAAGGCCACTAAGAACTCATAACTGGACTACAGATTAGTTTTGAGTTCTTAAAGGCTACACAATAGGGGACCTGTAGAGACATCTGACCAGTCCTTATAGGGTGCAATGCACTACTGACTGTTGAACACTATGTCAGCTCTTCCTCCAGAGGAAGAAGAAGTTATCAATCTGAGTGATTAGAGATCACATATGGAGCTCTTCCGGGTTAGGGGTCTTCAAATCCAGAGCTGGAGACACCTGAATCAACTCCTCAGTATAAGTCAAGTTCTCCACAATCATGCCAATGACTTCATTATTTGAGTCATGTGTGTTGAAGCAGAAACGCATCTAAAAGTTACAGGACATGTGAAGACCCCATGCTCCAGGCAGTGTTTCCTAAACTTGGTACTCAATGCACAATGCCCTGCATGGTTTGTATGTCTTCTTTCTTTAACACACCTGGTGCAGATGAATGCTGTTTAGCAAAAGGCTGTTAATCAGCCAGCAATTAAAGTCAGGTGTGATGAAGCTGGGAAACAGTGCAGTGTGCCTTCAGGGAAACATGCTACACATGTCAAACATGAATTGAAAGAAATTGTACTTCCTGATTTAACGCCTTGAAATTGGGCCTCTGTATCTTTAAAAACTCCTGCTCTTTCTGAAACTCCGCCTTCAGGAAGTCATCACAACATTACTCCTCCATTAACCCTTTAACAACATTTTTACCAGCATTTCACTGAGAAATAGCTTGCATATTGAGCTCAGCTGTTGCGCAGTTCCACCTGGTGTTTGCTAATTGCTGCTGGCTAGTCTGACGGAGCCGAAGGAGGAGACGCGAGGGAGGGCTGCTCTGTGATGCTGAGGTTCAAAAGTTTGGAAACTGCAGCTGCAAGGACTAGCTGCGTCTTGAAGGTGAAGCGAGGTCCAACCAGGTATTTTGTATAGCTGAATGGTTGCCTCAGGAGCCTAAAGGATTTCTCAAATATACATAAAAGAATCAATCCAACAGTTAAGGTAGATTTTTGATGAGGGAATAACATCGTAACATGGTGTAAAGTTCAAAAAAGTTGATTTTACATTATAGTTCCCCTTTTAGGGGTTAGAACTGCCTCCAGCTTACTGTTAAAAAGGTACAGGATATTCTTTCTTGCTCACCCCCCTCCACCCCCCAAAAAAAACAACAAAATATTCTTCATTTCTTTTGAAATGTGGTTTATTCATCTTATTCTGACTTTATAAAGATTCATAGAATCTGCTCAAGGTAGAGCGAGTAACTTTTTACTCAAACCACCCAACATAAATTGTTTTACCACACTTGATACTTTTCTTGGTTGTCATAAAAACCCATTCACGCTGTCAAAATTCAAAAACTTTGTGTATTGATTCTGACTAAAGCAGACACGAGTCAACTGTTGGTATTTCCTGCTTTGAACATGAAAATCCAACTTCTGAATACCAATGGAGTGCACCATTATAATGGTCACTCCTGTATGGTTTGCACACATACTGCTCTAAAAACTGCTGGTTTCTGTGACTTCAGAGTCAATATTTACACATTTGGTATGTTGGATATTGTGACACAGCTACAGCTACAGTCAGGGTATGGGTGCTTAAATGTAATCCAAAGAAAAAGGGTAGAAGTGCAACGTATTCTGCTCCAAAATTTAAAACCATGATGTCCATCAAGTCAGATTTAGGTGTGTCCCTTGTAGCCAGACATAGTTTCCACCTTACATTTTCCAATCTCTCCCAGTTGGCATCTTCTTGGCATTTTTGTGCTTTCTGCTTTGGAAACTTAAGAAGAGAAAGAGCATTTATTTAGACAGGGGCTAGCTCTTGTACATTTCCTCTCCAGAATCAGTCAACTTTTCCAAATCTGTAATCTTTTTTTCTCACTTTCTTTTCTCTTTGTTGCACCAACTATGTTTTGTTCACAAAAAAAGTTGACACAAATGTTGAATTAAAAAAAGGAAAGAACTTTATTTCAAAAAACATGTAATTGCAGTTTTTGTAAAAAAAATGTGTTTGACAATTGATTCACAGTATAAAAGGAAACATTCCAAATGGGTAAGAACATCTAACTAGCTTTTTTTTTTTTTTCCCAATTCTGTGACGCTCCATGTGTGTTTATTGTTCTGGACAAATACTGGACCTGCTTAAGTTAAAGCATATTGTGTAAATAATCACTCACAGCTTGTTTGATTGTGTTTTATCTGGCCTGTGGCTTAATTTATAAAAGTCTTACTAAACAATTTTAATCAAATCAATGCATCCAAAACTTTTCTCTAACATCAGTTTTGTTGTTTCTGTGGAATGGGTCCAACCCCAGTTCATTTGAAGCTAAAAATAAAAAAATAAAAGAGGAGAGGCAAGCATGAAACAATTGAGAACTTTGAGAAAGTGAAATGATCACACTGACTTAATCTGGTGGGAAGATGATTCAGAAGCGATCAGGATCCCTGAATGTGCATCTATTCTTATAACACTTATAAACTGTTTATTGCTCTGTTGTTTGAATGGAGATGGGCATTTGTCACTTTCTACATATCCGTGTTATTGATCAAGCCTATAACACAATAGACTCGATCATTGTGTTATAGACTGGATAATATCCATGAGAAGCTGGATTCTTGTATACTCTCTAAATGTATTTTATGAGATAAGCATAGATAAACGTAAGACTAGTGCAGATGAATTCTTATATTTGGATGTTGAACTACATTAGCAGAGCGGTGAATGCAGGTCCAGTACAAGTACTGAGTTTGGGTTGTGTTAATGTGACTATTTTTAATTAAATAATCCGTCATTGCCAGGACGAAGTGGGCATCCTATATATGGAGGCTGTTCGCTTCATAAATCTCCACTTTCTTGTTGAAACATTGTTATGAAAGGCCATAAAATCTCATCTTAAATGTACGTGTCTATGGGCTGAAAATATTCATACCTCAGACAGGCTTAAGGGAATCTTTTTGATTCGACCAACATGTGGTATGTTCTGACTGAAAGTAACATTTGAAATTCAAATAGAAGGTGTGGAGGAAAATATTTTTGTTACTTTAATAAGTAAAAACTTTCATAAGTGCTACATGTGTTAATTTACAGCAGCGTTGAAGCCTCGGGGAGTTCCAAAGCTTGACGTTTTAAAAGAAAGCTCTTTAAAAAGGTAATTTTGTGTTTTATTCTTGATAATGTTAGGAATGCATTTTGCAACTCACCGGTGGATTAATGAATTAGCATTACGCACATCTGCAGAATGGCAGGTTTTTCCACTGTTGCTCTAGGCTTGGTTGTTTTTCTGAATTGCAAACACACACATAAAAAGTGCACTATATTGTCTGGACAACACCCTTTTGTGAAAAATAGTTTTTAAATTAGGAATATTCAGTTACAATTCCTTTAATATGTGTTTTTTGAATATTGAATGGGATTGAACTATTCCACATCAAGTCAGGCTCTGTTTACCTTAACATTAAGAACTCATACTGTGACTCATGAGTTAAGAGAGGTGAATCGGATCGTCTTGTTGTGTTACGTCTATTTATTTAAAATGCATTGGACAGTGGGCGACACTGTGCTTGGTATACCGTCGTCTTGCAGCAAGAACCTGGTCCTAGATTCAAATCCCACCCTGGGGTCGATCTGGATGGAGACTGGATGTTCTGCTGCATGTGTGCATCAGTTCTCTCCAGGTACTCTGGCTTCCTCTCACTGCTTGTAAAAGTTACGGTGGGTTGGTCTCGCTAAGGTGTCCTTAGATATGTGTATGTGCGTGTGTGTGTGTGTGTGTGTGTGTGTGTGTGCGTGTGCGTGTGTGTGTGTGTGTTCAGGGTGTACCCCACCTCTCACCCTATGCCCCCCTGAAACTCTGGAAGGATGTGAGGCTATGGACAATGGATAAATAGATGAACTGGATAGTTGGCAGGTTATCGAGGCACATATTGTATCAATCACAGACCAGATATGCACAATCTAAACAGACACTTTAACAATGATTGCTAAGCAGCAGGAACTAATAAAGCAAATTATGTTTGGAGTGAAATCATTTTAATGTTTCTGAATGTGTGCTGCAAATAAAGTCTTCAGTCGTTATCTCCTTTTGATATTAAAACTTGAATCTCTGTGAAAATTGTCTTAGATTGTGGGGGAAAAAAAAAAAAAAAATCAGGTTATGATTGGGCCTCATGTCGTAATTTAAGCTTTTTGTTGTCCCTGGGAGTAACACCGTCTTGTGTGTCAAAGTAGCTCCAAACATTTTCACTTTTTCCTTTTTCCTCTTTGTGAATGAAGTGGAGTTACAGGGTGAAATCAATATGGTAGAAGGGCTTTAACCTCCATCCACATGGCTTTATGAAAAGACCATCAGCTCATAATAAGCTCTCCAAGCTACAGTCGATGAAGCAAAGCAACATTTTGATTACCATTTCCTCCACATTATGTGATCCAACAAGTCCATCAAACAAATACACAGGCGGATTAATAAATCCAGACCTCCCAAGACATGAATGTATACATACAGAGCATCAGGTTAAAGTGAACATTCTGTAAACCGAGTTGATGAGGGGAACAACGGCATAATTCTTCACTGTGAACACACACACACACACACACGCACACGCACACACACACATACACACACACACCATCACTACACGTAATGCCACAACCCTTCCTGAAGACACACGGTCACACGTGAATGCAAATTCATCTAAACACAGCCTAAAATGCAGATCCGCAAACTATGGCAAATGCATGTATGGAACAAATTTGATTCATAAATGGGAAGGTCTCCCTTTAAATTCTCACCCTCTCATTTCTAATTGGCTGCAAACGCAGAGTTTGGCCTGTAGGACTTTAGAGGGAAGAGAAGTACAAGCGAGAGCTGAGATCACCATTCAAAGTGATTTGAACAATAGTTAGTGTGTGGAGCTCCAAGGTTGGCAGAGGAGGTATGAGGAGCGAGTCAGCAAGGAAAATTTTGCACATGGTTAAGTTTCTTTTCACACATACTTGTTCGTTGATGCACATTTAAGATTTTGTTTTATTGTCTTTGTGACTATTAGAGTATGTATAAAAAAAAGAAAGAAAAAAAAAGCACTTGCATAAGATTTCCCTTTGTTGACTTTTGATCTTAGTCCTGATAGGAAATGCATCACACTAAGCAGAACCAAGTTGAAGTCATACTATTCGGTATGAACTTTTAGCTTGAAGTTAGCTATTTTCAGTACCAGTCAGGTGTTTAAAATGAAAAAGGAAGATGCAATAAGTTGTGTCACAGGAAACTAATTTCTATGACATGTTCAGACAGTAATCATATGACAGGAAGACCAAGAAAAAAAGCACAGCAAAGTTTCTCCGTTTTGTATTTTGGAGAAAAGTGTTAGCTGGTAACATCTTGCACACACTGTAAGCTAGATTAAGTAGAAAAGTTCAGTTTAAAGGCAGATCAGAAGATGAAAAATGCATTTTGACTAATATTTAATATTGGGACAATCTGAGCAGAAGTAGCATAGCTGGTTGTAGTGGGTTGTTTTTTTGAATAAGTATAGCTAAATATTGTATTCTTTATTCCCATGCAAAGTCAGTCTAAGAAGTTCACAGAAAAAAGGAACTTAAAGTAAACATCCTTTAAAAGTTAAGATGTCTGTATGTTCTTAGTGTTGGTCAGGACTCTTGCAGCAGCATTTGAGATCCACCTGCACCTGCAATGTCACTATTGCAATAATCTGACCTACTAAGACTGGAGTAATCACATGAACAGTTGCTTTACTCTACAAGATATGTAACAAATCATTTTGTTACCAAAAGTGATTCAGTCTCTACTGCAAGATAGATGTGTTGGTAAAATTCTTGATTGGGTAGGAGTTTGCAAGAATGAGATTACACCAAAACAGTTTAAAAAAAACTGAATAAAACTAATATTATTGCATTCATATTCAGAACAAAATTCTATTTTCAAGAACCACTATTTTCTCAAAATGATCCAATCTTCACTTACTACAAAAAACTTGCAGTGAAACTTATTCAACACAGCCATTGAGGTTTCAGTTTCCACGAGAAGACGCATGCTAAATGTTGATGAGCTTCCCGACGGAACTCCAAAGTATAGCACTACTGATCCAAAAATCCTAGGACAAGTTACTATCAATAAGCCAAAGAGTTTTTGGGATTCTGTTCTGAAGAGCGATGAAGCAAAAGTAAAACCTTTTCCCTTCAACCTGAATTCTACATTATCTGAGCTTGTTTCTCTATTCCTACAATTCTTCTCTCCAAATCCTAAAATCAGAGATTGTATATTTATTTTTACTTAAATAAACTACTTAAACCTTTATCTAGCCTCTTGTCAGTGTTTCAAACAACTGAATCACTCTGAAAACATGAAATGCTCTAGCACTGCAATCGATAATTTCTCGAAGAATTACAGGTCAATATATTCTCTCCAATAAACCCAATTTCCACTAGTGGCTACATAATTTTAGGCGTACTTACTCATGCGGCTATCTTTTATGCATACTGATGGGTCTCATGAAATTCAAACAAATAAGTAAAAAAAAAATAAAAGTTTGGGATTCAGAGAAACACTATTTCTCCAAGCAAATACTGGACAGGAGCGCTCTGTGTTTTCGCTTTAGGTGTGGCTCGACAGACAGGAAACAGTCCCCTCTGCTTTTAGCTGGGGCCTTACAAAGGACGTGCATGTACTGCATATGTCCATATTTGAGTGTGCGCATCAGTGTACTGTACCCACTGTACATTTCTTTACTTATCTGTAAGTAAACAAAATGCTTTGTGTTTCCCCAGTCGTGAGTCACATCCAGTTAATAATTCCGAAAAGTTTATTTATTTAACACCTCTAAGGAAAAAAAAAAAAAAAAAACTCAAAATGGAATGAAAATAAGCTTCCTGAGTCGCTACCGGCCAGCTAAAACAGAAGAGCCCACCTATTTCCCCTGAAATGTATATTAACACAAAAAGCACAAATGTTTTACTCCATTATGTTCTTCTTCATCTCTTTCTGTGTTTGTGCGTACATTTGTCCAGAAGGACGTCAAAGTGGTCAGTTCATCTTGGCTGCGTTGCCAAGGGCTGGACCACTGTGGTTTCATTCGAGCTTGGTGCCAGTATGCAGTGCATGCGTGTGTGTGTGTGTGTGAGTGTGTGGGGGTGTGTGTGTGTGTATGTGCGTGCGTGTGCGTGTGTGTGTGTGTGTGTGTGTTGACTTGTCCTTAGGCTAAAATGGGCACCGACCACAACAGACAAACAGATTGACTGATAGACAAAAAGAAGAAGAGAAGCTGAGAGACTGACCGCAGAGAGGAGCGAGGGCCTCGCAGTAAAATTTAGCTTCCAAACACAACAACTCACTCCTACACCGGCTTGTTGAACACAGAGGCCTCGGACCTCCACTGGTCTTTTGCTATGCACCTCTGAGGAGATTCGAAACCGTTGTGTTATTACTCCGTAAACACAAATAGGCTGTAGAGAAAGTTAAACACGTCAATCTGAATTTGCCCAACTTCGCCTCGCAACGGCTACAGTACCTTGCAGTAGCGTTTATGTCCAAATATATTTAGATATGCTCATGCTTACATAGCGGCCATAAAGGTTAATGAATCTTATTGCACGAAGAAGAAACGCCGTTGTATAAAAAAGAAATGAAAAGACATGGCTCTGTGGAAAACTGTGACATGCAACCAATTCCTTTCATTTTTACTTAATTACTGTCGTAAACAAACTACACTTGTGTGTAACCTAATCTTAGTCCAAATACTGCATTCTGTAAAGGCCTCGGGGGTTTAATTAGAGAACAATAGCATTGGGAGGACCAAAGAACAAAGTAGACAGGTCTCGGAGACAGCTGTGAGGAAAGTTTAAATTAAAGTTGTGTTTTTTTGACAATATCTTAAGATCTGAACTTATAACAAAGCACTGTTCAAACCATCGTCTGAAAAATGGAAAGCATTTGGGACAACCCCCAAACAGACAGCATTATTCAGAAAAACGGTCAAGAGGACTACAACACAAATTAAAACCAATATACCTCGGGATCACGAGCATCTTATTGGATCACACGTTCATATTTTTGTGTTGAAAATGGAAAGAGAAGGTCGACACTTGAACTGGTCATTGATCTGAGGTAAATATTCAGCAGCTGATGTAATGAGTTCCAATGTATTTGAGGCCCATCATGTCACATTTAATTGCACATTTGGCCTGCATGTTTATTGGATTGTGATGTTAGTAGGCGTAGCTAAATCATTACCTTTTACATGGTAATTAGTAACTTAAACATAAATAAAATGAAATAAAATAAAATCAATTCCCCAAACTGATTTCATTGTCTCCCAAATATTATCTTATTGTGAAAATATCTCTGCCCCACCTGGAAAGTGGTTCCAACCATCCCAAAAGAAAGTGAGGTCAACAAGTAACTGGGGTCCGGTCCATTATTGTCACTTTTTCAGTGAAGGACTTAGATTATTTTCCTTTTCAGTCCTTAAAAACAGCTAGCTGCCATCACAGCTTGTGGCTTCAGAACTGTCCAGCCACAGGACCAAAACCCGAAAAGGCCTCTGTACTGTTAAAGACATTATCTCTTAGAATAACCCTGCAGCAAGTGGGCCCGACTGCATGAGAAAACGAATGGTTGTGTGTGTGTGTGTGTGTGTGTGTGTGTGTGTGTGTGTGTGTGTGTGTGTGTGTGNTGTGGCTTCAGAACTGTCCAGCCACAGGACCAAAACCCGAAAAGGCCTCTGTACTGTTAAAGACATTATCTCTTAGAATAACCCTGCAGCAAGTGTGCGTGCGTGCGTGCGTGCGTGCGTGCGTGCGTGCGTGCGTGCGTGCGTGCGTGCGTGCGTGTGTGTGTGTGCTTGTGTGTGTGTGTTTATGCATGTGCAGTTGTTTTGACCTGTAGTTAAAGGACTGAACATGCAATCGGCTTTTCTGTGGTGAAGTCTCTGCTTTTCCTCTTTAAGGTTTTGGTGTTGTTTTCAAGCACGACCATCAACCAGGCCTCCACCCCGTCCTCCCTTCCTCTGTCTGATTCGTTTTTTGTTTTTTTTTGTCTCTTCATAAAACTGTTTTTGTACCTAATTTCTGTCCTTTTGATGAGGTTTTGTCCACTGTTTTTCTCTCTTTCTTCTCGAGCTCACATTGTCCTAAACCTCAACCTCTGTGACCTTGTAGACGGGCCCTCTTTTATTGGGACACCACTCAGCTTCAAGGGAGGACAGCTTCTGCATCTAGGAGAGCTGCTTATACCGGCGATGCTCTGGTTCAACTAGGCCAGTCGCAATGGTGCCAAACAATGCCCACTTTCAGTTAATGTTAGAGTTCAAAACAAGGTCTCGTTTAGTTTCCTGTAAGAGACGTTCTTGGGATCTCTTGTACTTTCCTTGACAATTCAGAACAGTACTCAACTTTAAATACAGTGTTACATGTCTAAATCTGTGTTTTTGCCAAGCATCAGAGGATAGTTTATGGGAGTCTACAGACTCAGAGAACATAAAAAAGTGTTTGGTGTAAAGGAACGTTTATTTCTGTGGTGCTATAAGCCCATGGTGCTTGCTTTAAAAGAGCATGTTGGGTGCTTTTTTCATGAACTACCAATGTGTCTACAGGTTCTAATTGAAGAGTATAAATCCCAGCTTTTGCTTTTGGTTTCTTTTTTGAATAAATAAACATGAACATTAAATGAACTCTACGTGTAACGATATAACTATATCCCCTACTTTCTGATTTTCAAAAAATAAAAAATACAGAGATTTATCTCCCTGTTCTCAGCAACAAGCAGGGGTGCAATACACATGGCAAAAGATAACAGAAAACCAGAGTTTTACTGAAAGCTTGTATTTCTATAATATGGTGATTGTGCATCCCAGTTTCAAATGTCACCCTGGGAAACACCCCTGATTGCTCATGCCCTTACTTCCCATTA
The DNA here is from genome assembly GCF_000485575.1 of Poecilia formosa. Taxonomy (NCBI): domain Eukaryota; kingdom Metazoa; phylum Chordata; class Actinopteri; order Cyprinodontiformes; family Poeciliidae; genus Poecilia; species Poecilia formosa. The sequence continues at coordinate 398,285 of NW_006800108.1, forward strand.
ATACTGGTTCTCAGATTGTGTTAATCACTTGGGATTCCTTTAGGGGGTAAACTGTGGCACACTGCTGAAAACCTTTCCACCTATATGTTCCTAACAGGTCAGTGAGCTCTTGTGCTCAGGGTGAGCTGGTTGTACCACACAAGGGGCTGAAAACTGAAGGCAGCAGAGCCTTTCACTTGTAGCACAAGGACTCTGGAACTCACATTAAGGTTGGGGACTCTGGAGCCACTAAAACCACTAAAATCCATCTTTTAAAAATGATTTTTCTGAATTATGCAGATGTGTAATGTTTTGAGGTTTTTTGTTTGTTTGTTTGTTTGTTTGTTTGTTTTTTGGAAAGTGGTCTTATGCCTGAAAGGAGATATATAAAATAAAAGTAACAAAATATTCATAGAATATTACTAATGTCTTTTACTCTATTGCAGAGGTTCCCAAACTGTGGGGCGCGCCCCCTAGGGGGGGCGCCGTGTCATTGCAGGGGGGGCGCGGGAAGCCGTCTGGATGAAAAAAAAAAAAATCAAAACATGAACGGTGTATGCGCTGGGTTTTTACCTTAGAATGGCCAACTCTGTTATTCCTATGTCAATTTGATACAGTAGAGGCTTCCACATTTCCATATCTGTGTCCTCTGTTACTTTTATCAGCAGTTAAAACTGTTTATTCCGTTGTTAACATGTGGTAACGTGTTTTTCCGAGCCGCCTTTAAACGCAACACGAGCGTTGACGCTAGCACTGGGTTTACACCTGTGCGGCAGTGAAGGAGACCTGCTGCTGCTCCAGGTGTGTTAGAATCACGGCAGCAAACCAGCAAAACGCAAAGAACTTTTCACAGTTTTCCCCCCAAAAGAACCGACTGAGTTGAGTAAAGCTGTTAGATGCAGGTAATGTTAGCTAAAGGATGACTAGCTAGCTAATATCAATTCCAAAAAAAATGTTTGGAAACCACTGAGGGGGCCCAGGAGAAAAAGTTTTGGAACCACTGCTCTATTGTTTGCAGGTTAAATTTGATCTTTGTTGTTGTGTGGTGGCTGACAGTGAATGAAGAACAAGCATTGGAGGCTACTGCTGCTAATGCATTGTTCCAAATGAATACACAATCCAGTTTGTGCTCAATGACCATACAAACTACATGCAATACACTCAGTCATTGTCACTAAAATAAGTTGCAGAGTACTGTCTGTGAAAGATTAAAAGAGACTTCTAGAAGTGCTTTTTTTTTTCTTTTTTTTTTCTTTTTACTGTTGCTCAGTAACTTGTGCATGGAAGGCAGACATGTTGGATTTGGAGGTTTGTTAACAACCTGAGACTTTTCCCACTTCAAGTCCCAACTTCTAGAGAATTTTATGTCATTCTTTTCATCTTCAGGCTTGCAAAAGTTCAACATATTTGTTAAACTGGAAAAAAAAAAAAACATTACACCATTCTCCTAACCAACCAACCAACTAATGGCAATAGACAAGACTTTTACCTCTAAGTCCTGTTGTATTACTCTTTCAAAGCATCAGTTTGTATTGTTTTACCTGGAAAGTAGCAAGTATTTACTGAGGTAATACTTGATGTGAAAAGGATGCTGAAATAGGATTAGCTCCATCTTCAGTTAATTTTATGTTAGCAGAAAATGGACTTTTCTTGCTAATGTAGAAAAATCTTTGTCTGTCTGTCTGTCTATAAAAACAGACGTTGGGGATTAATTTATTTATTTCATGGAGTCCCCAGATAACGCGTGTCCCATGCGAATAGGGATGTGGTCAAGATATTCTTGCATCATTAAGCTGCAGAATAATAAATCCTCTCTATTTCTTTTCTGCAAAGGAAATAGTCCGAGTGTTTAACTGTGAGCTTGAACACAGAAAGACATTAAAGTGTGTCTACTTTGTAATTTTGGCTCCGCTCATATCTTTCTTTTGTCATGCATTAAAGGTGGATGTGCTGCCAAACAGTAATCTGAAAACTCCCCACTGCACAGCGCTTTGGGATCGTCACGTGAGCTTCCAAACCCTTGGCAGGTGACAGCGGAGGAATGCCGCATAAAGCGATGAGGGAGAGAGAGATGAAGTCATGCAGCGGCTAAATGAAAAACGGGGATTATTAAGATCATAGTCCCAGAAGTAGATGAGGATGAAGCGGAAAGAAATCAGTGATTACAGATGACTGGATCAAAAATGAAGATGAAAAAACGGTTATGAAAGGCTGAAATGGAAGAACCTGGGAAAGAGAGAAGAGAGTGATACAAGGGAGGAGAATGGAGATGATGAAATAGGCAGAAGCTCACAAATAAAATTCCAAAAAGCTTTGAAATCAAACTTGATTTATTTACGCAAGGAGAATGAGTAGCGCCTGTAAACTGGTGACGTTACAAAAAAAAAGAAGCAACAGCTGGGAAAGAGCCCACAGGGAAATCAGAGCTCTGACTGACATGCACTCGGATGAATTAAAAGCTGTGCATCAATGTGCAGGTAACTTTGTGCAGCTGTGTGTGTGCATATCCTTCTTAGTAAACAGAATGGAAATTAATGGGGTAAAAAAAAAAAGTTGAACATTAAAATTCATGGTTACACCAGGAAAGCTTTAGATTTCCCGCTGGTTAAGTGGAAGAAAAGATGTTCTGTCGAACTCGCCGTGTGTACCAAAAGCAAGGCATCGGGATAACAAAGAGAGTGTTGTTTACTGTCCCACACCAACAAGAAATACAAACTCAAGACTTTCTGCCAAAATATATATTCCAATGTAATGGGAACATAAGAGATGAAAGACAGAGGAACTAAACGGTACCATCTAAGAACTTGCCTTTATTTGTGTAGTTCATATCATGTCTTTTGACTAATAATTCCTTTGGTGTCGATTGATTTCTTTTGGGACAAAAAAATTACAAATACCTATTTGATATTTGCTATCTTAGTGGAGTGTTTATGTGTTCCAACAATCAGAAACGTTGAGCCTCGCTAAGCTTTATCCCCTGGCCTTCCTGATCTTGAAAAAGAGACCTGGGGGTACGATGGGTCGAAGATTACAATTTTTCTACTAAGGCATAATTTTCCTGATATTTCAAGAAATTTCTAATTATTTTTTTAGATTTTTTTTCATCCTTCTGTTATGAAATAACAAAACTATTAAGAATCCAGAACATTTTTGTTGTCAGTATTTTCTACTTGTTTTTTTGTCTCTGCCGTTTTACTTTGCTAATAAATCCTCTGCACAAAGGAGCAAATACAAATTTATAGTTAAGAAAATAAAATCACAAACTAAAACAAGTTTAAGAGTAGCAAAACATGCCAGACCCAGCAAAAGATGCGTATGGGTGTTAAATTTTTCAACATTAAATCGGGTTAAAGACACAAATGATTCACTCTTTAACAGCTCTTTTCAGTTAATTGCAATAGCATTGAAAAGTTTATCTATTTCAGTAAGCAGCTCAATTTACTAAGTGGAAAACATTATATTGATTGATTACACAATAATTATGATGATTTTTCACTGACAGCTCATGAAAACCCAACATTTGAGATCAGATTATCACATCAAACCAAAAAAAAAAACAAAAAAAAAAATTTTAAGACAGAAATAAGGTAATAAACTACGACTTCTTCTTAGAAGAACGAATGATTCCTAGTATCATCAGTCATCAAATACCTGGACGGCTTTTACAAACATCTAAACTTTTCTTCTTTTCCAACCTTAGATAGTGTTTTATTTCTTCAAACTTAGTCTTTCTCCATCTGTTGTATAACCTCTCTCTATTCATCTTCACATCTTCTCCACCTTGTACTGCAGCATAGCATCCCTGCATGAACATCCATTCATTCATCTGTCCATTATTCCCAGCCAGACATATAATCCTTCAAGCCATGGCCGCAGGGTATTTGCTTGTATACAAGTATTCACAATCTTATTCAGTCATTGCTTGAAGTTCACGAGCTTAGGAAGGTTAGGGGCATAGATCAACCGATGAATGAAGATCTTAGCCTTGAGGATCAGCTCTCTAACAATGCAGCTGTAGCTTCATCAGTGCAGAGTGAGAGCTCAACGTCTCACAATAACATTTAGCAGTACTCATGATCAAGTTGCACAGAGCCATAAAGGGCCGTTTTGCACATTCAAACTGGGTAGAAGGACGTCTCAAATGTGTCTTGCAGGAGGAAGGCAAAGGGCCAAGGCCTTTTAGCCCTTAAAAATGAAACAGTTTAGAAGCAGACTTCTGTCTTAAAAGTATTTTTACTGGCACAAACAGTCCTGGTTTCAAAGATGTTTCATTTGGCATCATGTTCAATTATCCCTAATGCTAATTTACAGAAAGCCTGAGAATCACTTTATGGCGTGACTACAAACATTATGTTCAATTTCACAAAGATCAGTTGATGCTTGGTCCATTTGTCTCGTATATATATATATA
>NW_006800108.1:403429-501841 GCF_000485575.1 Poecilia formosa
TGTATCTGCCACTATTGAAGCATTACAGTTTCCTGTGTAATATATTTGACCCATTCCTAGAACGGGTTATGGTGGGGAATGACGACAAAATGCAAGTCGCTCTTTTTAAATAAGTTCTCTCTCACTCTGGTATTATGAACTACTTCATAAAATTCTGGTGAAATAAATGAAGTTGGGGGTCGTGATATGGCAAACATTCAAGGGGAATGACTTCCTTTGCACGACACCCTCGGCGTAGGAGCATGGGTAGCTGAAATACAAGTTTCTCCCCTCAAACTTCACGGATTCCTTCGCAAGTTGGTTCATCAGCTATAAAAAGATATTTCACCTCAAATGTTTAAATCCACAGCCAACTTGGGCATTTATTTTGGATGCCGCTCCTTTTTAATGAAAAATACTCCCACGGTTTATTTACTTTTTTTGTTCATCCCTTTCACAGTCAGAACTGGAGACTCACTAAACAAACCCATTAGTGCGGAAAGCTTAAAAGCCTCTCTGTCACCTGAGAGGCTGCTGAGTTGCTGGCATTGATCATCAACGTTTGCGGGTCCCTCGCTCATAAATTAGAGCCACTTTGTACAAAGCCATCAAAATATTACTGATTGCACCTTTAACATCAGCCACCAACCATCATTAGCATGTATGAACCATAAATCCTATCAGCGCAGTACGGGATCATTTAGCACTTTCACATCAGCTAAAGATAGTGTTGCACATTAGAATGAGCTGGGTGGAGAGAGGATGAGAAAATAATGACAGAGATTAAGCTTTAGTCACAGTGTGTTTGTACACACAGGAATTTAGTTATTTAGGTTCAACTCATATGCACACAAATATGCATGTACGTTAATGACTAAATGTATTCAGCCACTTACAGATCTCTTCTGCTTCTTTTGTTTTTGGGAGCATTTTTCATAAAACAAAAAAAACAAAAACAAAAAAAAAAAACAAGTGAAATCCAAAATAAATGCCCAACTTCACTGTGAAAAAAAAAAAAACAAAAACAAAAAAAAAAAACAAGTGAAATCCAAAATAAATGCCCAACTTCACTGTGGATTTTCAAGATGAAATATATTTTTATAGCTGATGAACCAGCTGAAGTTGTGCCGAAGAGATCCATAAAGTCTGGATAGAGAAACTCGAGTTCTAGGCTAAATATTTCTGTCACCCATGAACCTACACCGAGAAAGTCGTACAAAACAAGTCGCAGGCCTAGAACGTTTCTCACACTTACACGTTTCAGCTCAAATACATTTTATCATCAGACAAAGATAACTTGAGTAAATAAAAAAAACAGTATATTCAAATGACTACGTCATGTACGAAAACAAAAATCTTTTCAAATCAGCCTGATGCTACGTAAAAACCTATTTGTCCCAAGATTTAAGACAAACCCAATTGTAGCTTCAGAAAACAACTTGTGAGATTTAAAGGCACAGACTTAAAAACCTAACCCCAGGTATATTTTTTATTAGAAGGTGTGTGCTCCATTATATCAGATGTAAAACTGGCACAGTGTTTTAGAAGAAGAACATAGTAAATGTCCTGAAATCGTACAGTGATTTATCAAGTCCAGAGGACCTCAAAGTGCTTCACGCTGCATTCAGTCATTCACACACACACACACACCATTCACACACTGTTGGTGCTGAGCTATGTTGTAGCTACAGCTCCCTGGGGCAGACTGACAGAAGCCAGGCTGCCACCAGGCCCTCCAAACACCTTGCCCAAGGATATAATGACTGAGAAAGACGATGAAGTGGGGATTCAAACCGCAACCTGGTTACAGGATACACTACTACCACCTCAGCCCCCTTACCGATCATACTGAAAGTCAAATCTGGTTATGATCTGGGGATGAATTCCATCTTCAGAACCTAGACGGCATGAAATCAGCTCTCTATCAGAATGTCCTGAAGGGGAATTTAATTTCTGAACATAAGCTCAAGTGTACATCCCAATAAAAAAGCTGATTGGCAGCAATTCGAGGAGGAGCAATTCTACAAGGAAAAGTAGGTAAAAACCCACAGCGATATAAAAAACAAGTTGCCAGTTATTAGGATCTTTGATGGCAACTGTCGCCATCGGTGGAAGTAGATAAATTTAGGCTCGGTTTAGTCTGAATGCCTCTTTTCCTGTAAATCTAACAGTTATCTTTGACAATAAAAATGTGTTGGAATATCTAAAACATGCAAATGTGGCAAAAAAAAAAAAAAAGCAGAAAAAAATGTGTATATGGGCGCAGTCTAAGTTCACACAACATCTTTTGTCAGCCAGTTTTTCCCCTTTCTTTTTTGTAATTTTCTAAAAGTCATACCATCAAAAATGCCAATGGCTGGCTGACAGACCGACTATCTGATCAACAATCTCTGTGTGCAAATTTTCTCGTACGTCTGCCTGCGTGCATGTCGATAAATCATATGTGATTATGATGATCAGGCAGGCAGAGGAGTGAGCGATGAGAAGGAGGTAGGAACCAAGTCTGAAACACACACACACCCACACACACCCACACACACACACACACACACACACACGCATGCCCGCACGCAAACACGCAGAACGACAGGTGAAGGAAGGATGGAGGGAACCGGAGAGAAAGAGGGGTACAGTGGCATTACAGAGGTCATATTTCATCGCAACAAACCTCCAGCACTCAGCTGAAAAATGACGTCGCTTCAGTAACATTAAGTTAATAATCACTCACCCACATGGCTTGTATATGTGTCTGCTTGCTTGCATTTGCTTTTAAAGACTGTATAAACATCAACATCCTAATAACTTATTTCACAGTTGTGTTTGTGTGTGTGTGTGTGTGTGTGTGGGGGGGGGCTTAAAAATGTTTTTTTATGGTTATGCATTTGCACCCTCATAAATCTAATCCACAATAAGCAGGTTTGTTTTTCTTTAATTTCACAAAAACCCCATATTTTCTGAAAACAAATTATGGTTGCTTTTTATTGGACATATATTACATGCAAATGTGCAGTTTTGTTATCTGGAATCAACAGTGTGTCGCGACTGTCGGGTCTGTTGGTTTTCTTTCACTATTCTACAAACAACATGTGAAAGACGATTTAATTTTCACCCAAAACAATGATCAATCTGATTGGTTATGTTGGACTCCTGCTCTGAAGAACTGATATTTTACACTACTTTCGATTCTTGCTTTACTTTTTTCAGCCTGTCTTGCAATTTCTTTGTGTTTTTTTTTTAAGCAATTAATTTGAATCTAATGGAAAGGATTTTAAGGCGTTTAATAAAGACATTATATTACAGTGTTTATTGTTAGTGCAGCAAAATACCCATGAAGGTCTTTCAAATATCCCCTCTGAGATTTTTCTATTTTAAAGAAGCAGGAAGCTGCTTAGCAAAGACCAAAGAGAGGTCTTCAGCTAATTGCTCTTAATAATATTTTTGCATCCGTCTGTCAAGCTGTAAGTCCTCAGTATTTTTCATTAATTCAAAGGAGGACAGATTGCGTCTCTGCGACAAACTGCAGGGAACAAACCGTCTGAAGATCTAGTCATATTAGATCTTTAAGTTGCCTGTCATGTGCAGATGCAACACTGGTTTCTCCCTTAAATTTGCAGCCTTTTGTGTACGAATGCTTATTTATACATGCACAAACAAATTCTTTACATCTCTGGAGAAAAATGTGTAAAAATGTTTGAGATGTAGTCAGAAGTTTTTATTGCAGTAGCAAAACCTTGTTAAAATTTTACAATACTTTCGCACTAAGGAAGCAAAAACATGCAAAGATTTTTTTTTTTCCTTAAATTATAGGTACCGCATTTCTTGGTGTCTTTTCTGTTAATACTGCATTCCCATTTAGGCAATAGGATCACATGTACACTGCTTGTGTTCTGCCTTGCTTTCTCTTCTAAAGAGGTTTCTATTGGATTCATGTCTGAAGAATTGGTTGATTTTGTGTCTGGTGAACAATTGCTGTATTGATTCAGCTCTATGCTTTGAACCGTTTTTCTGCTAAAAGACTCAGTGATAATCCATTTTCATATTTCAGGCTCGATGTTCATGAATACGTGTGCTTCAAGAAAGTTTCTGGGACCTTTGGAAGAAAAGCAAACTTCACTTCACTAAACACTGAAAATGAAGTGATTAATCATTATTGGATTATTTTTGATTTGAGCAAAAATGTTATGATTATGTTCGTAATGACAGGAAAGGTTATGTTTTTTTTGTTTGTTTGTTTGTTTTTTTTGCATTCCTCCCAAACAACTTGGCAATTACATAGAAGCCCAATTTTTTTTTTTGCTTCTCTGAAATTTTGCTGCCATGTTTCTTCTGATTGGAAGTAATATTAAAGCTTTGGAGTTGCTCAGCCAGATGTCTGAATCTGTGGAAAGCACAAAACATTGGGGTGATGGCAAGAAGATCTTCTATCCTAACCAAATAAATCCTCAAAACACCAGTCAAAACATGCAATTTTGGAACTAATTATTAAGCAGGGTGTAAACAATGTCCAACATTTAATTTTTTAAATTAAAAAAAGGAATAACCTTTCAAATACAGGTTGTTCAAAATTGATTTTGTAAACATTGTCGTATTTTTTTTTTTTTTTTAGGAGATTCCCGTCTCATTTTCTAATGTACACAAACTTAATTTAAGTGAAAATTATTTTTAAACCTAAATATACCAGAGGCACGAAAAATGTTGTGCTTTGATGTGAGAGCTTCTAATGGTTTTTCTGGGAATTTAGAAACCCCAAGTTGCCACTTTTTGCTGCAGTTGTCCAAATGTGCGAGTTTGGGTCCACATCCAGCCTTGTTTGTCACAGTTCCAGTTGTTTAAAGTGTTCTTTTCTTTGATCATTTATTTCGTTGCAGCCATTTCGAGACGTATGAAGATGGATACATGTGTGCCTGAATTACATATTCTCTTATCTCTCCCTTTTACCAATGTGTCCAAGAATAATTGACCACTTTGTCAAGTCACGTTAATAAAAAACAAATAAAATCATAGATTACTGATTAGATGCTCACAGAAACTCTGATGAACTTACAAAAATCTTCTGTCCAATGAAAAGGGAATTTGCCCATTGACATTTTAAGATATTACCACCAGGGGTAAAAGCAGATTTGTGTGCTTGGGTTTTTATTTCTTGATAACTTGCTCTCACCTTCATCAGCGTTAAGCCTCCCCTGGTTCCCCCCCAACAAAGTTCCTTTTAAATCAACTCCAGCAGATGCCGTCGGTTCCTAATTCCAACGGAGTCTTCCAGTCCACAGCTCCAGGGGAGCATTTGTGTTGCAGTTGTGCGGCTCACCCTGAGGTTTGACCTTCCTGTTGAGGAGGTAAGGAGTAAGATAAATACGTCCTCTGGGGATCATTAAAGTAAATATGTAACAAAAGCAGGCAAGGTTGTCTGTGTCCAAAAACACAAACCCCCGCAGAACGTGTTCAAGATGCTGGGGAGGTGCTACGGGGTTACACATTCACACTATGCAGACAGGGCTACATTCTGCAACTTTTTTATTTTTAGCTTTTATATGTTCATCTGCCCAGAACTCTCCAATGACCGAAGCTATCTGCTCCAAAGCCGACAAGCACAGATTTCATTCTGCTTAAACTCAACGTATATGTGGATATGCGAGTGCGCTTCTCTGTGCATGTTTGTGTGTTTGAAGTCTACATGCGTGCACTTTGGTGATGACAGCTGCTGATCAGGAGCCTGTGTGTTGATTGCAGATTAGGTATGTGAGAAGGATGCTGATAGTGTGTCTGTGTGTTGATTGCACACCGTATATATGCGCATGTGCGCATACGTGTGTGTCGCCGCATGTGTGTGGCCGCTGATTGCAGAGTAATGCAGATCAGATGAAGCAAGAAATCGGCATTTTGGCTCCATCAATCATCTCTCGGTCCCTCTCCTCTCACCTCCATCTCGCTCTTTCCTTCGTTTCTGGTTCATTCATTTTCTCACCGTTTCATTGCCCCGTGCCTCTGTCTTTCTTTCTCTTTCCCTTTCTCTGAAACACTCTCGTGATCTGCCTTTGTGTTTTTCACACATGCTTTGGCTCCTCTTTTGAATTTGCAGGCAGACTGCAGAGATTTCACGGAGCTGCGCCTCCCAAGTACAGGTGACATTTTTAACTTTTTCAGCACTTTCTCAGGGAGGAGAAGAGCGCACAACCAACCACACAAAGGTCACTTCTGCAAATATCAGAAGGCTCCAGATAAAATAACATGGTGAAATGCATAGATTTGATAATCACGTCAACAAGCCTCAAAGTGTAAGATAAACTTAAAGAATGTTGTGAATTTAAATTGTAAAGCAAAAGAATATTTTTATTTTATTTTATCAGTAGAACAAAAGAGAAAATAATAATTCTTTAAGGGTATTTCTCATTTCACCAATAATAAAAGTCAACCAAACTTTTACATAATTTGCTGACCTTGACTTTAAAGGTTTGATGCAAGAACTCAAGGTCAGCAAATTATGTAAAATATAAATTTGAACATGCACATCTTGTTCTAAGTTGCATTTTGACAATTTAAAACATATAAACATGTTAAATTCTTATCAAAATGTAGCATTTCAATCAAAAATGAAATATTTTTTGTCATTTGTAACTGCTATTTTAAGTACAAAGTAAATTAAAGCATCATGAAGAAAACGACACCAAACGCATCAGCAAAGCTACAGCAAGACCTGTGAATTAAGGTGTTACAATGGCCCAGTCAAAGTCTGAACCTCAACTGGATCGATGTGTTGTGGTTGGACTTTAGCTGTGAATAACTAATGCCAACAAAACTCCATGAAATGAAGTGATGTTGTAAAGAAAACTGGGTCCATAACAATGACAACCAACAGCAATGTTCATCTTTTTACACAAGATCTGTGTTTTTGTTTTTTTTTGTTTTTTTCCATCCTTCAAAAGCACTCGCTGTCAAGCATAATAAATTAGAGAAAATTCAGATGCCTCCCTAATGATGTTTTATGTTGGATAACATCTATAAATCAACATTAGCCCGAACTTTGGGGTAAAATTGTCACCAGCAAACTGGTGCAAGACACAGAAATGAAAACACATTCTCAAGGGAAGAGAGAGAGAGAGAGAGACACTTATCGCACACAGAGACACACACATGCACACAAAGGAAAGATAAGGACGGTATAAAGGCAGATAAACAAGGGCAGGCGGAGTAATTGAAAACATTGCCATTTGGTATTTGGGATGATGATACACGAGTACCGCTGCCTGCTGGCCCTTCCAGTGAGTACTTAGAGGTCAATCCGGAACATTGCAGAACATTCCTCCACACTCTGATGGGAATCCCAGATCTTACCAGCACAGCTGTCAATTATATCCAGATTTTTTCAACTTTTACTGGGGCCTCCATGCCACATCAATGCAGCAATACCATCCCTTCATCTATCTCTGTCCCGTCCCCTGTCCCTCCTTCTTTTCTTTTTTTTTTCTCTTCCCATTCTGGCACAATAGCAAGAACAATGCCAGGGTGCCACCACATCAAACACCATTGAGGGAGACTATTAGAGGGGACAGACAGAGAGCGAGGCAGAGGGAAAGAGAGACAGGGAATTACAGTGCGGGTCGAAATCTGATTGTGCATCAAAGGAGAACTGAGGGGAAAAACTTCCTCCTTAAACTGATTATATATCCATGAGAAGAAAAACCACAATGTCTCTCTCTCTCTCTTTGTGTGTGTGTGTGTGTGTGTGGATGTGTCGCTGTTTTTCTGTGTCTGTCTCATGGTGCCAACTGTCTACACGCCACCAGTGTCTACTTTTGCACGTTGCTATCAAAGCCATTTCTGTGGGATCGAGTCTTGCCATCCATTCTGTTTTTGCTTCCTTTTTTTTTTTCTTAAACACTTTACTGTAAGCCATGCTTATGAGCAGCTTAATTAGGTTTTCAAAAATGTTCTCTAAGTGAGACTTGACATGTGTTTTTCTTGGCAATTTGAACCATATTTATTGACACAAGCAGTGCCAGTTTAGACGGGTGAAGCCATATTTTCCCCAGAAGAACCGTTGGCGAAACAGCAAATTGTATTTCATGGAAAAGTGTATTTTCTTTTATTTTCATCAGGGGAATAAGCCGTGGACTGCACAGTGGCATAGTTTGTAGAACTATCGACTTACAGTGAGAAAGTACTGATCCCAGCCGAGGGTCTTTCTCCATGGAGTTCCCCTCAGTGACTGTTATGTAAGTTGGTAACTTCATTGCTAACATCCAATCTATTCTTCCATCCATGCATCCAATCCATCATCACCTTCTTATCTGAGAGGAGGTGAAGCAACAACCACTGGTTCAGATCCAGTTCTATAAAAAGGCCCAGTCAAAGTCTGGAGCTAAATCCAACTGAGAATCTGATGGCATCAAAATCACTGTCCACCGATGGACTCCATCCACTTTGACTACGGTGAAAAGAATAATTTGGCCCAATTTTTAATCTCTAGATGTATAAAGGTGGGAGAGACGACGCCCAAAAGACTTGCACCTGTAAATACAAATGTACAGAACTAAAGATAAATACATACACCACTTTTCAGAATATCATAAGAATTATGCCTTGTCTTGTATTTTTAAGTCATCCACTATTCACTATTTTTTGTGGATCTGTCACGTAAGATCCTAAATAGTTTTGCAAGTCAGAGAAATACAGATCCATTCAATGAATTCAAATATTATTCCAGTAACTCAATCTACGAAGAAAAACACCTTCGATTGATTATTTCCCTTTATTTCTGTTATTTGCAGTGATTTTATGTTGACGTCTAATGAAAACAAAACATTTAAGGTTAGAACATGACCCTTAAAAGCATTTTAACGGGAAACATGCTTCACACCTTCTTAAAGATTGTTCTTTTCAAGTAGTACATTCAATCCGATAAACCGTCAGCTCTCGCAATCCAATTTAATTAACCTGATCTCCACAAGTTATTCAGTTCAGTTTATTCATGTTGTGCCGGTTCACAGCAATCGTTTGTTCATCCACTTGTTTCTGTTAACAAACAACATGAGCTGGAAACGGGGTGCCAAATCTAATTCTGTCAATTAAACACAAACAGAAAGCAAACACATTGAGAAGTTCTCAAACACAGAAAGTTGTCAGTTTATCGCAAACATATGGAGACGCACAGAGATGGGCTTTTTGTCTGCAAACCTCCCTCATCCATCATCTTAGCTAATGTCATATGGGTAAGCTGTCTATGACGACACATGACGTTCATTTATCATCAGTCTTCAATGCGCTCAGTGTTCTCGCTCCGTTCTCATCCTTCTTCTTCATCCTTGTTGATGTGAATCAGTCCTGGCCTCGTCTTTCTTTTTTCTTTTTTTTTTTTATCGTATTAGAAAGCCGTGTGAAACACACTTTTCATTTGGTAATTACGTGCATTACTCTTGTTTATCTTAGTGCTCATGCATATTTGAATAAAAAATTATTTTTATAGCTCCGGCGGAAAAGTTTATCAACAAGACAAATGGATTGATTGATCACAGGAATCAGGAGAGAAGAGGAAAACATATATCAAAGAACGCACATGATTCATGCAGAACAAGCAAACAGCCTGGTTTAACTAGCATGTGTGTGTCATTTGGATTTCCTGCCCTTACTTTTTTTTTTTTTTCAAACATCTGAATCAAAGAACTCTTTATTTGTTAATGTTTGTGAATGTTAAAGACGAACAATTTTCGAGCCGAGTAGCTAATTTTGCTCGTCACTAGAACTTTCCTGCAGAGACGCACATTTTCCTGTCTTTCTTCCCTGATCATTTTAGTTAATCGCAGCCTTTGTTCCTAATTTACACATGCTGCAAACATTTGCAACTTTCAAACAAATATGTATAAATGGGGGCGGTGATAAAAATCCGTTCTTAGACATTCATCGACAAAATAGTCAGTTTTTTTCCCCCCTCATTTTCATTTTTATCAAAATGCTCAAGACGTCGGCTGATAACATTTTGACACCTTAAGAGCCTCTTTCATTTTAACGCTAATGAGATGGCCTTACCATGAGCGCTAAATCTTCAAAATTAGTGCTTTGGTGTCTGACGTGAAGAACAAGAAACAAAGTAATTTCTCAGATCTCTTTTAAGTGGCTTGCTCTCTGCTTTAGTGTTTTTTTTCTCTCTGACTGAACCATATTTTACTAATTTAGAAGGGGTTTGTTGTTCATGTCATCCCCATCAGCCAAACCCTCCCCATCAAACTCCATCCTCTCTTTTGTTTCTTACAGCCTTTATGTTTGCCATGTCAGACTTATTTCTCTCTCAACCTTTTGCAGTTGTAAATATCCTTTTTGAAATGCTTTTTAACGGTGCAAAAATATAACTACTAGGCGTATATCTTTAAATGTCCATCAAAACAAAAAATTCAAATAAAAATTAAAGTAACAGAACGGCACACGTACAGTGCGGTGCTGGAAATGTGTTTTTTTTTTTTTTTTTGCAACTTTACAGCTGAATTTTCTCTAATTTTTAATAAATAAATAAAATGCATCTTGTTTAATAAGAGATTGTACCAGTTGTGTGTTGTCACTATGTTTTATGTGACAGACCAAAATGAAGTACTGCAGAGTTGTGGAGTGGGAGGAAACCCACAATTAAGTAGTTGGGCTTATTTCCCCCCTGGAAATACATCTGCAAATCTTTCATGGTATGTCTAAAGTTTTGACCGTCTAGAAACTCACAATTTTACAAGTCCTTATTTTACAGAAGAACTTTAGTTCCATCAGAGAGGATGCAGAATATTTGAACATCCATTTTCCCACCTTTATTTTTTGCAAGTGGCTTTAGGTCTGGACTTCTAACACACAAACAAACTCTGATTGAAATTATTCATCGTAGCTCTGGCTGTAAGTCCTGTTGGAAGATGAACCTCCACTAAAAGGTCACCCTGAAGGATTGCTCTATATTTAGTTATTTTGTCTCATCAACTATGAACAAATTTACTCACTTCCACAGGAAGATGCTGTCACCACCATGTTTTATGTTGGGAATAGTGTATTTATAGTGTTCGCTGTGTGATCTCTATAAGAAGGTTAAATTTCCACCAGGTCCCAGACTGAATAAATTTTCCAAAAAAAATAAATAAATTAAAAATAATAATAATAATAATAATAATGGTTGAATATTTCTAAATCGGAGCACTTTATTAAAACTAAAATGTGCATCATGAATGTATTAGCTAAGGAGGGTGAACACTTATTTAAGTTTTCAGTCTTTTCTTTTCCCCTCTAAAACAATTTATGGAGTTTTAATTACAGTAAAACTCTGAAAGGATAGACGTTGGTGTCATTTTTGTGTATCGCTGAAAAACAGACCATTTAACATCTGTGTTTAGAGTTTTTCTATCCACTAAGTGATGATCTCAAGTACATAATGTCTGGGCAGTCCATGTCTCCTAAAATCAGCTCGGTCTTTAACAGTTGCAGAAACTTTGACAGACTAAACTTTACTTGCAATTCTAAGGTGAGTTTTTTGTATGAAACCTCAAAAATCCCCTCTGTGTATATCCTGCCTTCCTCCCTTTCATCATTATCTCCATTCTTTTATTTTCTTACCAGCCACCCAACGCTATCATCATCCTCTCTATTGGTCAGAGGAGTGACACCGATATGCAGACTGGGTTTGTGCATGTCAATAGAAAGAGTGCACTATATGTGTGTGTGTGTGTGTGAGGGAGAGAAAAAAAGGATGATGATGATGAATAAAGCTCCAGAGAGGAGGGAGAGAATTACCTCTGAGCATAAGGGAGTGAAATAAAGACAGGGAGAAAGGCAGAGAAAAGAGAGACATTGAGCTGGGGAGAGAAGTGATAACACAACGCGAGTTTGGTGAGAAGAAAATGAAATAAAAAGCGACGAAACGAAGGCGAAGAAACGGGGTGGGAGAAACGGGATACGAGATGGGAAGAAAGAAGTTCTCTGGTCCGAGGTGTGAGCACGTTTCACGATTCCCAAGTTGTTTTGGAATCGTGAGGAGAAAAGAAGAAAAAAAAATAGAAAAATGGCTGGAAAGAGAGACATGGATACTCCTTAATCGCATTTTCTGTGGTGTCTGCACGTTTTCTGAATCCCATGTTGCTGTTTGGCTCTGAGCAACAAATTGAGAGTAAAACTAGCAGCCGAGATGAGGAATGAAAAATTTAAGATAATATTCAGAGCTGCTCCCAGTGGAATGCTATTCTGATTCACAGCATATGCAGAAGGAGGGAGGGTAAAGTACAGGAGAGGACTGATATATTTCTGGTGGGATGGGTGGGGGGAGGTAATGGAACAATAAAGAAGAGGGAGATATTTTTGTTAAAGACCTATGTTACTTCTCAGAGAAAGAGTGAGAATAGTTTAAAAGATGGAGGGCAGAGATTATAGAGACAAAAACATCCTTTTGATTCCACATGTGAAGCTACTGAACACAATTCTTCGGCACAAAGCCCACGTCTCATGAATCCTCCCCACCACCCGAGTAAAATTGGTGAAATTTTGCCAGGTGGGATACAAAATGGCTGCCATAAAAATGGCTCCAGATGGAGTTGTGACATCCAGGCCAATATGGTGAGGGACACGTTTCCCCAACTTGAGGGGGGTTTATGGGGACCTGGCCAAGTCTCCATTAGACTGTAATGAGCTCCAAAGCCCTCCAGTCTCATAAATAATACATGTGTAGATTGAAGGCTGCTCATGTTCAATTCAGCTTTCACACAGAAACTTTTCACATACTAGTGGAAGTATGTAATCATTCTTTTGCAGGGTGGGGGAGTTAAATTATATTTAAGGATACAGGGCACCTTGTATAAATCATCTTGCAGTATATACCCATGGTTGGCAAGCACCTGCTTGTATAAACCTGTTTCATACCTCAATGCTGGCCAAAACTGGTGATAAAATTTTGAATAGCACAACACAAGTCCCAAGTCATTGACGGGGTAGTCATTAGGTGATTTCCATTTTCCTTTGTATCCTTCATTATTTCTGGTAATCCTGGCAGACAACAAAAAAGCCTTAAAATCAGTTTTTAGGAAGGCGTCCCGAGTCCAGCATGTCACTCTCTGCTGAAGTTGTTAATCAGGGAAGTCTGGGGATTTTTGTGTGCACCTCCCTACCATCCTCCTCAACATGCATGATGGAGCCCTCATTCGGGCTTGTCAGTCATGGTGCTAGTTATCTTAATCTTTACTTATTATTGATCTGACTGGATACCAGCAGTTTCAGGCGAGTAGCTACTTTCTTGTAACTTTCGTCTGACATGCAAAGACCAAAACAAACACGTGAGCACGATTTCTTGTCTTTCCCAAAAAAAGCTGCTGTGAGATATTAAATTATGCTTATAAAGTGTCATCAAAAAAAAAATATCCACAATTCTTTTATTTTTGTGATTCAGAAGAAAAATTATCACGAAAAAGAAAACTTTTTCAGGTTGAGTAAATACATAATTCAGTTTTCAAATAATTTTATCATCTGAAACACTGAATGTGTTTCAGGCAAAACACAACCTAAAAAGTCAAGAAAAACTTAAGTTTTTAGTTTGCTTTCTTAATATATTCATGTTTTACATGTCTTTCTTGAGAGCAACCAAAATCAAATTCAGAGTTTTTGTCCACAAACTTTGATTTGTCCGTTTTTATTCTGAAACAGGACATTATAGAGTCCCTATTTGAAAAGTCCCTTCACACTTATTGCTTTGAAAAATCCGAAGTCGTTGCGTTTTGCACAAAATGTCAGGGGAGAAAATTGATGCGATGCTGATTCCATTGTTGAAAGCAATTATTTACGTATGTGAAGACACATCCTCTGCAGATTCTCCGTTTTTGTCGTGACCTCCTGTAAACAGATCTTTTAATGTAGCCAGTCTGCCTGGTGTTGCTAACCATTTGACAGCATTTATGAGTGCTGCTGCAAATGGGATTTGTGGACTTTGTTTCCAACTTGATAAACACCAGCTGGTGGTACTAAAACACCCACAAAGGTAGTTTAAGAATGCCCAAATTACTTAATGTGTATTTTTTTCCCAATTTGTGGGAGTCTGAGTAGCTGGTATAAAAAGGTACACATTTAAGGAGGAACACGGGCAAATTTCAAACAAAATAACGTTTGAACTAACAACCGTCTCGTAAGACAGTAGCAACCACCATAGCACGATAAATCCCAATTTAGCCAACTAGCAGTTTCTTCAGTTCCAAAAACAGAAAGAAGGCACATTGTGAAAACTGGAGATTTTTTTCCATTTCTGGAATTATAAAAGCAAATATCTGTAATTGGCTTCTGTTATTGCTGTGGAGGACAATTTTTTCCTTTTCAAAATTTACTAGACAAATCTATAGTACAGTGACAACAGCAATTTTTGAGTTGTGACAATTCAGACAGTTTTGTTGATAGATCTGTAATTAATTAATCTACAAGTAAGACGGAAACTGAGAAATTTGTCATATTTTCCCACTTTATACATGAATGACTTAATATATCATACAAGAAGTTGCACAATATTTCCAAAAGTTGTGGCCCACTTTCCTTTATTAATGAACTTGAATAACATTTTAATGTGCTTTTAAAATTGGGATTTTAAAAGCACATTGTGACCAAAATTGTAATATTTTAAGAGCATTTTATGGCCAAAACCTTTGGCATTGAAACCATAAAGTGTTTTGTGTCAGGTGGCTAAGTTAAAGTAAATACAAACACAAATATAACCTCATTTCAAATGTTTTGATGAGTACATTATTGAAATAAAAATCAACCATTGTTTACGTCCTCCATCTTTAGCCACATTTAGAGCAAAGACAACACTAAGTAAATTTCTTCTGGTAGTAACTATTAAGAAAATCAAAGAGGAGTCTCGATCTTGACGTCATGTCCACCACCAAGCATCAGAAAAGTCATTGCAGTACGGCGTTTGGCCCAGTAATTTGGCTGCCATTGATAAAATAGGTGAAGAAGAGGAATTTGCTGTGGTTGAGGATGAAGGACAAGCAAGCACCAACGACATTTATCAGCCCGTGGTAACTCGTATTACCACAGCGGCAGCAGGCTTGTCAAGAGGGATTATCAAGTTCAGTGAGACAAGGAGTTCCTGTGGCTGTGAGATAAAAATGTAAAAATTTTCTGTAGAAAAGCTAAAATGAACCAAGGATTTGTCCCAAGGTCTCTAAATCAGTGATGAATAATCACAAGATATGTCAGAGTCACATTGATGCTTTGAAGGCAGCCAACCAGAGAGTAGGATAATGACATAAAGCAGACACCAACAGAGAGATAGCGCAACACCAAGGTGCCTTATCAGGGTTTTACTGGAATTTTACATATTAAAGTAACTTTAAACCCCGTTTTCATCAGCAGCAGATTATTTTGGAGTGTTTTTTTTTTTAATAATGACTTGTCCAGTTCACTCAGTTTTAATGGGGGTGGGGGGAAAAGCACAGCTTTTACAGAAAAACCACAAAATAAGATGTTTATTAAAATAATTCAGCTAGAAATTTACTTTATCCTAGCATTTTCTTAACAACTGATGTGTTGATATGTAATTCACATCCAAGATATTTTACATTAGACATAAATTTGGAAGAAATGATGTTTGTTTCTTCTAACATATTTCAATTCTTCAATCATGTTCCTCTCATCATGAAATCTGATCTTTCCCTTTGTATTACGCATAGATCTCTTCTCTTATTCTATTATCCTTTTTCCACATGTTATGCACCTCCCTTACACATGTGATCTATGCATATGCAGTATGGTACGCATCATGACTTTATTTTAAAGAAAACTGTAACTTTCTCAAATGTTCTCAGTCTGCCTAAAAGATGGCTGCTGGTCCTCTTGTCACTTTGCCTATTTATTTTTTACTTTTGTGGTTTTTGATCGTTTCACATCTGACTTTTTTCTGAGGGCAAAGACAGCTGTGTCCCATTAGTCATTTTATGCCATCCACGCTCAATTCATATCCACCCCAGGGATTTTTGTACCTCCTTTGATAAATGATTATTTAAAGTAATTTTCTGCAATATGCTTCTAGTCTTCTGTTAGGAACTGTGGTTATAGGACTCAGAAGTATATTCTTTTCTAGCTCTACTTGCTGGTTTGAAAAATATCCCTAAAATTATTTCTAAAATCCTCACATAATTCTTGTCACCTTTCTTTACACCGACTTCTGATTCCCTTGATGGCTAAAAGCTTCGACATCGAAGTTTCCCTTTTATAATGAGTGTCACGCTGCGCGACTGAGATCGGATCTCTCCTCTTTATTGGCAGACACAAAGGAGGTCGGAGTAAAAATGACTTTATTCATTCTCAAACACAACAACATTATCTCGTTATTGCCGTAATGTAGTTACAGAGGGAAAGGAGTGGATATGAAAGCTTTGCGGATAGCTCATTTGAACATCTGACCATATGCTGTGGCACTGGGGACTTCTGCCACATGCCCTCTTGTCTCAAATCTTTCCGGCTGCCTTCTGTAAACAATAATTATGAAGTTATCTCATGGTTTGCAGTTTAACTGTGCTCAGTGATTATATCTTCAACCCATCAGGAACAATTGGGGAAAACAATTAGTTGGCTTTGTAAGCACTGTCTGGATTAAGACACAGGTAGACTGTCTCGACTAAACTTGTGGGACGATAGTGGCGACATGTGGAGCGGCTTGATCCGCGCTCTGTCGATGTGTCATAGGGTTAGATACTCCACCCACCTTGCCTGCTGGTGGTGCCGCTGCTGCATGGCAACTTCATTTCTGTCAGACCGAAGCTGTAGCTACTACCCAGTATCTTATCCCCATCAGCGTGTGCGTGAATGGGTGAATGACTGACTCTAGTGGGAAACTTTCGGGTCCTCGAGACTTCATGAAATGCTATATAAGTGCAAGTCATTTTCCATTTATAGGTATGAGGCAAGGCTCATGTATATTACTCTTTATGTTTATATATGAAATAGTCACTTGAAAATACAGTCAGGTTAACATACTCAGGTTAACTTTGATGTTGAAATTTGCTTGAAGATCTCAAACATTTTGATGCGTCAAAAAAGCAAAACCAAAACGAGATCTATAAAGATGCATTGTAGTAGCTCGCAAGTTATTTTTCTTTTGTCTTTTGTGGAGAATTTATCCGTTCTCCATGATGAGTTCTTGATGTATGAGGTTGAAGAAGAGTCAGTGAGTTGAATTCATGAAGTCCATTTATTAATACCAAAATACAGCTGGTCCATTTCTCATGCCACCTAAAGGGGGCGCTCCCTAATGTGTCATTTCCTCCAACCCATAGCCCTCACTTGCATTTCCTAATATGTCATTTCTTTTTAGGTTTAGCTTAGCAACTAGCTAAAAGGAAAACACAGAATTATTTATTCTCAACACTTTCAAGACAGGTGAAAGTCTGTTCATTTTTCTTTCTTTTCAAATGACTTTTTACCTCTGACCACTATATTTAAATGAGTTAATTTTCAAGACCAACTTGAGGTTTTGAGACAAATTTGATTAAACTTCCTTCAGGCATTTAGGTTACATGCTAATCTCAGGAGCAGGACGGACTGCCCTACAACTTTTGACAGCTGTGCCTCCGGCTATGACCGTCACTGCGACAGATCCAGGAAATTAATGGAGACATGAAAAAAAGAAAAAAAAAGTGAAATTGAAGATGTCCATGATGCGCCACTGAAAACAAATGATGAAAAGTCATTTTCTGATGGCTCCTCTTAAACATGTCCCATTAGCAGCAGAAACCTAATATTCCAGCCTTTTCCCCCTTTCTCTGGGGGGGTTAAGAGGTTCACAAAGAGCATGATTGGTCAATCGAGAGACAAGGATGGAGAAGAGACAGAGAGAGAGAGAGAGGGGGAAAGAAAAGATAAGGAAGGCCTGGAGTTAAAAGACCTTTATATTACTTCATCTGCCTCATTACATACATGGTTTACTCATTTCGCCACAGTGAATAATGAATTACTCTTGAGACTTCAATTATTAGTGTCCTTAGGAACAACCAGTCGAATCTCTTGTGAATAATATGTTTCAGTCGGGCTTGTGTTGAAACCTTTTCCCATTTTAGTAAGTGGAGTTCAGATGTTTTGTGTGATGGTTCTGTTATTGTCAGGCAGCCCATTCAGAGGGCTTGGACGGGATTCAGCCACCAGCCAACTAAGCCGGTTTAAAATTTGAATAAATTGATCTAATTAAGTTTTTATGAGGTAAAAACTGAAATATTTGGTAAGTGCACAAATCAAACATAATTAATATTTGTTCTTCCATTAAGTTTATTGTCTCTGAAGTAGTCCGTTTCTGTGCTTTTTACTTTTAAAATCATGCAACATGACGCATTTTAAATAATGCCTTTCACATGGAAGTAAATTAAAACCATCAATAACAAGAACTCAATGCTGCCATTGTATTTCAGCCATTACAGGCAAATTTTTAGCAATTTCTCTAAAACAGCCAAGAAAGTTACGTCACTTCAATTATTTAACTGCAAGGTGCATAAATTTTGTCCGAATAGGGCAATCTGGACTTTTAACTGCTGGCTGCATGTACATACAGTGGTTTGAAATAGCATTCATAAATTCTTAAAATTTATGACATAGTTAAATATATTTTAGTGGGAATTTATGTGATAGGTTGACAAAATGGCGCGTAATTGTCAAGAGGAAGAAAATGGGCGCATGGTTTTGCAAACAAACATCTGAAAACAAGTGAAGTCAAATAAACTGCAGTAACACCATTGCCTTCAGAAGTCAAGAATTAACAAATAGAGTGAAGTGTGCAGTTAGCAAATAGCACGACAGCCAAGGAACACACCAAAAGGGTCATAGATCCAGTTGTACAGAATTTAAAAGCAGGGTTTAGTTATAAAACAATATTCCAAGCTCAGAGCATTTCCTCAGCCAGCCACCATCTGAATATGGAAAGCATATGGCACAACTACACACCTACAAAAACCTAAACTGACAAGCTGGGAAAGGAGAGATTGAGAAGCAGCCAAGAGGCCTAGTTTAAGCCAAGTGGTAAAATCTGTCTGCAAGACAACTATTGCTCATGCACTCCACTAATCTGCCCTTTCTGGAAGAGTTGCAAGAAAAGAAAGTTGTTGTGGAAAGAAATCCAGAAGGAGTTTCACTTGCAGTTTCCACATACAGGACACTGCAAACTTGAGACCCGTGCAGGACAACCAGTCGCAAGTGGTTGTCCTTCCTTCGGGACATCACCCATCTACATCTACATCTACGTACAGCAGAGTGGTTTTGTTCAAAGATGCGCATCTCCAGTCTTTGCCCTGCAACTTTTCAATGCATCCCTGTTCCACTGAGCCTGAATAAAATGAATGGCACGCTGCCAGTCCTCTGCAGAGCTCAATGACACGCCAATGAGAGAATTAAGCCATATGATTCAGGTGTCTTGCAGCAGGCATGCTTTTAAAAGTAGTAGGATTGTAAATCTGGAGGACAGGGCTTGTATACTCCCAGTTTCCAAGTCTTGTATACTCACTTTGACTTGCCAGTCAAACTGAAAAACAAAGTCCAATTGCAAAACTGTGGCCAGATTTGACAATGGATGCTCAAAGTTTAGCTCCATCCAAGATGAAAGACCTTCATCTAATTGGAACAGAAGATTGAGCAATGATTTCCATTTATGGAAATGTAGAAAAACTCAAACATTTCTACCTGGTGCAATGAAAATATGCTGGCTAAATTCAAATGTACGTCACATTTTTTAAGCCATTTCCTAATTTCCTGGCCTTTCAAAATTGTAGTAATATTGCCACGGTGAACACCACCTGTCCCCCAATGATGGCTGGAGATGAGCCTCCACCCTCACAACCCTGCAAGATAGAAATTCTGCCTCACCTTACAGGATATTGTATACAAATTATGTTGTACCAATTCAGTTATTGTTTCATGTCATCCAGAGAAAACATCTCGTCTCGAGATGAATCCAACAAATCAAACTGCAAAGTAGATCTTCACTTCGTCTGAACTTTATTTAGAGCTGGGATCATGTTTTATGCAACACAATTTATTACCGTTGGTTCATTTAAACCATTTAACCATTCCTGTTGAAACTTCCATCTCCATTTAAAAAAAAAAGAAAAATTAAAATTAAACATTTCATTTCATAAAACGGCTTCATCAGAACCAATGAATCCGAGAACATCAGTGAATTTATATTCATAATTAGTGTGAGTGCCTGCAGAGCACAAATGGATTCTCAATGGAAGTTTCTCTAAGTGCAGCAAAGAGCAGAATCCTAATGTTTGTGTGCACGTGATTCGTCTGACTGCTGCACACTCAACAGTAACTGGAGAGCTAAATGTATTGAACTAGGCAGAGTGCAGAGACGGAGTGAAAGAGAGATGCTCTAATTGCAGAATGCAGTTGTTCATCCTAAATGACTGGAACATCCTAATCACTTATCACTGATTACACTTCTCCCTCTCGGTCTGACTAGTTGATGGTAATTTTTTTCTCTTCTTCTTCTTTCTGGCTGATATCTCAAACTGGTAATTTACTATTAGCTTGCTGGCAAGCTGCTCGGCCCTCGGTTTTGCTGCCCGACTGACCACTGGGCCACATAACAAATCTGCTCGGTGGCCAACTTCATAAGCAGCTGCTCGCCGGTTTGATTAAAAGGATATTTATGGAGTGCAAAGGGGAATCTTAACCTGAATTGTATTACCTTTCGTCTGAGTGAGAGGGAGTGAATCACCAAGCTAACATTTTCATTCTGACTGGATGGAAGCGAGGGGGTATAATGGCTGTAATAATGAGTAGAAATGCAACAGGAAAATGAAAATGGAAGATTTGATTACTTGCTTTGGCAACTGAGAATGGCATAATGTGTGTAATAACATCAGAGGGTCTAACAGCAATAAGAGTGAGGTAATGCAGGTTAGCACACTGGCTAAAAGGTGTAATTAGAATAAAAGGACAGATGCTAAAATATATTAATTTCTGACGACTGTTGATGTGAAAACCAGCAGGATATCACACTACTTGGAGTCACTCGATAGTCTAGACTGGTAGACAGTTCAGAAGATCTGGGAAGGATCTATCAACAAAAATTTAAAATAATAAGACAACTATAAATTACAGGGTTTATGCAGTCTTGAAAGGTTCGTAACTTTTTTTTTTTTTTTAACCTATTTTCCAGTTCTGGATAATTATATAAAAAGAAAATATAGCACTAAAAATGTTACATTTTTCCAGACATCATCTCTCACTTCATTTTTTTAAAAATAAATCTTTATTTGCAAAACTGCTGCAGTGATTTGTAATGAGATAGATTTTTTTTTTTTTTTAATTTGCCACATTATACTTCAGGTTTCACACGTCACTCAGCAGTTTTTTAGGTTTTAAATGACCTCCTAGTAAAAACCCTCTAGGCGAAAAAGGTGTGGTTTTCTTTCTGTTTTATCTAAACAACAACAAAACTGCATGTTTACTGACAGAAATAAGTTATTAAAATTCACCAGCTGTGCTTTGATGGATATACATGTAGTGTAGGATAAGTTCATTCTGACCAATTCAACGGTTGGATACTTTGAAGTAGAAGGAATCTAGCATGAAAAAAGTTGCTTATTGGCTCTTTGGCATTCTGTCAAATCGGTAGCCAACTTCAGGTAACGGATAATTTCCGTAATCTGAATTCCATGCAAACATGAACAGATTGTTCAAGTCACAGGAAAGTATTTCTATGACATTAGGTTTCTGACCATGTAAACGCACTCCACTGTGAGATCTGACTGGCTTGGCTGCTAGCTAGAAAGTAGCAGCAGCAGCAGCAGCTAAGGTCCCCTTCACATAGAGAAGATGATCCAAATTGTTCACATAGGTTGGAACAGGCTGCTTGGATGTCTGAAAATGACTATATTTCAGAGCCTTGGTGTGATGGGATCATAGTTTTTAGCTAAAAACAGAAGGATGTTTCAATTTCATAATTCCTTGTCCAAGTCATGTCCAACAACTTAAATATCTGATTTGAATTGTTGGACAGGATGGACGCTCTGCGGTGTGCTGCACTCTGTACAGAAACTCCTTCTATTCTTCTGAGAAGCTGATGAACTTTCCTCCTCCATGATGATGGAGGTACAAAAACCTCCCATGCAAACATTTTTCTGCAAATTTTAAAGAGCCACAGTTCAGACGCGATACCCCTGGCTGTAAAGGACAACAGTAAGAGGGGTTAGGAAGCTGCAGGAGGGGAAAAAAAAATCCTATTTGACAAGAACTAAAAATGTAGTAAGATTTTGATTGCATTCACTTTAAAATTTGATTTTCTATATTTGCCCTGAACCAATAGTGTTCAAATTGCGTTGGAGGTTCTGGAGACTATATAACAGCGGCTTATGCTGCAAAACCCCACTGTTTGGTGGACTTTTATTCATTTATTTATTTATTTTACAGTAAGTGGCGCTGCATTATTGCTTCACCACATAAATAAGAGCAATAAACTGGCAACAAGAAATAATGTCACCAATTTCCTGATGTCCAGAAAGCTACTCCTGCATTCCTCACATTGAGACGTGATTAGCTTGTTAGGCTTCTTTTTTTAACACTGCCCAGAGCCTATTCTGTTCCACATAAAGAGGTAGGATCTGTGTTTGATGCACAAAAACAAACTGTTGCATGCTAGGCACTACAAAGACTTCTTGCTGTGACTTCAGCACAGCAAATGTTGTGGTCATCCAGTAAATTATAAATCAAATGTTTCACTCTAGGCCTACGTGTCAAACAGGAAAACTTGTAAAGATGTCTGACCGCAGTCTGAGCATGTATGCAGCAAGTACTGAAGTATAAAGTTAAATTAACGCAGTATGATCGGTGAAAAATTCAGATTTGAAGAAAATTCAAACAAGCCGTCATAAAGCATGCAGGCAGAATGTCCAGTGATGTTAATAATACATCACATGTACAGTATACTGCACACTCAATGAGAAAATGAGGGAGGGACTGATTTTGAGGAAATTGATTGATGCTGTTTGAAGAGGTCCAGATGGTGTGTGTGTGTGTGTGTGTGTGTGTGTGTGTGTGTGTGTGTTAAAAACAGCACTCTCTACAGAGAAACACAAACACAACTGCACACACACAACACATCCAAAAAATAAACATTATCCTTCATCTTTGTTGAGCTCACTGTAAATTGGTTCCTCAAGGACTCTGTTCAGATGTTTTGCTAAACTATGCTTTCCAAGAAATCTCATAAAAAATAAATAAATAAATAAAAAACTCACATTGCTTTTGTTGCTGGCATCAACACATCATGATCAAATGGAAAAAAACATGAAAACAAGTGAAATCAGGTAATTTACTTAAGTTTTGATATTTCAGACAATGTAAATTTGGAACAGAAAAATAAAATATAAAAAAAAAAAGTATAACAAGAAACAAGTGCCCATGCACATGCATTTTATTTATTTTTTTATCTTAGCTGGAGTAAACAAATATCCTCACAGCTAAAGACAGTGATTCAACCACACTGCTTTCCCCTAATCACAGCTGATCGTTAGTCAGAAATACTGTTTTATTAAAACTGTAAACATTGTGACTTGTTAGTTGTGGATCTAATTGACCTCCTTTGTTTTACTGAGACGGGGGTCCAGTTTTGCTCGAGATTTAAAAGAATTTAATAGAGTCTTATTGTGCAATTCTTTAATTAAACCACTGATGAGTTAAATAAACATCATGTCAGTGAGTCAAATCAGCACGTCTTTCCACTGGTACCCAACTCTATTGTGAGTGATACAGAAGCTTGTGATAAATAAGTGTTAAATGTTTAATAGGATAGAATACAGCTAATATACCAACTTATGCACACAATGTATATAATTACAAGCACAAATTAATGTGCCACTCTGCATGCATTTTCTATAATAGTAATTAATCTTTTCTTCAATCTAATGCTTGACTTATTGCTGTTTTAAAAAGAGAAAAAAATGGAGCTGCTTGCATTAAGCTGGTGCCCACGGCCCTCCAGCTGTGTGTGGCTGTTTTTTTTTTGTTTTTTTTTCTTAAATATGCAGACTGCATGTCAGTCTCCTGCTGAGGAGCTCCGTCTCCGTCTGACAGTACAAGTTATGCCTTTTAGCAAAGCAGAATTGGCCTCAATTTTGTGCTCATTTCTCTGATTTAGCGGGTTTTTAAAAGTACAAATTAGTCAGTTAGGAATCATGAGCGCACGTTTTTTCCAAGAAAGAACATGGAGTGATTAAATAAAAGGAGAATTAAAAGAAAAAAAAAAAGGTTTGCACGGAGGGGTTTCTCGTCATTGCTTTATAGCTTTTAATGAGAATATGAGGTTTGTCAAGATGATTCATCAGTGTTTTAGAAATAAAGTTCTCAGATCACAGGACTAGTGCACGCAGATGTCAACTCTATTTTCAAACACTTTAAACCTCAATGATGAAATACAAGTGTTCAAAAAAAAAAACAATACTTTATGAAGCCATAAAAGTACAAAGAGATAGACCAGTCTGATTTTTTTTTTAAAATGTGAATATATTTTACAGTTTTGACAAATCTAAAAAGGGACATATATGTTCAATATTATTCACTTTAATATCCCTAAAAAAAAAAAAAAAAGTCCAGTGACATCAGCTGTATTAGAAAGAAGCCAATAACCTGATTTTGTATAATTTTGGGACAAAAAAAAGCGTTAAACCAGGACTCAGCCTCTGAAAATGGAGGTTGGCAGAACTGCAAGCCTAGTCGGGTCCAGTTGTCCGCCTAAACTGAACATTAGTCAAGAGCCGTGGTAATGATGGAGGAGCCGCACAGCTCAGGTGGCAGAATCTATCATAAGGATCTCTACTGACAACACACTTCATAAAACTGCCTTATAGACAGAAACATGGCGGAGGCGGCATGGTGCTGTGGGGATGATTTTTTTTTTCTTGCAGGGACAGGGAAGCTGGTTACAGTGGATGGGAAAATGAATGGAGCGAAGTTAAAAAGAAAAACAAAGAATTGAGCAGAGGTTCACCTGCAAGCAGGACAACAATCCTAGAAATGCAATGGCTGAAATCACAATTAAAATTTAAAAATTCTTAATTTATCCCAAAGGTAAAGGGCCGAGTCAAAGTTGCCGATGCTCTCCATCCCATGTGACTGAAATTGATCTATTTTGCAAAGAAAAACGGAGAAATAAATCAATCTGCCCATTTGCAAAGATGCATATCTTGAACACATTATTATTATTAGTTTATTATACTGATAACCTAAATTAGTATAATCTGGATACAACGCATGTTTATTATTATTTAATAAGAGTCTTTCTGGTTACATTTTGCATGGAAGAAGATCAAACGCGTACAAACTTTGGGGAAAAAGTAATAATCAGTGCAAGTTGAAAAGGTTTCACAGAGCATTTTTCAACATGCAGCAGATGCAGACATGAGCCTTTTGGTGTTTTTTTGTTTTTGTTTGTTTGTTTTACAAATTTTTCCACCATGTCAGTCTCACAGAACCGTGTTTGTTTTATTAAACACAACATCCATATTGCTAATTTAAAAGTAGCGCTGCCCACACACACACACACTTGCCCATATGTGCCTGCCTGCCTGCATTCACCTGTTCCTTATAAAGCTAATTTAGTACAGTTCTCACTTAGCTGTATCAAATCAGCTTGTGTGTGTTCCTAATTTGTTAAAATACATAGCTGTGAGCAACATAAACTTATAAACATGGGCCCACCGGAGACCGTTTTATTGAGTTCAACGGAGAAACTTTCCGAGAGCGAAGGATCGCGCAACATAAACAGCACAACGAAAACAAATGCATGTCTGCAACTAGATACCAAACAAGCAGCCTGCCATTTTCTGTCTGTGTTCCACATTCGAAGTAATGCAATAAAGATTTTGTTTTTGAACTGCCCTAAAGCGCAGGGGAAAATATGTTTTAAACCAAGAACTAAACTAATGGTGTGCAGAAATCATTATTCATTCTTGTGGACTCACAATTACACAAATTGGTGAATTTCGATAGTAAGTTTTCAACTATATTGCAGTTAATTTCAATATATTGCATAAAATACACTATATCAAGTCTTGGAAAATTAGCTCTGGGTCTAAAGGTGAATCGGTATCAATATTCTGCCGTCGGTTCAGATTTAGCACGCAAAAAGACGCGACTGTTTTTAATTAATCCTGGTCCCAAAACCAAGAAGGCCTTCACAAAAAACACACACAAGACGTTTGCCAGTTCAGAATAAACTCGCTGGCGTTGTAAAACAAAGAGAAAACGAAAAAAAAGACTCCTGTGGAGTTGAAATGAAAACGGAAGCTGGATAATAACCTCAACTTTCAATCATGTGGAGGAGAAAAGGTAAAGGAAGTCCCGATGCGAATTTGGACTGTGCAAACTGTCGCAGGAAGATAAAACTGAGCAAAAGTGTGTCTTTGGTTTTGTTAAATTGGAACTCTTGAGATGTTGTCCGCCATGCCAAGCGGGCTCTGATATTGAAGATTTGCAGCCTGTTCTGCTCAAGTACGAACAGGGAGCCGGGGACAAACAGCTGCAGCTGCTGGTCCAGCTGCTCCTCCTGTCACATTTTTCCTTCTGTACGTTACTTCTTATTGAACCGTTTGTTGCTGATGTGGCCCACCCTACAACACTCACAGATAGCCTAAAACATCTCCTCTTCATCAGTTAAACAAAAACAAATGAAGCGGAAATCTTTCTGCAGTTTGTATTTATTTTTATTAACTTTGTAGTTTTTTTTGCCTTTAACTTTCTGATGCATAAATCTTTGGAGAGTGAAACTGGAAAGTTTATACTTATGTAAAATGTACCTTAACCTTGGTTCCTCACAAAAATATGTATTGCGATCAGTCTCCTTTTTTTTATTCCTTGTTGTGACAAAATAATAAATTGCCTATTAAAAATCTGTGACTTTTAGATAACCTCAATCATCGTTAACCTGAGTACATTTTAGTAAAATATTCAATAATTTATCTAATAATTGAATTCAAAGCATATCATTCATAAACACGTTGCACATTTTAAAAAAATAATTTGATAATCACATTTATAATAGCTTAATTTTTAGCTCAGTTTTGTTAAAACAGTCCTATAAACCCCCATGTTTAGCCCTGAGAGATATGACTCTCTACCCAGGGCGCCATTTTTTAATGGAGCAGTAGAAGCACTTGGGGAAAAAAAAAAGCTTAAAATGTCATCTTCATTCTGTGCCAAAAACAAGTTTTCTGCTTCTTTTTTGTACATCCAATCAATGTAGAGTCATGTTGTGCAAAGTGTAATACCAATCACATGTTAGAAAAATAACTTTGGTTCTTGTAAAGTGATATTACTATCAACACTAAAAATTAACGTCATTACAGGCGTTTTAACCAACATCTTCCCTTTTATCCTTAGATTTTAATAACAAAATATCAGATACTAATTATTTACTGTTATTTTCTACAAAGTTTTGGTTAAATATGTATTTTGTTTGTCCATCCATTTCTGATCAGTAGCAATGGAAAGACTTTTCCCTCCTTCAACAGAAAAAAAAACTTTACCGAACAAAAAAGTGACTGTACAGGTCATTAAGTTAAACCACATTCTCACACGCACACACACACACACACACCTTGGCGCAGGCCAGTTACTGCTCGTTAGTTGAGGTAATGTTTATATAGCATTATCCCGTCCCCCACACACACACATCCATACAAACTGTTATACATGGCTCCAACATGGGCACTCAAAAGTAAAAAACAGAGACATGGAAGGAGGGGAGCGAGCAGAGATCGAGATGTAAAGTTATATTTGAGTCAGATGTAATAGCTGTAATTATATTGGCGATATGGAAGGCCTGAGTCTGGGTCTGCAATGTGCATGTGTGTGCGCGCACGCGTGTGTGTGTGTGTGTGTGTGTCTGCATTTGAACAAAGGGCCGCTTGTGTCAGGGGCCTGCTCACTGCAGCTCTTACCGTAATGATATTCCAACGCTTGCCGTTAGCATGCGTGCATATGTCTGTGTGTGTGTGTGCGCGTGTGTGTATCTGCATGATGTTGAGTCTAGAAGGGAAATGACTACCATGCCTTGCCAGAACCCCCAGCCCCTCCTCCTCTCTCCCTGAACCACACACACACACACACACATGCACACGCACGCACAACACCACACCCCACGGTC
The DNA here is from genome assembly GCF_000485575.1 of Poecilia formosa. Lineage (NCBI taxonomy): Eukaryota > Metazoa > Chordata > Actinopteri > Cyprinodontiformes > Poeciliidae > Poecilia > Poecilia formosa. Next base: position 431,532 of record NW_006800108.1, read on the forward strand.
CAGCCTTACACACATTCACACACACGCAGGGGATTAGTTGTACCTGCATTATGCAGTTTGATATTTATGTATGAGGGGAAAAAGATGGGGGTGGTCATTTCCAGACTGATTAGGTGTGTGCGTAAAAGTAAGACACAGAGAACTTGCTGTCATCTTCCACTTCTGTCATCTGCTTTTCTTTCCATCTCTTTCTTTCTCTCCTATCTTTTCGAATGGTTCTCGATCTCGTTTCCTCCCTCCCTTTTGGTTCGGTTGGTTTCTTTTTATTTATATAAACAAAACAAAACGGGTCTCTGCACCGAGTGTGACTCTGCGCATCCGTGACGTCATTAGGTATGTGCACGATCCAGATGGATTTTCCACAGGCGATCTCCACGATGGGTGGATTGAAGAAGTAGCCGAGGTAGCATGCCAACTTGCTCTCTTTCTCACACACAGAAACATGCACGCGCACACACACATATTGCTGTTATTTTATCCACAGTCATATGAATCCTTTCACAGTGCATTAAGTCCAGGGGAAATATTTCTTCTCTCCCTCTGCCCCATCTATCTGTCTCTTAAGCTTCTTAAAGAGGCTCTTCTGCACTTGCACCAACAATCTGAAACCATTTTTTTTTTTTTGCATAAAAAAGAAGAACATTCTTAGTAAAAAATAATTGTAACATGAATGTCCCTTTAACAGTGACATTTGGCCTATTAAAGAAACATTTGTATATTTTTACAGCCCATTTAGTATACATAAAACAATAAGAATAACAAAAAAAAAATACTGTAAAAATAAATATGCAAGTTAATTCCGCATCTAAAAGCAACGTATAAAATCATAAGCTGAAATCAGATGACTACAAAATAACTTGGCTAATTTGCAGATAAAATTAGTTCCACAATATAGTGACCCTAACTGAAAAGGAATCAAAGAAATCCACTGGTCTCTTAACAGCTGTTCAATTTTAGCACAAACGATGCATCAGCCAATCTCATCGCAGCAACGCAACGCATTTAAATATCTAAACAACGTTGAGAATAACTTGGTTAACAACCGAATGCAGGAGAAAAGCAATTTAAGAGACTTTGAATGTGGCATCATTGTTGGTGCCAGATGGGCTTATCTGAGTATTTTAGAATCCGCTTATCTACTGGGATTTATGTTGGCACGGCAGAAAACTGTTGAGAAAAAGACAAAAAAATAAAATTAAAATACATCTAGCAGTGTTCCTGTGGACCAAAATGCTTTGTTGACATCAGAGGACAATGTCCAGGTTTCAGACGACAGAAAGGCAATGGCTCCAGTAACAAGGCAACGCCGTCTCCTCAGCAATCGAAACTGTCACTAATTTCTAACAATGAAAAATTCTGACATTTCCTGATGTGAAGTTTCCATGAATTTGTCAGTTGGAATTTGCAATGTACTAAAGAGTATTCCTAGAAATATTTGTAAATGTGCATTTAAGCGTCACAAAACAAAACAAGTGCATCAATTTAAAGCAAATGTTCCGAACTTTTATTTTTTCCCTCAATTTTTTATTTTTATTTTTTTTTGCTGTAACCAGCCAGAAAAGCTAGCAGACAAACCTTTCCACCAGTGCAAAATCTATATTCATTAACATAAGTGCCATAAATAAGGAGAGGTGGACTTGAAGTGAGTTTAGATAAGATCAAACACAACAAGGAATTTAAGGAGGCCACTAAAAAGTGACAGAAGGGCACACACAAAGAAAAAAAGGGTGAATTTACAGAAAGCATCGAGAATGAAGAAAGAAAAAAAATGAGCACAGTATAGTAAGATAAATTTTGAATCCTAATGCCTTCTTTTACCGTAAAAAAGTGTTTTTCTCTGCGGTCGCTACATATTGTCAATATTCTGTTTCCAGTTTAAATGGTTTCAATTCTCTTTGGCAGCAAGATGTAACTCAAGAGTTGCAGTGGGCAAGTTACAGAAAACACAAATGGATACGGTGCGAGGATAAATTATGCACTACATAAACTCTCGTTTCAGCCAAGACGTTCGGTTCTTTATCATGCTTTGAATTCTTATTGATTGTTTTTTGCAGCATCTTGGTGTAGCAGAGCAGATTCTGTCAAATGACAGAAGTCACAGGCTAATTTGGGTTTTTAATTCAATTAGTTGGTAAAGCTCAACTCTAATTACAGTAAATACACTCCATGTTAAGGGAAAACAGAGTCACACAAATGGGGAAGTTGCTTTTGTGGCGCTTTTCTATTCATTAGCTAGAATTCACTTTTGAGGCTGTAGCACAGGTCACCAAAACTTTTATAGATATGCAGAGCCAGCCGAAGAATGGTTTACAATGCCTGTATCACTGTTTTACCTGACTGACGTCGTACACAAGGGTCCAGTTTATGTCATGGATTTTAAAAAATTATTTCGACCCACATGCATCGACTCTGACAGCATTTAAGAAAGCAGAATAAGTGAAAATTCAGAGTAGGTTCAGGCTAAGAATGTGGATATCTTGGGTTTCGGTTTCAGAAAGGCAGTCCAGTTACTTCCACAACTTCCTCTGTAAACCAATCCTTCTTGTTACCAGGATTGCTTGAGTAAATCCTGAGTCTTGCCTACTGTTTTGCTGAGACCTGGCACAAGAAAAGTGTCAGAAATAGCACATCCTCTTCTAGAGTAGCCTGCAGATGTTGGAGAGCAACACTCTGTCGAAATATCTGTCAGGAGAGGGTGATCAGCCTGCGATTTGATGTCTTATCATTCCTGGTTTAATACTTTTGCTTGTAATGGTTTTTTGCCATAGTCAATTTATCTCAATATAATTTCAGCCCGCACACCACTCATATGACACAATGAAGACTAATTCTTTGCGCTGCACTTTGTTTCTACGCCAGCAGCATGTCGTCAGAAAAGTTTGTACCACTTGAAGTGTTGCTGTACTGCAGAGGTGCCCATCAGGATGACCACAATCTTCAGGTCGATTTAGAGAGTGTGATGAAGTCCAATTTCCCATGTTAGGGGAGTGTGTGTGTGTCTCTGCCTGTCACTTAGGACATCAGGGGTCAATCCCTAGCAGGTGTTGTGTAAAGCTATTCTTTATTTTCATCTAGCGCAAACAGTTTAGTTTAAGGTTTGGTTTTCAGACAGGAGCGCTCCCACTGTAGGGAGGTAAATCATTGTGACTCAGACGGCTAGTGTCCAAGTAGCGGCAATCTAAAAATTATGGGTGCCGATGCTGTACAGTTTTGCATTGTTCCTTACACAAACCAACAAGACAAATAAAAGAACTCCACAGAACTGCAGGTGTCAGGGAAGCAGTAATGTAGTCTGTATCACATTTTGAGACTTTTAAGCATCGTCTTTTCATGCATTTGTGGATGTCCAGGCATAACTGGCTACAGAGATGGTTCCTTTGCAAAATAAAGGAGAGTACGTTTTATTTTAAATGACAGTTTTTCCATCTGCCCAACAAGAATTTATACCAATCCTCTCAGCAGTGTCATCTGCACCTCATTTAATTAATCTAAATATAACTTTTGATAACTGCCATGTTCAAAAATAAATGTATGTTAATTCATTCTATTCTATCCTGTATTAAAATATACTTAAACCAGTGCAAACATAGTTGACATAGTAGCTAATTGTAGTTCTCTACTCTACTGTCTACATCAATGATATTTTGTTCAAATAAAAATCATCCACTTTATACAACTTTAATTCTCTGTCAAATCACTTTCACACATTGACTTGGTATTGTGTTTTTGTTAAATATTTCTTGATGTTCTCCTTATGGCGTAATTAAGATTTCCAAGAAATGCACACTTTTGAGGCTTACTTCTTTCAGTTGGTATGGTGATCATGTTATCCATGTTCCACTGGTGAGCGCTTGTTAAGCCTGCTTTCTAAAACAAGGCCCAGGAGGCAGAAGAAACTTTTAAAAAGTTTATAAAAGAAGAATCCGAATAACAGTCCAAGTCCGGACCATAATTTGTCCAGGGTATGCGAGGAATAAGAACACTGAAGGGGAAAACAGATTACAGGTGACCTGTGGAAGTCTGTCCGGGAGATTATGAGAATATTTGATATGTTTACTGTAGCTCGAGGTGTAGTCTGCCAGGGAGGGATGGCTTGGGAGATGGCCCATGAGATGGTGCTAGGCCTGCAGGGCGTAGAAGCTAACAAACGCAGGAGGAATGGAGTAGTGAAGCATTGGAGGGCAGACAGATGATGTTGGGGGAGATAGCAGGCACTTCAGTGGTTGTAGGAAATGAACTAGAAGCTTTTGTTGTTTTGGTCTTGGTATCAGAGAACAAGGAAACGGAGCCAAGTAACAGATCTGAGGTACAACACAAAGGTAACTTTAAAACAGATGAAATCAGATCAGCACACACATAAACAAGGAAAAGAGTTACCACAATGGTAAACGGTCAGGGATCGAGCAATGGTAACCAGCTCCTTTTAACTTCCAGATATCGAGGCAGATTGATTGCAGGTGTGCAGCCACACGCCTGCCCTCTGGTGGAACAGAGAATGCTGCTCCGTTGCTCCCTCTGGTGGCAGGCTGCAAATACACAATTACAACTCCCCTGACATCCTGGCAGTTTGTACATGTCAATAGTAGATATTAAGACACTGGAGAAGAGTTTACTTGAATTTTTGAGCCATAGTCTCAAACAGAAAGCCACACACATCTCAATAATTACAGATGCATCTCATTCAAAAATTATGGATATATTTTTCAGGCCTACTTTGACTTTGGACCAACACCAGTTAATTCTGTGCCTCACTAATCTTCATCCAGACTCTGACCCTGATTTTCGTATCAAATGCATTTTTTCACCAGGCCCAGGAAAGGGGCTCCTGGCATTGTCTTTGACTCAGGGGTGGTTTAACACAAGGANAAATTAAAATTAAACATTTCATTTCATAAAACGGCTTCATCAGAACCAATGAATCCGAGAACATCAGTGAATTTATATTCATAATTAGTGTGAGTGCCTGCAGACCACAAATGGATTCTCAATGGAAGTTTCTCTAAGTGCAGCAAAGAGCAGAATCCTAATGTTTGTGTGCACGTGATTCGTCTGACTGCTGCACACTCAACAGTAACTGGAGAGCTAAATGTATTGAACTAGGCAGAGTGCAGAGACGGAGTGAAAGAGAGATGCTCTAATTGCAGAATGCAGTTGTTCATCCTAAATGACTGGAACATCCTAATCACTTATCACTGATTACACTTCTCCCTCTCGGTCTGACTAGTTGATGGTAATTTTTTTCTCTTCTTCTTCTTTCTGGCTGATATCTCAAACTGGTAATTTACTATTAGCTTGCTGGCAAGCTGCTCGGCCCTCGGTTTTGCTGCCCGACTGACCACTGGGCCACATAACAAATCTGCTCAGTGGCCAACTTTATAAGCAACTGCTCGCCGGTTTGATTAAAAGGATATTTATGGAGTGCAAAGGGGAATCTTAACCTGAATTGTATTACCTTTCGTCTGAGTGAGAGGGAGTGAATCACCAAGCTAACATTTTCATTCTGACTGGATGGAAGCGAGGGGGTATAATGGCTGTAATAATGAGTAGAAATGCAACAGGAAAACGAAAATGGAAGATTTGATTACTTGCTTTGGCAACTGAGAATGGCATAATGTGTGTAATAACATCAGAGGGTCTAACAGCAATAAGAGTGAGGTAATGCAGGTTAGCACACTGGCTAAAAGGTGTAATTAGAATAAAAGGACAGATGCTAAAATATATTAATTTCTGACGACTGTTGATGTGAAAACCAGCAGGATATCACACTGCTTGGAGTCACTCGACAGTCTAGACTGGTAGACAGATCAGAAGATCTGGGAAAGATCTATCAACAAAAATTTAAAATAATAAGACAACTATAAATTACAGGGTTTATGCAGTCTTGAAAGGTTCGTAACTTTTTTTTTTTTTTTAACCTATTTTCCAGTTCTGGATAATTATATAAAAAGAAAATATAGCACTAAAAATGTTACATTTTTCCAGACATCATCTCTCACTTCATTTTTTTAAAAATAAATCTTTATTTGCAAAACTGCTGCAGTGATTTGTAATGAGATAGATTTTTTTTTTTTTTTAATTTGCCACATTATACTTCAGGTTTCACACGTCACTCAGCAGTTTTTTAGGTTTTAAATGACCTCCTAGTAAAAACCCTCTAGGCGAAAAAGGTGTGGTTTTCTTTCTGTTTTATCTAAACAACAACAAAACTGCATGTTTACTGACAGAAATAAGTTATTAAAATTCACCAGCTGTGCTTTGATGGATATACATGTAGTGTAGGATAAGTTCATTCTGACCAATTCAACGGTTGGATACTTTGAAGTAGAAGGAATCTAGCATGAAAAAAGTTGCTTATTGGCTCTTTGGCATTCTGTCAAATCGGTAGCCAACTTCAGGTAACGGATAATTTCCGTAATCTGAATTCCATGCAAACATGAACAGATTGTTCAAGTCACAGGAAAGTATTTCTATGACATTAGGTTTCTGACCATGTAAACGCACTCCACTGTGAGATCTGACTGGCTTGGCTGCTAGCTAGAAAGTAGCAGCAGCAGCAGCAGCTAAGGTCCCCTTCACATAGAGAAGATGATCCAAATTGTTCACATAGGTTGGAACAGGCTGCTTGGATGTCTGAAAATGACTATATTTCAGAGCCTTGGTGTGATGGGATCATAGTTTTTAGCTAAAAACAGAAGGATGTTTCAATTTCATAATTCCTTGTCCAAGTCATGTCCAACAACTTAAATATCTGATTTGAATTGTTGGACAGGATGGACGCTCTGCGGTGTGCTGCACTCTGTACAGAAACTCCTTCTATTCTTCTGAGAAGCTGATGAACTTTCCTCCTCCATGATGATGGAGGTACAAAAACCTCCCATGCAAACATTTTTCTGCAAATTTTAAAGAGCCACAGTTCAGACGCGATACCCCTGGCTGTAAAGGACAACAGTAAGAGGGGTTAGGAAGCTGCAGGAGGGGAAAAAAAAATCCTATTTGACAAGAACTAAAAATGTAGTAAGATTTTGATTGCATTCACTTTAAAATTTGATTTTCTATATTTGCCCTGAACCAATAGTGTTCAAATTGCGTTGGAGGTTCTGGAGACTATATAACAGCGGCTTATGCTGCAAAACCCCACTGTTTGGTGGACTTTTATTCATTTATTTATTTATTTTACAGTAAGTGGCGCTGCATTATTGCTTCACCACATAAATAAGAGCAATAAACTGGCAACAAGAAATAATGTCACCAATTTCCTGATGTCCAGAAAGCTACTCCTGCATTCCTCACATTGAGACGTGATTAGCTTGTTAGGCTTCTTTTTTTAACACTGCCCAGAGCCTATTCTGTTCCACATAAAGAGGTAGGATCTGTGTTTGATGCACAAAAACAAACTGTTGCATGCTAGGCACTACAAAGACTTCTTGCTGTGACTTCAGCACAGCAAATGTTGTGGTCATCCAGTAAATTATAAATCAAATGTTTCACTCTAGGCCTACGTGTCAAACAGGAAAACTTGTAAAGATGTCTGACCGCAGTCTGAGCATGTATGCAGCAAGTACTGAAGTATAAAGTTAAATTAACGCAGTATGATCGGTGAAAAATTCAGATTTGAAGAAAATTCAAACAAGCCGTCATAAAGCATGCAGGCAGAATGTCCAGTGATGTTAATAATACATCACATGTACAGTATACTGCACACTCAATGAGAAAATGAGGGAGGGACTGATTTTGAGGAAATTGATTGATGCTGTTTGAAGAGGTCCAGATGGTGTGTGTGTGTGTGTGTGTGTGTGTGTGTGTGTGTGTGTGTTAAAAACAGCACTCTCTACAGAGAAACACAAACACAACTGCACACACACAACACATCCAAAAAATAAACATTATCCTTCATCTTTGTTGAGCTCACTGTAAATTGGTTCCTCAAGGACTCTGTTCAGATGTTTTGCTAAACTATGCTTTCCAAGAAATCTTATAAAAAATAAATAAATAAATAAAAAACTCGCATTGCTTTTGTTGCTGGCATCAACACATCATGATCAAATGGGAAAAAAAACATGAAAACAAGTGAAATCAGGTAATTTACTTAAGTTTTGATATTTCAGACAATGTAAATTTGGAACAGAAAAATAAAATATAAAAAAAAAAGTATAACAAGAAACAAGTGCCCATGCACATGCATTTTATTTATTTTTTTATCTTAGCTGGAGTAAACAAATATCCTCACAGCTAAAGACAGTGATTCAACCACACTGCTTTCCCCTAATCACAGCTGATCGTTAGTCAGAAATACTGTTTTATTAAAACTGTAAACATTGTGACTTGTTAGTTGTGGATCTAATTGACCTCCTTTGTTTTACTGAGACGGGGGTCCAGTTTTGCTCGAGATTTAAAAGAATTTAATAGAGTCTTATTGTGCAATTCTTTAATTAAACCACTGATGAGTTAAATAAACATCATGTCAGTGAGTCAAATCAGCACGTCTTTCCACTGGTACCCAACTCTATTGTGAGTGATACAGAAGCTTGTGATAAATAAGTGTTAAATGTTTAATAGGATAGAATACAGCTAATATACCAACTTATGCACACAATGTATATAATTACAAGCACAAATTAATGTGCCACTCTGCATGCATTTTCTATAATAGTAATTAATCTTTTCTTCAATCTAATGCTTGACTTATTGCTGTTTTAAAAAGAGAAAAAAATGGAGCTGCTTGCATTAAGCTGGTGCCCACGGCCCTCCAGCTGTGTGTGGCTGTTTTTTTTTTGTTTTTTTTTCTTAAATATGCAGACTGCATGTCAGTCTCCTGCTGAGGAGCTCCGTCTCCGTCTGACAGTACAAGTTATGCCTTTTAGCAAAGCAGAATTGGCCTCAATTTTGTGCTCATTTCTCTGATTTAGCGGGTTTTTAAAAGTACAAATTAGTCAGTTAGGAATCATGAGCGCACGTTTTTTCCAAGAAAGAACATGGAGTGATTAAATAAAAGGAGAATTAAAAGAAAAAAAAAAAGGTTTGCACGGAGGGGTTTCTCGTCATTGCTTTATAGCTTTTAATGAGAATATGAGGTTTGTCAAGATGATTCATCAGTGTTTTAGAAATAAAGTTCTCAGATCACAGGACTAGTGCACGCAGATGTCAACTCTATTTTCAAACACTTTAAACCTCAATGATGAAATACAAGTGTTCAAAAAAAAAAACAATACTTTATGAAGCCATAAAAGTACAAAGAGATAGACCAGTCTGATTTTTTTTTTAAAATGTGAATATATTTTACAGTTTTGACAAATCTAAAAAGGGACATATATGTTCAATATTATTCACTTTAATATCCCTAAAAAAAAAAAAAAAAGTCCAGTGACATCAGCTGTATTAGAAAGAAGCCAATAACCTGATTTTGTATAATTTTGGGACAAAAAAAAGCGTTAAACCAGGACTCAGCCTCTGAAAATGGAGGTTGGCAGAACTGCAAGCCTAGTCGGGTCCAGTTGTCCGCCTAAACTGAACATTAGTCAAGAGCCGTGGTAATGATGGAGGAGCCGCACAGCTCAGGTGGCAGAATCTATCATAAGGATCTCTACTGACAACACACTTCATAAAACTGCCTTATAGAGAGAAACATGGTGGAGGTGGCATGGTGCTGTGGGGATGATGTTTTTCTTTTTGCAGGGACAGGGAAGCTGGTTACAGTGGATGGGAAAATGAATGGAGCGAAGTTAAAAAGAAAAACAAAGAATTGAGCAGAGGTTCACCTGCAAGCAGGACAACAATCCTAGAAATGCAATGGCTGAAATCACAATTAAAATTTAAAAATTCTTAATTTATCCCAAAGGTAAAGGGCCGAGTCAAAGTTGCCGATGCTCTCCATCCCATGTGACTGAAATTGATCTATTTTGCAAAGAAAAACGGAGAAATAAATCAATCTGCCCATTTGCAAAGATGCATATCTTGAACACATTATTATTATTAGTTTATTATACTGATAACCTAAATTAGTATAATCTGGATACAACGCATGTTTATTATTATTTAATAAGAGTCTTTCTGGTTACATTTTGCATGGAAGAAGATCAAACGCGTACAAACTTTGGGGAAAAAGTAATAATCAGTGCAAGTTGAAAAGGTTTCACAGAGCATTTTTCAACATGCAGCAGATGCAGACATGAGCCTTTTGGTGTTTTTTTGTTTTTGTTTGTTTGTTTTACAAATTTTTCCACCATGTCAGTCTCACAGAACCGTGTTTGTTTTATTAAACACAACATCCATATTGCTAATTTAAAAGTAGCGCTGCCCACACACACACACACTTGCCCATATGTGCCTGCCTGCCTGCATTCACCTGTTCCTTATAAAGCTAATTTAGTACAGTTCTCACTTAGCTGTATCAAATCAGCTTGTGTGTGTTCCTAATTTGTTAAAATACATAGCTGTGAGCAACATAAACTTATAAACATGGGCCCACCGGAGACCGTTTTATTGAGTTCAACGGAGAAACTTTCCGAGAGCGAAGGATCGCGCAACATAAACAGCACAACGAAAACAAATGCATGTCTGCAACTAGATACCAAACAAGCAGCCTGCCATTTTCTGTCTGTGTTCCACATTCGAAGTAATGCAATAAAGATTTTGTTTTTAAACTGCCCTAAAGCTCAGGGGAAAATAGGTTTTAAACCAAGAACTAAACTAATGGTGTGCAGAAATCATTATTCATTCTTGTGGACTCACAATTACCCAAATTGGTGAATTTCGATAGTAAGTTTTCAACTATACCGCAGTTAATTTCAATATATTGCATAAAATACACTATATCAAGTCTTGGAAAATTAGCTATGGGTCTAAAGGTGAATCGGTATCAATATTCTGCCGTCGGTTCAGATTTAGCACGCAAAAAGACGCGACTGTTTTTAATTAATCCTGGTCCCAAAACCAAGAAGGCCTTCACAAAAAACACACACAAGACGTTTGCCAGTTCAGAATAAACTCGCTGGCGTTGTAAAACAAAGAGAAAACGAAAAAAAAGACTCCTGTGGAGTTGAAATGAAAACGGAAGCTGGATAATAACCTCAACTTTCAATCATGTGGAGGAGAAAAGGTAAAGGAAGTCCCGATGCGAATTTGGACTGTGCAAACTGTCGCAGGAAGATAAAACTGAGCAAAAGTGTGTCTTTGGTTTTGTTAAATTGGAACTCTTGAGATGTTGTCCGCCATGCCAAGCGGGCTCTGATATTGAAGATTTGCAGCCTGTTCTGCTCAAGTACGAACAGGGAGCCGGGGACAAACAGCTGCAGCTGCTGGTCCAGCTGCTCCTCCTGTCACATTTTTCCTTCTGTACGTTCCTTCTTATTGAACCGTTTGTTGCTTATGTGGCCCACCCTACAACACTCACAGATAGCCTAAAACATCTCCTCTTCATCAGTTAAACAAAAACAAATGAAGCGGAAATCTTTCTGCAGTTTGTATTTATTTTTATTAACTTTGTAGTTTTTTTTGCCTTTAACTTTCTGATGCATAAATCTTTGGAGAGTGAAACTGGAAAGTTTATACTTATGTAAAATGTACCTTAACCTTGGTTCCTCACAAAAATATGTATTGCGATCAGTCTCCTTTTTTTTATTCCTTGTTGTGACAAAATAATAAATTGCCTATTAAAAATCTGTGACTTTTAGATAACCTCAATCATCGTTAACCTGAGTACATCTTAGTAAAGTATTCAATAATTTATCTAATAATTGGATTCAAAGCATATCATTCATAAACACGTTGCACATTTTAAAAAAATAATTTGATAATCAAATTTATAATAGCTTAATTTTTAGCTCAGTTTTGTTAAAACAGTCCTATAAACCCCCATGTTTAGCCCTGAGAGATATGACTCTCTACCCAGGGCGCCATTTTTTAATGGAGCAGTAGAAGCACTTGGGGAAAAAAAAAAGCTTAAAATGTCATCTTCATTCTGTGCCAAAAACAAGTTTTCTGCTTCTTTTTTGTACATCCAATCAATGTAGAGTCATGTTGTGCAAAGTGTAATACCAATCACATGTTAGAAAAATAACTTTGGTTCTTGTAAAGTGATATTACTATCAACACTAAAAATTAACGTCATTACAGGCGTTTTAACCAACATCTTCCCTTTTATCCTTAGATTTTAATAACAAAATATCAGATACTAATTATTTACTGTTATTTTCTACAAAGTTTTGGTTAAATATGTATTTTGTTTGTCCATCCATTTCTGATCAGTAGCAATGGAAAGACTTTTCCCTCCTTCAACAGAAAAAAAAACTTTACCGAACAAAAAAGTGACTGTACAGGTCATTAAGTTAAACCACATTCTCACACGCACACACACACACACACACCTTGGCGCAGGCCAGTTACTGCTCGTTAGTTGAGGTAATGTTTATATAGCATTATCCCGTCCCCCACACACACACATCCATACAAACTGTTATACATGGCTCCAACATGGGCACTCAAAAGTAAAAAACAGAGACATGGAAGGAGGGGAGCGAGCAGAGATCGAGATGTAAAGTTATATTTGAGTCAGATGTAATAGCTGTAATTATATTGGCGATATGGAAGGCCTGAGTCTGGGTCTGCAATGTGCATGTGTGTGCGCGCACGCGTGTGTGTGTGTGTGTGTGTGTCTGCATTTGAACAAAGGGCCGCTTGTGTCAGGGGCCTGCTCACTGCAGCTCTTACCGTAATGATATTCCAACGCTTGCCGTTAGCATGCGTGCATATGTCTGTGTGTGTGTGTGCGCGTGTGTGTATCTGCATGATGTTGAGTCTAGAAGGGAAATGACTACCATGCCTTGCCAGAACCCCCAGCCCCTCCTCCTCTCTCCCTGAACCACACACACACACACACACATGCACACGCACGCACAACACCACACCCCACGGTCCAGCCTTACACACATTCACACACACGCAGGGGATTAGTTGTACCTGCATTATGCAGTTTGATATTTATGTATGAGGGGAAAAAGATGGGGGTGGTCATTTCCAGACTGATTAGGTGTGTGCGTAAAAGTAAGACACAGAGAACTTGCTGTCATCTTCCACTTCTGTCATCTGCTTTTCTTTCCATCTCTTTCTTTCTCTCCTATCTTTTCGAATGGTTCTCGATCTCGTTTCCTCCCTCCCTTTTGGTTCGGTTGGTTTCTTTTTATTTATATAAACAAAACAAAACGGGTCTCTGCACCGAGTGTGACTCTGCGCATCCGTGACGTCATTAGGTATGTGCACGATCCAGATGGATTTTCCACAGGCGATCTCCACGATGGGTGGATTGAAGAAGTAGCCGAGGTAGCATGCCAACTTGCTCTCTTTCTCACACACAGAAACATGCACGCGCACACACACATATTGCTGTTATTTTATCCACAGTCATATGAATCCTTTCACAGTGCATTAAGTCCAGGGGAAATATTTCTTCTCTCCCTCTGCCCCATCTATCTGTCTCTTAAGCTTCTTAAAGAGGCTCTTCTGCACTTGCACCAACAATCTGAAACCATTTTTTTTTTTTTGCATAAAAAAGAAGAACATTCTTAGTAAAAAATAATTGTAACATGAATGTCCCTTTAACAGTGACATTTGGCCTATTAAAGAAACATTTGTATATTTTTACAGCCCATTTAGTATACATAAAACAATAAGAATAACAAAAAAAAAATACTGTAAAAATAAATATGCAAGTTAATTCCGCATCTAAAAGCAACGTATAAAATCATAAGCTGAAATCAGATGACTACAAAATAACTTGGCTAATTTGCAGATAAAATTAGTTCCACAATATAGTGACCCTAACTGAAAAGGAATCAAAGAAATCCACTGGTCTCTTAACAGCTGTTCAATTTTAGCACAAACGATGCATCAGCCAATCTCATCGCAGCAACGCAACGCATTTAAATATCTAAACAACGTTGAGAATAACTTGGTTAACAACCGAATGGAGGAGAAAGGCAATTTAAGTGACTTTGAATGTGGCATCATTGTTGGTGCCAGATGGGCTTATCTGAGTATTTTAGAATCCGCTTACCTACTGGGATTTATGTTGGCACGGCAGAAAACTGTTGAGAAAAAGACAAAAAAAATAAAATAAAAATACATCTAGCAGTGTTCCTGTGGACCAAAATGCTTTGTTGACATCAGAGGACAATGTCCAGGTTTCAGACGACAGAAAGGCAATGGCTCCAGTAACAAGGCAACGCCGTCTCCTCAGCAATCGAAACTGTCACTAATTTCTAACAATGAAAAATTCTGACATTTCCTGATGTGAAGTTTCCATGAATTTGTCAGTTGGAATTTGCAATGTACTAAAGAGTATTCCTAGAAATATTTGTAAATGTGCATTTAAGCGTCACAAAACAAAACAAGTGCATCAATTTAAAGCAAATGTTCCGAACTTTTATTTTTTCCCTCAATTTTTTATTTTTATTTTTTTTTGCTGTAACCAGCCAGAAAAGCTAGCAGACAAACCTTTCCACCAGTGCAAAATCTATATTCATTAACATAAGTGCCATAAATAAGGAGAGGTGGACTTGAAGTGAGTTTAGATAAGATCAAACACAACAAGGAATTTAAGGAGGCCACTAAAAAGTGACAGAAGGGCACACACAAAGAAAAAAAGGGTGAATTTACAGAAAGCATCGAGAATGAAGAAAGAAAAAAAATGAGCACAGTATAGTAAGATAAATTTTGAATCCTAATGCCTTCTTTTACCGTAAAAAAGTGTTTTTCTCTGCGGTCGCTACATATTGTCAATATTCTGTTTCCAGTTTAAATGGTTTCAATTCTCTTTGGCAGCAAGATGTAACTCAAGAGTTGCAGTGGCCAAAAGTTACAGAAAACACAAATGGATACGGTGTGAGGATAAATTATGCACTACATAAACTCTCGTTTCAGCCAAGAAGTTCGGTTCTTTATCATGCTTTGAATTCTTATTGATTGTTTTTTGCAGCATCTTGGTGTAGCAGAGCAGATTCTGTCAAATGACAGAAGTCACAGGCTAATTTGGGTTTTTAATTCAATTAGTTGGTAAAGCTCAACTCTAATTACAGTAAATACACTCCATGTTAAGGGAAAACAGAGTCACACAAATGGGGAAGTTGCTTTTGTGGCGCTTTTCTATTCATTAGCTAGAATTCACTTTTGAGGCTGTAGCACAGGTCACCAAAACTTTTATAGATATGCAGAGCCAGCCGAAGAATGGTTTACAATGCCTGTATCACTGTTTTACCTGACTGACGTCGTACACAAGGGTCCAGTTTATGTCATGGATTTTAAAAAATTATTTCGACCCACATGCATCGACTCTGACAGCATTTAAGAAAGCAGAATAAGTGAAAATTCAGAGTAGGTTCAGGCTAAGAATGTGGATATCTTGGGTTTCGGTTTCAGAAAGGCAGTCCAGTTACTTCCACAACTTCCTCTGTAAACCAATCCTTCTTGTTACCAGGATTGCTTGAGTAAATCCTGAGTCTTGCCTACTGTTTTGCTGAGACCTGGCACAAGAAAAGTGTCAGAAATAGCACATCCTCTTCTAGAGTAGCCTGCAGATGTTGGAGAGCAACACTCTGTCGAAATATCTGTCAGGAGAGGGTGATCAGCCTGCGATTTGATGTCTTATCATTCCTGGTTTAATACTTTTGCTTGTAATGGTTTTTTGCTATAGTCAATTTATCTCAATATAATTTCAGCCCACACACCACTCATATGACACAATGAAGACTAATTCTTTGCGCTGCACTTTGTTTCTACGCCAGCAGCATGTCGTCAGAAAAGTTTGTACCACTTGAAGTGTTGCTGTACTGCAGAGGTGCCCATCAGGATGACCACAATCTTCAGGTCGATTTAGAGAGTGTGATGAAGTCCAATTTCCCATGTTAGGGGAGTGTGTGTGTGTCTCTGCCTGTCACTTAGGACATCAGGGGTCAATCCCTAGCAGGTGTTGTGTAAAGCTATTCTTTATTTTCATCTAGCGCAAATAGTTTAGTTTAAGGTTTGGTTTTCAGACAGGAGCGCTCCCACTGTAGGGAGGTAAATCATTGTGACTCAGACGGCTAGTGTCCAAGTAGCGGCAATCTAAAAATTATGGGTGCCGATGCTGTACAGTTTTGCATTGTTCCTTACACAAACCAACAAGACAAATAAAAGAACTCCACAGAACTGCAGGTGTCAGGGAAGCAGTAATGTAGTCTGTATCACATTTTGAGACTTTTAAGCATCGTCTTTTCATGCATTTGTGGATGTCCAGGCATAACTGGCTACAGAGATGGTTCCTTTGCAAAATAAAGGAGAGTACGTTTTATTTTAAATGACAGTTTTTCCATCTGCCCAACAAGAATTTATACCAATCCTCTCAGCAGTGTCATCTGCACCTCATTTAATTAATCTAAATATAACTTTTGATAACTGCCATGTTCAAAAATAAATGTATGTTAATTCATTCTATTCTATCCTGTATTAAAATATACTTAAACCAGTGCAAACATAGTTGACATAGTAGCTAATTGTAGTTCTCTACTCTACTGTCTACATCAATGATATTTTGTTCAAATAAAAATCATCCACTTTATACAACTTTAATTCTCTGTCAAATCACTTTCACACATTGACTTGGTATTGTGTTTTTGTTAAATATTTCTTGATGTTCTCCTTATGGCGTAATTAAGATTTCCAAGAAATGCACACTTTTGAGGCTTACTTCTTTCAGTTGGTATGGTGATCATGTTATCCATGTTCCACTGGTGAGCGTTTGTTAAGCCTGCTTTCTAAAACAGGGCCCAGGAGGCAGAAGAAACTTTTAAAAAGTTTATAAAAGAAGAATCCGAATAACAGTCCAAGTCCGGACCATAATTTGTCCAGGGTATGCGAGGAATAAGAACACTGAAGGGGAAAACAGATTACAGGTGACCTGTGGAAGTCTGTCCGGGAGATTATGAGAATATTTGATATGTTTACTGTAGCTCGAGGTGTAGTCTGCCAGGGAGGGATGGCTTGGGAGATGGCCCATGAGATGGTGCTAGGCCTGCAGGGCGTAGAAGCTAACAAACGCAGGAGGAATGGAGTAGTGAAGCATTGGAGGGCAGACAGATGATGTTGGGGGAGATAGCAGGCACTTCAGTGGTTGTAGGAAATGAACTAGAAGCTTTTGTTGTTTTGGTCTTGGTATCAGAGAACAAGGAAACGGAGCCAAGTAACAGATCTGAGGTACAACACAAAGGTAACTTTAAAACAGATGAAATCAGATCAGCACACACATAAACAAGGAAAAGAGTTACCACAATGGTAAACGGTCAGGGATCGAGCAATGGTAACCAGCTCCTTTTAACTTCCAGATATCGAGGCAGATTGATTGCAGGTGTGCAGCCACACGCCTGCCCTCTGGTGGAACAGAGAATGCTGCTCCGTTGCTCCCTCTGGTGGCAGGCTGCAAATACACAATTACAACTCCCCTGACATCCTGGCAGTTTGTACATGTCAATAGTAGATATTAAGACACTGGAGAAGAGTTTACTTGAATTTTTGAGCCATAGTCTCAAACAGAAAGCCACACACATCTCAATAATTACAGATGCATCTCATTCAAAAATTATGGATATATTTTTCAGGCCTACTTTGACTTTGGACCAACACCAGTTAATTCTGTGCCTCACTAATCTTCATCCAGACTCTGACCCTGATTTTCGTATCAAATGCATTTTTTCACCAGGCCCAGGAAAGGGGCTCCTGGCATTGTCTTTGACTCAGGGGTGGTTTAACACAAGGATTGCGACAGTTGTAGCCCATGTCCTGGATCTATCTGTTTGTGTTGGCTCTTGAAGTGCTGACTCCAGCTGTCGTCAACCTTTTGTGAGTCTTCTCCAAACTCATGAATGGGCTTTCCTTTGACTATGTTAATTTTAATCAGAAGAAGAATAATTAAAATCTTTTGACTCGTTTTATTCTCTCTTCTGTCCGGATTCCTTGATGCCGTCATTGTATCAGCTGAACCATAAAGACAAAGACAAGCGTTTTCCCAAGTCCAAACATAACATTTATTAGATGAACAACTAATGAAACTGACAAAACTCAATAAAATCACAAAACAAGCATCCAATTCAATATTTACCTCACTCCACAGACATCCACACACCAAGACAAACTTACGGGGAACCATTTCACTGACGCACCGTTCCCCGGAGACAGCATCCCGGGTAACCCCGGAGCGATCTGAAGTTAAGGTTCCGGGTCCTATACTTTTAAAGGGAGGGCGTGTTTCCCTTCTCTGCTGTATTCAAATTAGGGGAGTGTCCTTAGCTGAGTTCAGTAAAAACCTGTTTTTAAGATCAAAGAAGTGTTATTTTCTTTTGAATGAAGACAGATGTTTTTATGACCCTGTCCCGAGAGGACGCTCTACTCTATTGGCAGGACCACATCGTTTTACACCAGCTGTTAAATCTTATCAAAGTGGTCAAAAGGTTAAACTCACACACAGAGCCACGACCCCCTGTGAATGCCTGCTTAGTCAACAGAGAAACTAGCTGTGTTCTAAATTATAGAGAACTACAAGCTAAGTTATTTTAATTCAACTTAGGATATAATTTGGAGTGAATTTTCTTATTTAAAACACTATTAATTGTATCTAATATTGAACATATGGTTAAGTTTTTACAACTAGCATATTTTACATTTATTTTCTTAACAGTACCTAGAGCACCTTATTCTACCACTCTTTTTCCTTTCACTCAACTTTTCATTGTTTTTGAATAAGGTATTCAATAATCTGGCGCGGTTCGTCGTGGGTACACACGCGGGTAACCTGCCTCAGTTGTTATATCCATCCCAGCTTGTATTTCCAGTGTCAAACACTTTCCCAGTTCAGATATTCAAACATAGCTATTTCCGGATTATAGCGCCCCCAAAAGGGAGTCATGTGATGACGCAATGACGTTGTATTAATTGAGCGCTTTTCTATTAAATTTAGTATTTGTTTTTCTGGACAAGCAAAATGGACACTTTCAGAAAACGCGTGAACATGCCCACAGGAAAACGTCTCCAGAACTTTGTGCTATCAAATTTCATTTTATAGTAGGTAAAACTTGTATTTACAGCCTTATTTTTTTCTTTCTTTCTTTCTTTCTTTTTAGCCCGTCATGTAGAGTTACATAAAAAATAAACTAGAATACTGACAGGGGGAAATATATCATCGTGTGTTATTCCTCTGTCATGAGTATTCCAGTTTTGCACAAATATTCACATATGTTTTCTGGAATAAATTAATTTCAAGCAGTATCGCAATGTATTGAAATGCAATATATTCTTGTGACAACTGGTTATAGAAAAATGTTGCTTTGCCTCTGACATATAAAATACAAATTATCTCAAGCTGTATTGGGATTTAGCCATAGGAGAAACAAATGCTACAAAAAACAATTAACCAGTTTATAAATAAACAATATTAAACGAAAAATAAAAGTACCCTTTCAAAAGATTGCTAACCTCTCCAAAGATGAATTAAATTTTTATAATTTTTTAAAAACTCAGCTCTAATTATGTTGGCACACCAGAAAACTACTCCAGTGGTATTTTTTTTCCTCTCTCCACATTTCAAGTGCATATTTCTTATTTTTCCGACATTTCTGCAGTGCACTTCAGCTTAATGAGGTCAACATATAACTAGCATCCTGTTTACTCGATTATTGCAATGCTCATTATTTTTTTTAAAAAATAACCAAAATGCTATGTAGACAAACAGCGTTTTTTATAATGGCAAAAACTTTATTTTGTTTATTCATACTAAAACAAAAAACAAAAATATTTGCCATTGTTGTGGAACTGATGCTTACCATGACCAAGTTACAAGATGACTAGTGAATGATCCCACAGTAATCCATTTTCACTCCATAGGCACCTGTTTCCATTCTCAGGTTGGCCTGTTGACAGGAAGCTCTCTGAAAATCAATCTGACGTTGCACTTCTGCAGCATTGATCACGACTTAACAGAGAACTCAATTTTTCTCGTCTTTGTCTTATTTTCTACTTTACTGTGTTTCTTCCTCCTGTTTTCCTTCTTAATCCGTCTTTGTTTATTTTTCTCCCTGTGTCTGTTTTGATTTTCCTTTTCCCTGTTTTGCCACTTCGTGAGAAAAAAAAAAATAAAGGGAACAGTGGCACCAAAACTGGAGACAAATCTAAATTTTCATTGAACACCAAAAAAAAAAAAGAAACATTTTAAATATTCACAGTGCAGCATGGTTGCACATTCTGAGTTGGACCAATATGTTTCTTTTCATTGTTTTGTTTTCATTTTAAGATGGCTCAAGCAGTTCTTCTGTTCCCTTTTGGTACAAAAAAATTGCAAAAACAAAACCAAGTAAAACTTCTTTTGATAATTGCAATTATCATGAGCTAAACAATAAAAAAAAAAACAGTGTCACAAAAATGCAGCATACAAGAAATTCAGATCAAGAGATGAAAAAAAATCCCGCTCTAGGTTCAGAATTAACTTTTTAACCTATAATTTGTCTCTGAGTTTAATGTGGTTTGTTGTAATCGTATAATAACGGACTCCACGAGGACGTGTTTATTATTGGTCTGACAACTAAAGAAGAGTTTCTGATTAATTCATCATGGTGTTCATGACAATTTAAATTGAATTACTTAATTTAGAAATGTACGATTTCTGACCAACAGGAGAATCTTTCATTTGACATAAAATGCCCTTTTCACTGAGTTTATCCAAGAAAACTGAAGACTTCTTCTATGTTAAAACTCTTTATTAAAAAAAATAATAATAATACCTGCAGCGAAGGATGTGCCAGTCTTAAACTGTGGTCCCACAAGTGCTGTTTCTTTCTTGACAAGGAAAGAGCGATACAGACCAACATTTATTTGTTAATCAAAATGGTCTGCCTCCATAAAGGCATAGATGGAGGTGGAACAAGCAGAACCAAGACCTTGCAGAGAGCTTCCATTTCACGCTTTCTATCAGATGGAGATTTTGGGTCAGACTTGATGTCTGTGATACCAAGACTGACGGTTTGAATATCAGCACACTTGATACCAGAAACTGCATTTAAAGGTCTAAACATTGATGGATGCGCAGAGGTTTCTGTGCAGAAGTTCAGTTGGACATGTGGGATCTTCACAAACAGGAGAGAGGGATCCTGAACTTGCGCTGAAATGGTTCAAACATTCCTCTCAAAATGTATAATGAACTGTTGAGATGTTTACTTTGGCTTCCTTTGTGTTTCCTGCTTTTGGGTCAGGACCTTAACAGAACGCAACCTTTGGGTCACCAGTTCTAGACTCTTCATTTTTTTTCAGTAGTTTTAATCTTTCACCGGCTGTGATGTGAACTTTGCCTGTGAATGTGGAAAGAAAAGAAACCCGGAGGGAGATTGCCTCTTTAGCGTAGAACAAAAATTGAAATCTATTTATTTTGAGAAATAAATAGATCTTTTTTTTCTCTCTCTCTCTCTTTAAAGTTCTCATTGTCCCAAGGCTCTAAGTAGGGCTGCTGCCCGGACATGTTTTTCAGCCAACCTTTTCCTCTAAATTCTGTAACTGAAGACAGCCAAGCCAAAGGCCAAATGGTTGCAATGTCCTTCACTGACTGACGGGTTGGGTTCTTGGCAGCATGCAGTCTGAAGGTCTTTAAAAGAAAAATATATTTACCCACTGGGCCCATATCTGAGTGAGATTCTTATGTCACACTTAGAGTATTGGTAGAGTCTAATGCACAGGTTGTTACAACGCAAAAAGGTGTCTGACAAACAAAACTATTAACTATTTTCTTTAATTCTTCCCCGAGAAAACCCCTCAAAGCATAAAACACAGGAAATCCAAAATTAAAAATCCCAACGCTATTTCAAGGCATAATAAATGTATTCCAATAAGTACTAATATAAAACATGTCTAATGGAACATTAAGGAACCAAACACAACCCATGAATCAGAACCTTTAACGATGACCACAATTTATTAAAGACTCATGTGATGCCTAATTTAAATTTGGCATTATTGAAATAAAAACAAAACTCATTAGTTTGAATTTAAATTACATTCAAATTAATGACTCGATACTAGGCCTCTTCTGAGCTGATTCAGAGGGAACTCAGTCATTTGGGAAAGGATGCATCTAGAAGCTAACAACAGCTGCATTAGGCCAACCCTGTTTTCGAATATTGCCCTTTGAACAGGTGAAACAATAACATTATTTAGACACTGGAAGAGAGGACATGTTTGGCCCAAACCAAATATTACATTCCAAGAAAAAGAACCTCACGCCAACAAATTTGAAGCACAGAGCTGGAGGGAATGGAAACCCTTCAAACATCTCGCATCTGAAAATGAGTAGCTAGACTGGAAACAGGCTACAATAAGTTTAGTTTCTTATATTTAGTGAGTAAAAAAGGCTTGTTTTTTGGTATTTATATTTGTCATTTTTTCCCCCCCGTTTTTTGTATGAGTTTTGTATGTCTAAAAATATAGATTTGTCAAACAATAATTTCTGCTAGGACAAAATGTCCCTGACAAGAAAAAAAAAAAAGATCCCACAGGGTGCAGAACATTAATCGCAGAGGAGCATAAACGGCACTGGATTTTAACAAAAACATCAGAGATTAGTTTTTAAATTTGGCATAATTTTGCCCCCCTTCTTTCATCAGTCCAGATTAAAGTTCTGCTGGGGACATCTCCATTTTAAACCAGAGGTGACAGGAACATTGTCACCCTTTGTTTGCAATTGTATCTCACACGTGGTTTGGCGAACTAATCCCATCCCAAAAGAGCTTTTGTCCCCGTCTTTCTCTTCTTCTCTGCTCAGTCAAAACGGCAAAAATTGCCAGTAGAGTAAAGAAGAATTATTTTCACGCCGTGATGTCACTGCAATGGAAAATCGCTGATTATAATCACTGTAACTCTTAGCTCCAGGGTAAGTGTGTATATTTCTACTGTAGGAAATGAGGATTTAGCATCCAGGAGACACGATAGGTGGACAAGGCAGTGAAGGAGAGATAGGGTGGATTGAGAGGTATGAAGTCCAGAGGGGGGAAGAAAAGAGATTTAGGGTGAGAGTTCAAGATTAAGAGACATAGACGTGGTGAACAAGAGAATAAAAGAGTGAAAAACAGGGAGGGAATGAGAGAATGAGACAGAGTTGTCCAGCACTCTATCACAGCAAACAAGAGTAATGTTAAGGCCTTAAGG
Source organism: Poecilia formosa (assembly GCF_000485575.1). Classification (NCBI taxonomy): domain Eukaryota; kingdom Metazoa; phylum Chordata; class Actinopteri; order Cyprinodontiformes; family Poeciliidae; genus Poecilia; species Poecilia formosa. The sequence continues at coordinate 454,734 of NW_006800108.1, forward strand.
GTCTTTCACACACTTGATGGATGGTATTGTGCGTGTCCAGGGATGTGTGTGTGTGTGTGTGTGTGTGTATTTAGTCCTGCATGTGTGTGTGGGTTTGAGGGATAGAGCGAGGAGGAGGAGGAGGAGGAGGAGGAGGATGGCCAAATGTGAGCAACTGCTGCCTCAAGTGGCAGAAGGTGGTGATGCCTGCAGTGCTGTGCACAAATGAAAACCACAGAAAACACATACAATATATATCTTACATTTATTGAATGTTTTTCAGTTCTTTTAGACTTTGCAGCAACTGCTTCCTCGTCATAATCTAAATGTGCTTTCGGTGGTGCCATAGCTGTCTGCAACATAAAATCCTCCCACACAGCAGGATAACATCAGAGCCTTAATTATGTTCTGTAATCATCAAGTTAAACTTGTTGAAAATAGAAAGAACTTATATGCAAATACAAAGAAATTATGGGTTTGATTAAAGTGTGAAACAAGAAAATGCTTTTTTCATTTACAGAAAAAACTAATTGAAGTCCCCCCGGGTCAGAACGGACTGAAATAACCACAACACTTAGTCTTAGTTTGACTTAATTCTCCTGGAAAATATTTTACAAATTTGTCTTTTTTTTAAATAGGTCTCTCTGTTTTTGCTTTTCCACTTTGTTCATTAAGTATTTTTTTTTCCTTTTTCCAGTTGATTGTGCTCGTCTCAAAGTAAATTTCAGACTTCTGTATCCTGTCTGTGCCACTCACCCTCTGTTTGAGCTCTGACAGGGATTTGTAATTATTTTGTCTTCAGAAGTCACATAGCATATTCATCTTTACACAAACGAGCATCAACACCCCCTACACACACACACACACACACCCCCACACACACACACACACACTCACACATATAAGTCTTGTCCTGTTTGTAATTATCAATCCATTTGGGAATTTGAGGATTTTATCTGTTAAAGTTAAAGGGGTTGTTTTTCTGTTCAACAAAACCACATCAGAAAACATGGACACACAAAGCCATGACGACGCACTTGCACAAACAATTCTTTGCCATCGTATGCTCTCGCACGCAGATGCACACAAACAGGCGCCACAAGAATCTCCAAGGAGAGGAAGCCGCATTGTTTGACGATAAGGAATTTTCTCCTCTTCCTCATCTTCTTCAGTGGCTTTTTTTCCCCCTGGTTGCGTGCAAAGTCTTGAGCGTTTTATGACAGATGAAGTTTTGAGAACTTAATGTTATGTGACAGATTTGTCAAAACTGAGGCATTGCAAAACCTCATTAGTTACTTAAGATTTCAACATGCTTTCATTGCCTGCATATGCAAAACCAGTGATGTTTTCCCATTGCTCACACAGTGATCGTTCACCACATTCTTTGACTCTTCAGTCTATATTTTCAAACTTTAATCCAACATGCGGTTTCTTCACTGGTTTGCTTGCACTGCACTATATTTTCATGTAAATGTATGCAATTTTTTTTATTTTATTTTCATGAGGAATGCATTGCTATATTATATTCCCTGAATTTTGATACTAACAAATCTCCTTAGTAAGTATGTCCCTATGAGTGTGTCCTCTGTTCTATGTGTTCTTTTTGATCGACCTATTTCTCGTTGCATTTATCTTTTGAATTTGGATCTAGTTGTTGTTCATGCAAGTACTACAAGCGCGCCCTCAAAATCCAGAGCTACACAGGTTAGATGTTGATACAGTAAATTATACTTGCACATAAAACAGTAGCTGAGTCGTATTTTTGTTTTTTTCTTTGAAGAATGGTTATTTACTCTACAGTGACATCTGTTGTTTAGGAGAGAGAAGTGCAGTAAGACGTGTCGTTATCTATAAATAAAGTTTTTGATTTCTTAGTTATATCATGTTTGCCAATACTGCATGTTATGGCTTTAATTGTTTAGTTCATAGCCCGATTAGTTTATATGAATGGATCTATAATGTCTTTTGTAATCAATCTGAGAACCTAAAGCCATCAAACGACCATCAACAAAACAGTTGAGAGGCTAAAGAGAAAGCATCTCTGCAAGCTGAAATAAGAAAAAAGCAAAATGACTATGACTTTAAAAACAAACTTGTGGTCTTCTGCTTACCTGGGGTTGGGTCGTTGGGTCAATAGCCTTAGCAGAGAGGCCCAGACGTCCCTCTCCCCTGCCACTTGGGCCAGAATCTCATGGTGTTCCCAGGGCAGCCAAGAAACATAGTCCTTCCAGCATGTCCTGGGTCTTGTGAAACCAAAAGGACCACATCACCATGATTCTAAAACCACCAAAACGAATCCCCTCAACACCTTGGCTGCATGTAGAAATTCTGTTATGAACTGAATTTGTGACAAAGAGCAACTCAAATAGGGTTACCCGAGGTACATGGTCAAACGCCTTCTCCAAGTCTGCAAAACACATGCAGACCGGCTGGGCAAACTCCCATGCCCTCTCCAGGACCTTGCTGAGGGTGTAGACTACAACAAAAATCACACTCCTCTTCCCAAATCTGAGATTCGACTGTCCGGCGGACCTTCCTTTCTAGAACCCAGGGAAGCTTACAAGTACGATCCCCCTGTAGTTGGAGCACACTCTGTGGTCCTCATTTTTGGATAGGAGAATCACCTCCCCAGTCTGCCAGTTCAGAGGAACTAAACTGAATTCCCATGCAATATTGCAGAGTCATGCCAACCAACAGTTCTTTAAGGAACTCTGGGCAAATCTCACCCTACCTTGGGATCCAACCACCGAGGAGCTTTTTAGTCACTTCGGTGACTGCAACGTCAGAGGTTGTAGAGCCTCACCCACAGTCTTGTGGCTCTGCTTCCTCACTGGAAGATGCTCTGGTCGGACTGAGGAGATTTTGAAGGATTCTGCCCATCTGCCCATGACACAGACTCGAGGTCAGCAGCATATCATCCCGACCATAAACAGTGTTGGTGGCTGAATTCCCTGTGAAGTACTTCCAGCATTTTTGCACTTGAAGCTTCAAACAGTGCCAGCCAAGGCTTCTATTTGATTGTATGAAAAATGCGTTTTGAATTCGAACTGTAGCCTGAAATGCTAAATTCCCTTTGTGACGCAGCATTCGCTCTACATGTCCAATTTGGGTATATATTTCCCAATAGAGGTAAGCATTACACAAGAAGTGTGAAATATACTGATCTCCTTGTTGCAAAAAAACTTTTTGTTTTGTATAGACAGGATGAAATGTTTGTTTCAGCAGCTTGGTAGAATCATTTTTATTCCAACCAGAGCAGGGGCAAGAAGTGATGCGCATAGCAACTGTGGTCCAAGAAGGATTAAGTTGTGGCCTTGGCATGAGGCCAGTGTGGGCACTCCCTGTTCAAATTCTCTAACGACCAATTCACACAGATGCTTCACATCCCATCGAACAGGTAGGACTGCTGCTGCTACGCTCCCCCAGGCAGCACCAAGGTTCCTATAAAGATGCAGCCCTCGTAAAAAAAGAACGACCACAGTCTCGCTGTGGAAGTTTTGAAGAGGCTTCAAAAACTTTGCAAATTCTTCCTTTGTTTGTCTTTCATAATGACAAGGGCATTCTTTGCCCTTCAGAAAATTTTTTTCAAAGATCTTGGAAAAACATTTATTCTTCACAGGTTTTTAATGTGACGCAGTTAGACATGGTAGTTGACTCCAATCTTAATTAGATATTAAATCTTTGACACAAATCAATTCATATATCAGGAGACACTTATATCTTTATTGATTTAGTTTTATATTAAGTCAGTATAGAGTCATTTAAGTCATTTTGTTGGCAGTTGATGTTTATTTTTCTTTTCATCTTTTCCCTGTCAGAGCTTTTAGTTAACGACGGCTCCGAAACTCTCAGGCAATTTCATATAAAACGGGTAATTTGATCAAATATCACTTTCAAGCAATCCTTATATTTGTGAGATGATATAAAGCATTCACTGTAAATACATTCTGTCCAAACTGGATTTCCAGGGATTTGGGTGACTAAGGGATACTGCAACTTAGTGCAGTGCTGAACACATGTTCATTCAGTCAGCTTTTTCCCTTTAGAGCCATAAAAATACGCAGCACTCACCTAGTGAGCATTGTGTGACACTGCAAGTTTTGAAAACCATTCATCATCTTTGCTTCATGTTTTCATATAACAATGAAACACACACACACACACACACACATACAACAACTGTTCGTCCAAAGAATGGGATGAATCCAGAGGACAGCCAGACAAACAAAAAATGGGAAAACAAAGCATTTTTATGAAGCTCGAATGCCAGTGAATTGATTACAGCCCTTGGTAAACCAGAAATACAACATCAAGGTTTAAAAGCACATGCAGCCTCTTTATGTGTTTTGTGTCTGCATTCAATCATAACCTCAACAAAATGGAGGTTCAGAAAGCCATCTTTAAAACGTTTTTTTGGGTTTGTTAAGCCGCTCAAGCAACTCTTCTTTCCCACTTGAGAAAAATGGAAGATTTTACAAAAATGAAAATAAATTATAAACAGCATAGCAATGTCCAGCCTTCGTGTGACTCAGGGAGGAGGCCGGTTCATTGTCTCGGTGAACAATCAGTGCATCAACTCAGAACAAGTTAAACTACGCATGTAAAAACTACGCATGTAGTTTTTTTTTTTTTTTTTTTTCCTCCACGTTATTAATTGTTAGCATAAAATAAAGACTACTGAATTGGAAAACAAGATACTGCTAATCAAGAATAGTTTAATTTCAACATGTGTTTAAATAGCTTTGTTTGCATAAGCCTTGAGAAAGCTGAGTTTTTTTGTTTTGTTTCGTTTTGAAACCAGACATTATAGTCAAAAAGATAGTTTCGTTCTTATAATCAAAAGCTGTACATGGGTCACAAGGTGCCTCAGCTGAGCTTCTACATGGCACAAGTGCTATTATAATTTAATGAGACTGAGTCCCCAAGCGAGAGACTGCATCCACTCAGGTTGGCTCCCCGTGAGACTTCAGAAATAATTCGTTTTAATGAATCCTCGTTGGTGAAATGACTACATGCACTCATCCGGACTCCAAGGCTGAGATCTGACGCACGGGTTCCTCAAATGACTACTTCACTGGCGGAGTTATTTCAACACAAACTGAAAATATTGACAGAGCAGAAACAAAAGGGGTCCTCAAAGATCATGTGTGTTTGCATCTTAAAAAAAAAGAGGGGAAAAAAAGAGTGGTTTTAAAATTGAAAATAAATTTCTCACCACTTTACACAAAACATAATTCAAGGTTGGGATTCACATTTATAACATTTTAACTATCATGGACTGAAAAGCATTTGGGTTGGCTTTCATTCCCTATACATGTTCAATAAGTAAACAAGTGCTTATTTTCTATTTGAATTACCTTTACATAATTGATTTTGCTGCTGGGTAACTCCTTCAGTGTCCTTCAGCTTTACAGATAAAGAATTATGTACCCACTGTTGCAAAAACATATTAATTCATTTCAGGGTTTTTATTTTTGGTCAGGAAGAGAGAGAGAGAGAGAAAAACATTCAATCAAATCCCTGAGCTGGGCTCCAACTAGCTCTTTTCCTTCCTAGATTTGCCCTTTGGTCAACAACATCCCTTTCAGTTTCATTATTATTTATTTGATTTGTGTATTTGATAAACAAGTAAAGCAAATGTCACCATTTGAAATGTCACCGTCTCAAGACAATGTGCTGCTGGCTTACATCTGCCGAGGAGGTGATTAGTGACGCGGGAACTAGGTGAGCACAATCACAGAATGCAGGGCAGCTTAGTGAGGCCCTAAACTGAGAAGGGAAATGTCTAATTAACACAGAAGTGAATAAGCTGACTTCTAACAGGACACAAAAAGGATCTTATAAAACAAAGGTTTAAGTGACACACTAAAATAGAAACCCAAAACCAGAGGCACAAAGAGCATAACACAAGAATGAACTAAGAATCTCTAAACCAAAATATATATAAATATATATATATAATGTAGTATAGAAACAATCACAACCTAAGATGAGCTGAATACAAAACTCAAACACGTATGATTCATGACATTATCCACTATAAAGCAATGGAATCTCACTTATCATCTTTGGGAGGGTTAGAAACAAGTTTTTCCTCGGGGAATAGAGGAGAATTGCAGGACAGAGTGAAATACTGAGGTCAGCGTCTGGACAATAACAACGAGTTCTTGTTTAAATACTGAATATTATTTGGCAGTCAGGCCAGGAAAAACCCGTTTCTATCCTACCATCGTAAATGCAAAAGTTGGCTAAACTCCACCGGGGCATTGACTGGAAATGTTGGACAATAAATACACGGTGCGGAATAAATCAACACGTGGAAAACTACGCCCACTGCTGAGCATGGTGGAGGGTATACCATGAGGTCGGCATGCTGCGGTGCGCTTCGTTAAAAACGCCTTGAAATGTTGGAACGTCTTTAAAAAATCTCTGTTGGATCCTACCAGTAAACTGAAAAACTGGATGTAATTTAGTTTTTCAGCAGGATAATAATCCACTAATGTCCTTCAATACATTGTTAAGGGATATTTACAGATTATTATTAACAGTGGGCCTACTAATAATGTTTGCACATTCTTCAATATAAAAGCATCACCTTTTAATTTCAGATTTTTTAACGAGTATAAACAAATTAAAGTTGTAAAATCTTCAGTTTTTTTTTTTTACAAGTAATCTTGAAAAATACCTTTTATCACTACCCAAACAACACACAGATAGAAAGACATTTAAATGTATGCTACACTGAGATGACTGTATAACTCACCATCGTTGGAATTTGTCTTCAGTAGAAGATAGCCAACAAAAAAATAAATAAATCTGTATTTTTAAATGCATAAAACACAAACAATTTAGATGTGATAACTGAAAAAGTACAAATTTCTCTCCGAGTTCCACTTTTCCTGCTTTTGTTCCTCGGCCAGTGCCGACGTTTTTTTCCCCCTCTCCGTCTCTCTCTTGCCCTTTAGTGTCAGTTCTCTGTTCTGGCATTTAGGAGACAAATGCTACTGTGTCACACCTTGTCACTCATACCTCACACACCCTCTCTCGCACACACCTACATTTGTGGGGCTTAAATGCTAGAGTGTCAGCAGGCCTGTCAAAGTGAGCGTCGCTGTGTAGGCACCTCTTGGTCGGGCGGGACACACACGCTGACATGCACAGACATATGCAGACAGTGGCAGAAATAACACAGAAGCACGCAGAGACACATGGCCAGACGCAGCGAGAGAGGGAAATTAACAATATGCAAACAAGTAGCCCACCATGGGCTGTTGACACTTAGACAATGGAAACACAATTACTCCTGCTCTCAATCAAGCACACATACAAAGCACCAAACAGCATGAAGTGAGAAAAAGATTAAACCCCGCCTTTGTGTTTGGGACCAAAAGTAGATGATGACAGAACTTGGCAGCAGATGAGGTTTGGTACCAGAGTGATGTATGGAAAGCCTCTGCCATTACTTCACACTAGACAGTTTAAACCATCCTGCTTTGAGTAATAGCTGCCCTACTTGCTTCCACTTTTTCCAAGTTTATGCTCCTCGCTTTTTTTTTTTTCTTCCCCCCTTTTCTGTTTCTTCAAAGGAACATTTATGTTTTGTTCAGCTTTCCTACAGCAACCATATCATTTTTCACGCGACTTTACTAAAATTGACCGTATCCCTCTTTATCAGCTGTAACATTTAAAAAGCTTACAAGGTAACTTATAACCCTTGGATTTTTCCACATTTTGTCACGTCACAAACCACAAACTTTGATGTATTTTATTGGGATGTTATACGATAGATCAACAAAAAGTAGCGCATGACTGTGAAACAAGAAAACCAGGATAGATGTTTTTTTATTATTATTATTATTTCTTACCAAAGAAAAAAGTCTGAAAAGTTTGGCTCTCTTGTATTCAAGCCTTCTGAGTCTATACTAGAAGCACAATTTGCTGCAATTACAGCCACGATGGTTGAGTTCTTTAACATCTTGGATCATTTGAAGGCTGATATTAATTTTTCTTTGCAACGCAGCTCAAACCAAGTCCTCAGTCCTCTTCCCCGCCCTCGCTTTTTTAATGCAGTTCTAGTTTACGTTTCTCCATGCAGATTAGCCTTCATTTAAGGGGAAGATGACCAGATTTGTCATGTTGGTGGGTGATTGTGGGTCGATTCCATCTACACATAAAAGTAGATGGAGTCTATTTGCTTCCTGAAAATCTCAAAAGTTGTCCGGTAGATGATCAGTAGGTTAAGTGGCCTGGCGTAACAGCAAAGAGTCTAATTATTGTAACACTGTGCGATGGAATGAGACTGAATTTCTGTTGTTTGCAAATATGAGCTACAAAAAACCCCCCACAAAAACCCATGTTCAAATCTCAGTCAGTCTAATTAGTCAAGTCTTGTAACTTGTCAGCTTAATTAACTTAATCTGAATACGAGCACAGCTGGAATGTCTTGGGGACAACTCACTCCACATCTGGAACACGAGAAACGCTCCTTTAAGGTCAAAAAAGGTGAAAAAAGAAAAAGGTTTCTCAGTGTTTCACAAAAATTATTATGAAACGCAAACAAAGCTTTTCACCAACTGAGATTTAAGTTGATAAATCTCAGTTCCCACTCAGTCAGACACGACGGCTTTGGGGAACAGTTTCCTTAGGATCAGGTTCTCTTATTCTCTTTATTTCATTTCACAAATAAAAATCACAAAGTACTTCATAGATATGTTGGTTAAATCGTGTTTTTTGGTCCTTTATGTCTAACATACTATAGTACTAACAGGCACACACACACACACACACACACACACACACACACACACAAAGGCAGAGTGTGACCAGTTGGCATATGCGACCTGACAGCTTTTAGTGACCAGGTAGGAGAGGGAAACTGTGCAGCGAGGTGGAAGGAAATGCAGTTCTGACTTTGTAAAGAAAGTCAGAGAAAGGCATCTTAAACTAAGTCTAGCGTCACACACAACTTTCAAAACTACACACAATGAGAAAAAAAAAAGTGTGAATGTGCATCTGTGCATCATAAATTGTGTTTGTGCGTGGAGGGAGGGATGACCCTGCATTTAGAAGTAGGCAGCAGGTAAATTGAGGTCAGGTGAAGTCAACGGAAAAGCGAGACAAAAGTCCCACACAGACACACAGGTACACACACAGAAACGTCCACGCAGACGTAAATCTATAATTATAAACTGCGGTTGGGTTAGTTCATTTGCTCAGCATATTTTAGAGTGGTTGAGTCAGAAGATCATTCTTCATCTTCTGTGTGTGTGTGTTTGTGTTTTGTTATTTTTTCCTCGTGTGTGTACTCAGTTTGTCAGAGAACAAAAAAAAAAAATCAGGTTTTGTTTTTAGCAGAAAAAAATTTTTGGGACTCTAGATTTTTTGTAATTAAATCTGGCAAAGTGCAAACAGGACTTCTTGTGGCTTTCTTTTTTCAACAATGACTTTCTTCTTTCAACTTTTCCACAGGAGCAAGATTTATGNCTATTTGAATTTTGTGCCTCGTTGTGCTGCAGCTTTAGCAACAGGGGATCTGGATAGTGTGTGCCAAACATTTTGATATTATTTGTTAAAAAATAATTGAAAACCATGGATCCTTGTTATGAGACTAAACAATAATGAGATACTTTGTGGTCTGTCACATAAAATCCTACTAAATACATTGAGGTTTATGGCTCCAAAGTGATAAAATAAAATATAAAATAAACACAAAAGTTACTGAAGATTAGGTCCGCGTCTGCAGTTTTGTTAGCTCGACATTTTTATTAAACACCGCAGTGCTGCTCTTTGCTTTTGTACTTTCCACACCCGTTTGTTTTAAAAACAATAAAAATGTAAATGTGAGCGTAAGTAAGGCAGCACTGGCAAAAACGTAACTCAAAGTCGTGGGAATCCGATGATGCCAGGACAATTAATGAACCGCTTCATTGCAGAATGTGTCGGCTTTCAGGAGGTGTCCAGCTATCCCGCACAAAATTACTGCCAACATGGATATTAAACCCTCTGTTTCTGTTACACTTTTGAGGTATTTTTTCATGTTTTTTCACTGATAAGGAGGTGGTAATTAACTGGCATGTTGTACCTTCTCTTACAAATCACTGCATCAGTGTTATATTATGATCAATTCCAGGATGTCTCTGCAGCAGTGACTTGTTTTCATGCCTTCTCTCTGTCTCTCCTACCTATAAATCGATAAAAGCCATCAGTATGTGCGTTATAAATGATGCCATCTCAAACTACGGTAATAAATACACGCTTTGGTTCACCAATAGTATTTATTTTCATTTGTCAGGTGTGCAAAAATAAACTTTTGACCCTCTGGTTATTATTTTATCTTATTTTTTTTCACATTTGTTGTCACACTCTAAGCACCATGAGGAACTACCTCAATACCGAGTCCTGCAGAAAGAAACATTCAAAGTTTGAAAGAGCAAAATAAAAAGTCATAAGAGCTCTGATAAACACCTGGAGGAAGAGATTGGATGGAGATGTTGTGCATCGACCGGCACTTGAGCTCCATCACAACACATAAAAACTCAGCGGTGGCAATCGTGCAGCTGGGAAGAGAAGGAAGGGGAGTTGACAAGATAAAATACCGAAACGATAGATACAGAGGAGGGTTCGCCGGGCAATCCAATGAAACAAAGATGGATCAGGGTTTTACAAGCAGGAGTAGGGGATGCAGTGTCATAGAAAGAACACAGATGTGACCATAAACATGAGAAACAACAATTGTTATGGGACTGTCACTTTGGAGGTAAACCTGGTAACACAAACTGTAAGTCTGTGCAGAGGAAATCAAAATAAAAGTCAGCATCGGTCCCATTCAAACCCGCACTGCCGACGTCCTGAGCCACTAAAAAGAAAAAGTGGGCAACAAAAGAATCCATCAGCTGAAATGTGGCCTGCTGCTTACACAATTACAAAAAAAAAACTTTGACTTGTGGATGGTGTTTTTCTTATCATCCGCAGCCTTGCAATGCTACATCCTTGTCATCTTCTATACAGTGAACAAAGATATAATTTAGATGTTGCTGAAATTATGGCTGTTCTTGAACTTTTTGCAGCGCTCTAAACTTTCGCCTTTGTTAAAAAAAACTGAACAATTGTGAGGTGAATCAAACAGAATGTCGTTTTTGGTTTTTAGTCTTTATGTGCTCAGTGCAGTCCCTCCTCCCTCTTTACTTTAACATCTATATTTACGATGTGAATGTGTGACTCTAACGCTAACCCCCTAATAAATCTACACTTTTTGTTTTTACCTGTCAGCCGCCATCTGGTTCTCAAAAGGCAAGATGTCCCCTGAAGTTGGTGCCCTGTCAGGTAGTATGCAAAAACACACACGTAACACACACACACACACAACCTGCAAATGCAGGAAAACAAGCAGAAATACTGTTTGGGTCACTATAAAAATAAAAACGGATCAGTGTGAGCAGATTATTTGACTTGCATGAATGTGGAGTGCATGCTCACCTGTGATGGTGGTGCACGCCGCTAAACGTCTAGATTTTAAGTGAATGCCAAGAGCCTCGTAAATTCATCGTTTGAGTTTTTAAACTGACGTAACTTTTTGGTGGCGGCGGTGCGTGTGTGTGTGCGTGCGTGCGTGCGTGCGTGTGTGTGAAACCATTCAGCTTCAGACCTGTAATTGCAGCGCTGCTGGAAAAATCATTTCTCCATGCAGGTGCAATAAGGCAGAAACGAATCAGAGCAACAGTAATTACCAAAGGACACACACATATGTGTCCGTTACATGCACATACCGACGCCTGTGTTTGACACGTGCTGATGCCATGAGGGTCATTATGTGAGTTTTTATGGTCACACACGCAAAAAAGTCCTGCTAAGGTGTGCAGGCTTGCAGGCATTGCTAAAGCAGCATTTTGCTCATAAAGTCTATTTCCATTGTTGTGTTGTGATGAATGGGGCTCAGGTGAAGTCAATGAGATAGCACATCGCCATTATTCAATCCAACACACACACACACACACACGCACACACACAAGCATAGTCACGCATACTGACATGCACAGAAGTGCAGTTCATAACTCAAGACTTTTGCATGCGCACAAGTTGAGATACACACTCGCGTTTGTGCACAGAGTCAATGAGACCTCTGTGACCATAATTTACTGTAAAGATAAATGCCTAGTGTGCATTCTCCATGAGGCTCCAGGTTTGTGCTGTGGGTTTGCGTTTTAATGTTTGTGTTACAAAATGTGAGAGGAACTTGCTGTGTTTCCCAGTCAAGGTTATGTCAGCAGATCATTTATGTTAAAGTTTTGTTTTATTGAAAAACGCATTCCATTTACCTTGTTTGGCTTAGGTGTTAGTCTGGCTTCAGAACTTTTTTTTTTTTTTTTAGATTAGATTAGATTTATTGTCATTGCATAGCATTTTTAGCAGTGCAACAAGATCAATTAATTAACTTCCTGATTCCCTTAAAGATATAGTAATGTTATGGTTTTATATACACTTTTTGATAACATGTATTATACACTGTGCTTCTTATAAATGAACACTATGTTGCCAAACATAAAAAGTCCTTCTTACAACTGAATGAATTGTTCTTGTCTACCAATTCTTCTTTTTCCAATGGCATATCAAATGTTTCAGATAATTATAATTTCCAAATGCTAAAATCTGTAAGTTGTTCTTTTTAGTTATTTACTTAAAACTTTTAAACTTAATATAATTAATTTAGCTTTGTTGTTATATTTTTCAGCTAAATGACAAAGCAAATAAAAAAGTTAAAACCTGCAAAAAAAAAATTAAAAAAAAAAAAAATCTGCCTATTTTACTTCTGTTTTGCAAATAAAGGTCAGACTTACTTATGATTATAAAACAGGAAAACCTGCAAATGCATTTGTATTTGCATTCATTTGTGGAAACTTTACTTCATGGTCCTAAATAAATAAAAAACTATTCAAATACATGGAAAAAAAAAAGTGGTTTGTGTTTTTATATTTCTGGCTTTTTTGAAAGAGGAAATTGCTTAAAATTTCCTTAAATTACAACATCCTGTCCTTAACCAAGCTGCTTTACACAAGGAGAGAGCCAAATGTTTCAACACAACATTTCTTCTCACTTCTTCTGGAGCCCCATAAGTCAAACTTTGTGAACTGTAAAAAGGAAAGCAGTAGCTTAGATGGTGATTCGTTATCATTTTTCGACCATACTTAAATACATAAATGCACGCAACGCAAATACTTCAATTCAATTTGTTTCTTATTGGAGGATATGTGGTTATTTTTTTTCATACACCCTAAGATTGTTTAGTATTTTATTGATCCAGTGAGAAATCTTGTTCCTGGGCTTAATGGCGCTGTAGATCCAACTTAATTACAAAATTGCACTTAAATAAATCCATCACCCACGCAAATTTCACATCATTATAAACATGCATACAACCCCCATGCAAAGTATAAATCTCTCTCCCACTGCTAAAATCCATTTGGGAGGGGGATGCTTGCACGACTGCTCTTGTTGTTGGTTTTAATACAGCTATATTATAAGCATCCATTTGGGAAAATGGAGTTTAAGAAAGAAAGCAAGGTTGTTCTGCTTCACCCAGGTGCTCTGAAACACGTTACTTGATTTTTTTTCCCTTCTTCTTCTTTTTTTTTTTTTTTTTTTTACTGTTGTTGAACTCTTGCACTCCTACAGAGAATGATAGCACACTCTCCGATGCAGAGGTGAAGCATAGTCGGTTGGTCAGGGCCAAAGGTCCAGAAACAGAGGCTGTTAATCATGCTTCTGCGTTGGCATCTCTTCATTTTCCACCACTTATTAAGTCTCTCTGGCAGTTTATGCCTTTTTAGAGGATAAACTTTATTGCCTCTTTAGGGAAATACTTGTTCAAATGCAATAAAAAGGAGACACAATGAATTATACAGCAATTTAAACCAAGTCATCACTCCCACTTGTGTATGAATCACATGCTCTGGCCAATGCATGGCCTCAAACATGCGCGCGCGCACACAGAGAAGAAATTAAACCTCCAAAGACTCGGGCTTTCAAAGAAATTCTAAAACATAATCTCTGCTAACCCTCCTTTTGAAAATTCCTGTGATATTTCAATAAACACGGCAGAAGTTGAATTTCATCTCTCAGAAAAGGGCTAAAATGTAAATAAATAAAATCGCATCTTTCTCAACTAACAGCCAAACTGCTTCAGGTAGATCTTTGAAATTTAACATGTTGGTGTCTAATTCATCAAACCATAATGTATTTGTAAAAAAAAATATACATCTATCGATCTTGTTTTACAGATTCTGCCCTTGTTCCTGCTACATGTCATTTACCCATTGCCAAGAAAAACTAAGACCCACTTTCACAAGTAAGTCATATTAAAGCCATAAATAAAGTTTTCTCAATATTGTCATCTGTGGTATTTTAATAACATGCAAAGAGGCTGTTGCATATTAACTCTGGTCTTTGTTGCCGTGTTTGTGCCATAATGGCATCTGAAATATATGTTTTATGTAAAATATACTTTTACTCATATTGTGGCCTAAAATTGAAACTGGAAATGCCTGGCGGTCTGTCATTATCGTGTTTTAGGTTAGGAAGGACCCAGGAGGCGGACATGCCGCGCGTTAAAACAGAGTACCTTCATGAAAAGGAGAAAACACAAAAGAAAACTGCAGGCTGAGCAAGTCATGGGACACAGGCAGTTAAGCCGAATAGTTCAGCTTTAAATAGTGGCTTAGTTATTGATGGAGGGACGGGAAAAGTGACATCGGAGTCATATGAACTAATCAGAGAAAATGTGGTACAGCTGTCTGTGGCAGGAAGAAAGCAGAGAGGAAGGGAGACTGCGCTAAGAGTCAAAAGGGTCTATTGGCCAAGGGGGAATGACTAAAACAGATCAAAGAGAAATCAGTCTAAGTGCACAAACATCAAAACACAAGTATAAACTAATAAACACAAGGGAACAAACCTATGTGGCCGTGTCTTACTATCAGTAATGAACAGAGAAAATCACTGAATATGCCAACATAACTGAACAACAAGGAAATGATTAAAACACAAACACCTGTGGATTGTGACAATTGTTTTAATTTGCAAACAGCCTGTTAATTTACTCCAAGTAGTTGATCATTTTGAGCAAACTTTTAATTTAGAATCTGCTTAACTGAAATAAACATTTAAGAAATTAACCGGACCTCAAATTCAAGTCACGGAGGTTGGCCTATAAAAAGCTCTCACTCCACTTGAACTCTCTCATGAAGGCTCGTGCCAAGATCCGGTCACTGCGGTCATCAAGCGACTGCTGCTGACACAACACATCAAGACAATCCAGACTGCCGCCTCACGACGGCGGATCAGCTCGCCAAGAGCCACCAGAACAGGGGCATCTCTGACTCTTAAAGAGCCGGTTCTTCAGAGCTCATCTTCTACACTGTACCTCCATAACCCCCTGCTACCGCATCCACTCTGCAATCCCCCCTGCTTGTGTTTTATTTATACGATCACACCCACCGCCTCTGACTGAACCCGACTTCCTTCTAAGTAGCTTATTGTTAGCTTCAATAAAAACCGTACTGCTCTCTCCTAATTTGTAAGTCATGTTTGTGATGCATAAACATGATGAGTCGTTAAGAATTAACAATGATGGGTAAATTTGGCAGTGAGCTGCATTATAAAAGGAAGCGAATTAGTGGTGACTTTGTCTTCCTTACCTATTTTCTTGTGAGTACACACTCCAGCACATTCCTGCCTGTTTAAACTAAAGAACCATCCTTTTAATTGCCTTTTAAGATAGAAAATCGAAAAATATAAAATTTATTAAAAAAATGCTATTTCTCACTTCTTTTGGAGTGAGAAATTGTAAACATTTTCAAAGGAAAGCAGATGAAAAATATTCCCATTCGTCTTTGATCTCCACACAAACCTAATTGAACTTAATTAGCACCTTAAAAGTTTTCCAAAAAAACAAGTCAATCTATTTCCTGATGCACTAAACTTTGCTCTACAAAGTCCTCAAACTGGGCCATCCTTGTTAATCTGGAAATCAAGGTTTCAAGTCATCGCTCGAATCTTTTGACAATTACGTTTGCCCCGTGACTTCTCGGAAGCGTGTATGTTTTCAGTGGCTTTTGTTCCGGGAGGAGCGTTTCTGAAAAGCTCTACTTGCACTTGACAACATGACAGACTCCCTCCTGATTACATCCACAATGGCCAGTTTAACATGTCACAGTTAACGCTGGTCTTCAGTAACAATTATGTTCCCTGATAGGCCCCCTCATTATGCAATCATTGTTCACTCGTGCGGAAACACAGGCACACTAACGCTGCAGCACCTGTGTGCAGTTTCTGGAAGCTCGCCGTTGTTCAGAAATCAGAGATGTGGCAGGCGACACAACAACGTGATTTTTTCCTAACTGTGCTGCCTCGAAGCACATTGATTTATTTCACTGCTCCCTTTTTTAGTCTAATGTCAACAAGCGGTCAAAGTAAAAAAAAAAAAAGAAGAAAAGAAAAGGAGAGAAAAGGAGAGAAAAGAAAGAAAGGTCTGGTGTTTTAACATAGAAATTATCCTGTTTTCCACTGGTCATAAATAAAAAGAAAAAAAATTGCACATGTAGAATTATAGATTCAACATGCTGCATGTTCAGAGACACAACTTAGTTGTAATAAATGGTTATTTTAGCTGCTGTTGCCTTTGTATTATCCCTTTCAATTTTTTGTTGCATGCTCGTTGGATTGTTCTCTAGTTCAGATCATTCTCTTTAAAGGCAGCTCTGTGTGCAGATCCAAGTTGATCAAATGCTCAGAACTATTATGCTCTGTTCAAAGCCATTTAAATCCCATTTCTTCACCATTGCAATGCTTTGTTTAAGCTTCAATAAGTTGTTTACACTTTAAACAGGTCCATGGACCTTTGGATTTGCAGCAGTGTTGTTTTCTGATTCACTGTTTCTTAACAAGCATCCGTCCGTCTGTCCTTGTGTCCATGTCCAGCAGTCGTTGGGTGAGAGGTGGGGAACAGCCTCGACAGGTTGCCTTTGCGCGGCGGGGTGAAGTCCACTTCTTATTAGCTGAAAGAGCAAACAGAAAAGGGGTTTTAAAGCGGCCTAGTCAACGTCCAAACTTAAATCTGATTGAGATTCTGTGGCTGGATCTGACTGACCAGGTCATTTATCCTGGAATAGATTGCTGAAAAAAATAAAAACCTTCCAAAGTGACTTAATTAAACCATTTCCACAAAGATGAAGGAGGCAACGTCTTTTTCCCAGCTAATAAATTCAATCATCGTTCGAAACATATTATCCATGTCTGACGCTAAAATGTGTTTGACGGTCAGAAACAGTTAAGTTTGAAAAAAACAGTCAAAGATCTGTGACTAAAGCAAATACAGGTTACAGTATTTTGCATAATAATTCAGTTTGCGCTGATTAGCACATTTACATTTGTTCGTTTGCGCAGAGAGACGGGAGTGTTACTTTGTCAGCTGTGCATAACGCCATACAAAGCCTGGTGGAAACACACCAAGTTAAGAGGATTAATTCTTCTCTGAAACCAGATGCCTTGGTTTTTCAAGAGCAGTCACACTTTCTAATCCTACAAACAACGCCTTTTTATATCATCTATTTCATAGCGGTTAGCGGCAGCTTTGCTGAAAGTGGAAGACAAATCTTTCTGTGTTTACATAACTCCTGTTGAACGTGCCATATGAAAGGAGCTGTGAAAAAAACAGGAGCTTTCAGATTAGCCCCCTGGAGACAGACTAGAATCCATTTTCTCTAATTCAGCTTTAAAAGTTCAGTCTGTGAAGCAGCAGTAATGGCAGAGTTTAGTAATGATTCATATTATCGTAATGATTCGTTCTCATCCCACTGACGCACACACACACACACACGTGCGCAAACATTTATGCTTATCCTTGATAAAAATCCCCCAAGCACAAAAACACAAACACAGAAGTTCATTCGTTGGAGGAATAGACTGCTGAAAAGCATAATTAATGGAGCTCTTTGCCGCACCTTTAAAAATGCACAAACAGACGCAGATATTAATACTTTCTGTTTGCTCCGTCTCTGAGCACAGCATATGTCGCTGGTTGTCATTCATGTCGACGTTCCTCGCCTGTAATTTGAATGAGTGCGCGGCGTTGAAAGCCTGCTTGGAGTCCGCTGACCCGAAACTTGTTAAATGACAAAGTGGAGCTGGTGAACATAATGACACAGGGACACAAGATAAGCCGAGCCTTTCAAGAGGACTATCAGAATGCTAATCAGCGGCAGAGATTCCTTTATTTACCCGGTGTCTGTTTGCTCGGGCTTTGCTTTCTTCAATAGCAAAGTGGCGCTTAGCTTCAGATTATAACAATGGATCATGATGGTCAATGTCACCTAAAGGGTGCTTTTTAAAATTAACATTAATAGTGAATTTTTAAAAAAATTGCACACCTTATTAAATTCCTTCTAAAAAGTGTAAGAATCTGAAGAGGAATTTTTTTTTTTTTAATGGTTGCATTGTGATTTTTCTGCCTTCAAAATGTGCTACTTTAGGGGTGACATGTTCAGTTTCCTTGTTTTTAAGAGAGCATCTACATTGGATCGTCAAAAATATTATCTATATGATAGATTATTATTCTGTTACTCTGTAAGTTTAAAGTTATCTGCCTCCCTTACCCTGGATTTCTGAATCCCACTTTACTTCGCTGTTCCTCTGCAGACTTGGATGGAACATCAGACTCTGATTGGATTTGTATTTTTTTGCATAATAAGCACAGATTCTGAAGTCCCCAACACTTGGTTTTCATCTGTTCCCACTCAAAATATTTCTGCCTTTTTAGCTGCCAAATGTTCCAGTGAGTTCACCAGCTTGTCACTAAATTTGTTTATCTGTCCCGCTCTTTCACAAAGAGTGTGCTTTGGGACTATCGAAGCCTTCAGTGGAACAGCTATTTGCTGCAAGAGAACCAGCAACACCACTGAGAGTGGAAATACAAGCAAAACACTGCGAAACTGTGTGCTATGAAGTAGTTAAAAACAATTATCACAACTAAAATTCAGTCTATCTATTGTAATGGATTGATTTTCAATGTCCATACTAATGCATATGAACAATCCTTCTTTCATGTTTATTATCTGTCAAATTATAATATCCTTATTTCCCAACAAGCAATTTTTTTTTTTTACAAATAAAAACGCAAAGAGTTGTTTATCTTCAAAATTAACACTAAAAACATTTCTAGTAAATTTAATTGCATTTAATATGAGTTTATGTATATTCATTTTTCATCTTATTAATATTTTTTTTAACTAAATGTAACAGGAACAAAAATCACACAACACAGAGCACATTGGTCAACAATTATTCTACGCTCTACTTCTACGGAGGAAAACCAAGATTTCTGATGCAGGAATGAAAAACTCAAACAATTTGCTGAGATGATTAAAGTTGTAATCTATAACAAAAGGTTCAGACCTCTTAAATGTTTACAGAATGAGCTGTGGGTCCTGATTTGGTACAATTACAGCTAGCATTCAAAGAAGGAGAGGAGAGAAAATCATAGGAGGAATCACGTATGATAAAACTTGGAATCGTGCCTCAGCTGGTCTGCCATAAAGCTGTCGTTTATTCACAAAACTGACTGGATCCCTTATTTTTTTTTCATACTTAATATTCAAAATATTAGGTGTAAAGGTGTATTGACAAGAGTTGATACTGTTTCTTTTGAGTGCATTAAGTGCCATTAGGACTTTCTTGCATCTGAGAAAATTTAGGAGGTCATCTACATGGACGAGAAAGTTGCTTTTGCTAACCTTATTTGTTTAAACATAAAATAAAAACCTTGATCACAATCATGTCTAAATTGTGCTACAGCTTGCTTTGCCCCATCAAAATTTCAACAACTGTTATCTATTTACCAAATAAACCACAGGAGGCCTGAAACAACCAACAGGAACGTTAATGTGCCTTAAACATGCAAATTAACACATACTCACACTTCACGCAGTTTGATGGCAGAGAGGTTTTATGGAGCCTCAGAAGAACTCCTGAGATCTAATTAAGTTTTTTGTGCTGAATGTGTTACGGTGACAATTATTTGCATTATTTTTGTCCTATACCATGTAGGTTTAAACAACCAATCCTGCTAAAGACTAAAGGAAAAAATTCTATCTATCTATCTATCTATCTATCTATCTATCTATCTATCTATCTATCTATCTATCTATCTATCTATCTATCTATCTATCTATCTATCTATGCCTTGACTCATGTATATTTATGATCAATCATCTCTGAGTGCAGCTAAGCATGGCCTATCTGATCGTGCTGTAACACTCCAGGATTTGCAAATTTAAATTCCTGCTTCAACGAGTAAATAACTGATTCACCGTCTATTTCTGGCCTATACATACACACACGCGCACACGCGCACACACACGCTCAAAGGTGTTGTGCCAGATCACAGCCTCTCAGTTTTAATTAGATGTTTAGGATCCATTTCTTTCACTACTTAATCCCCTCTCTATTCCATACTCCCTGTTTCTCTATTTCACTTTGCTAGTAATATCAGTAACTATCCTGGCTCCTTCCCAATAGTCTGCCTGGAATTGAGTTTTGCTGCTGTTGTGCGAGTGTGTCCTCCAGTGCAGATTTCTCTCTGCCAGAGTAATTGCTTGTTAAGCCGTTTCAAAAGCAGGTGCAGTGTGTCTGAATGAGTTCTCTGTTTTCTGAGTAGCTAACCGCCTTAACCTGCCAATGTACATGTGTGCACGTGCGTGCATATTCGTGTGTGTGTGTGTGTGTGTGTGTGTGTGTGTGTTTGTATGCACAAATGTGAAATGTAGGCGACGTTAGGCTTCATGTCTGACAGCTTTCTTCTCTGAAAACACACCTAAGAAAACACACGCAGCCTGGCTCACGTGTGGCGGAGAAATCGGGATCCTATTAAAAAAACAAGGGGTGGGGAGGGCGCCCAGGGCTTCACGGCCACACATGCATGTGTACGAGCAAATACGGATGCAAACACTCTCTTGTTAAAAGACAACACTCACCATATGTTTCTCACAAATGAAAAATCCCACGTCACAGAGAGTCAACATTTCCTTCTCAGAACTTATTTTGAGACTTTATGAATCTGCAGCTTGTGGAAGTGCTCAGACCACTAATTCTGTCACGCAACCCTCACCTACCTTTTCCAAGATTAGCCGGCAGCTCGCCTCAACATTTAGAGCGGGTCAGAAACTTCTCCGCAACCTTACAACAACCCAAAACTTCACAGACGGTAACGGTGAGAGAGGCGACCGAACAACACACCTCACGGGGGGAGACACAGACTCTCTGTGACAGAAACGCCTGTCAATCAAACTAATTTTGTGCCGTGTTTTGATTATTTCATCTGTGAAAAGGCCATCTCACAGAGTTAGCTGGAGCCAAACTAAGCTTTGACCTTCAGGACGCAGGAGGAGAGGAACTGCCCCTAACAGTAGCCGTCCCCCTGACCTGACTCGAGTGCCAATGTCACTGCACTTCAGTTATTTCCACATCCGCTCCATTTAGCAAGGAAATAACATCCTGCAATGTGACAGCTACAGTTTCAGGGTGTCAAGGGGAGCAAATGGGTTGGTGATGAACTTGATGATGAAGTCCATGTTGTGCGTTTCTGAAATTGTGTGCCAAAGTCTCATGATGTAGAAACTCTATAGATTGTGATGGACTGACAACCTGTTCATCACTAATGTACAGCGTACTCCTCTCCAAAAGGAGCAAGTGAATATTTAAAATGGATATATTCCAGGGGGCTGGTTTGATTTAAGTATTTTCCGTCATCAGATTTAATGAGGGAAAGCAATGCTGTTTAGATGGAAAATAATTACTACCAGAAAATATTTAATCAAGCTTAAAGATAGTTCTCCCAGACATTTCACAGTAAACATGTTTGGGGGGCGAGGGGAGCGCCTTTTGCACTAAATTCTGCTTTGCATTTTGAGCAATTTTTTTTCCTGCAACTTTTGCAAGATTTTCCTGAAGCTAGCAATATTTTTCTCAGACGTCTAGCAGGAAGGAAGTCTTGCAGCTTCATTAGCATGTCAATCAATAATTGCAAAACCACTGTGTTTGTCAAATGCAAATGATTTTCTACCACTTTTTTTTTTTTATTATTGCTGCAAAGTTAAGAATAGGTATGTGGGCTCTTACACACATAATCTTTCAAACTTACAGCATCAGAGCACAGAAATAACCCACCAGACCAAAAACAAAAACAACAAAGTAATCCACCCTGAAACATATTTTGCAATGGTTGCTTCTTATCTTGTGAAGCAGACAATTTTGAGAAAAAATATTGATGATCATGTTTATACTGAAAGTCTCTTTACACATTTTAAAGTCATTTTCGCCCCCAGTTGGTTGCTTATTAGACTGGTTTGTAAAAACTATAAATATTCTAAAAAATATTCATTCTTAAAATTAAAAAAAAAAAATTAAAAAATAATTCTAAGGCCCCAAAGTGTGTAAAGAATGGTGGAGCATAAAAACCAGAGCCTTGGCATGCAGACTGCTTCTTCAAACATTTGTCAAAGCATGCGTTGCTCACAGTAGCAATGCATTCAGTTGTGAAATTTTATGTCTACTTAGTATTCCAAAGTCAACTATTAGTGGCCTTATAAAAAAAAAAGCATTGGAGTCACTGGTGTAGAGCATGCTGCCATTGCACTAAATGAAGAGGAGATGTGTTCTCTGGAGGGATAAATGCCTCTGACTGATAATCCAATGGATGAATCAGGGTTTGGGAGTTAAAAGGAGAATTACTCTTTCCTGACTTGCATTGTGTCAAGTGTAAAGTTTTGTGCAGAGGGTAATATTGGGCTACCCTAAAACTCTTGATGCTTAAATTACCAAGGCTTTTTGGACAAGTCCATACTTGTGGGAACAATTTGTGGATGGCCTCTATCTGTTCACTAATCCACAAGACAAGGTACATAAAGACATGGATGAGTGTCATCTGCATGGAGTCCTAACATCGACCCAGAAGAACATTTACAGTCAGAACAGAGACTGAGAGCCAGGCCTTCCCACCCAACATCGGTGTCTGAGCTCAAAAATGCTCTGCTGGAGAAATGGTCAAAAAATTTACATCAACCAGCTCCTGAACTGGAAAGTTTTTTTTTCTTTTGAAAAGCTAAAACTGTTATAGTTACAAAGGATGGTCCAACTTGTTACATAAGTTCATATGTGTGTCAAAGCAGATCATAAAGGTGTTTTATGAACAGAAGAGACCGATTAAAGTATCTTTAATAAAGCAAATAATCAATAAACAAGGCCTAACATGTATACAACTCAACAGTTAAGCAACTTGTTGCTAAAAAATATCTTCAAATAAAACTTTTCAATTTTGAAAATTGAAAAGTTTGCTATTGCTATCTTCCTGATAATAACTTTTTATAAGCAGTATTAATTAAATTATTTTAGACAGCTTAGATACACTCTTTGTGCTAAAAGAAACAGACAATAGGTTTGACACTCAAACTTATAGCGAAACAAATCCAATGAGAATCTTATGGATACAAGAGTTAGTAGGTCAGAGAGGAAAAAAAAACAAACAAAAAAAACTTGGGTTTCCTGGTTTCATGCTTGTCTCATTCTAAATCTCCTCATTTAAAAAAAAATGGTGAAATTCATTTCTCACACAGATGGGAACAGGCAAGACTGATTTCATTAAAATACCCATCTGTTGGAGAGTGAGACGAGTGGAGGGAGGCAAAGAGAACGAAAAGGAGAGAAATAAAAAACAAACAAGGGTGAACCAAACAAAACACTTCTGTCGGCCCGGAATAATTTGTTTCCCCCTCCGATGATGTGAGGTGTGTGTTTTTTGGTACTGATGGGTTTCAAATTTGAATGGACAGGCAAGAAGAGCCAGTCAAAGGGAAAAACAGACACATGTGAAATAGGGCAGAGTGGTGGTTGGACTGGAAAAGGTCTGAACTCAGGATACCTTGAAATAACAGAAGAAGAAGAAGAAGAAAGCCAAAGTGTGGAAAGTGGAACTTTGGTTTAAAATTGCTATTGTAGTCCTTCCACCTAGTGACAATTCTGAAAACAAAAACTTGATTAACACATTTATTTTGCCCCAGAAATGGTACCAAAGACTCTTTTTGAAATTCTTTTTAAATGAATTGTCACCTGCTGGGTTTGAAGTGGCACATGGGTTGATGATGAGCTTTAAAGCCCTGTTTTACAATTAAAACTCATTAAAGTGTTTTCACTGATATGAAAAATATCCCACCATAAATAATGTTGAATCATGTCCTTGCCGTTTTTAACCCTTTCATGCATAGGGGTCACTGCACTGGACAGCTGTCTAAAGGCCATTTTCTAGAGTTTCTTGTGGATTTTTATGTTGTAAAGGCACACAGACCACTGAAGTGGACACTAGTGCAAAATACAATACACACCACTGGACATCCACTGCAAGTGCAAGAAATTTTTTGTTAAATCCAACATGAAAAACCATGCCAACCAACCCAGTCCCTCCTTCTGCTGTAGATGACGCTCGCAGGTAAAAATAAAAAATAAAAATTAAAAAATTAAAAATTGTGACATCAAGTAGCCAATAAAGAACAATACTACTGATGTATTTTCCAAATAATAACTTTGTATTTGGAGAAAATTAGAAAAAAAACATCCTGTTTTTTTTTTTTTTTTTTTTTTTACAAAATCTTTTTCCCCACCTTTTTCTATGCCTTACGAAAATCAAAAACACTTTGGAAAAAAAAAATCTTGACATAAAAAAAATCATAATTCATGCATTTAAATTTATTTTACTCATCTAACATTAAAGATGTATTTTTTTTCTTTGTGTGTATTTAGGTTTATCTTTGAGCACATTTAATACTTTTCTAGGGGTTTCAGTTGTAATTAATTCTTCACAAGTTTTCCATTTTGGCCTAATCTTTATTTTCTACACATTATTAAGCAGGTGGGTGCCACTCAACTCAGGTAAGAACAGGAAACAATTTAAACATGCGACACAAAATAGAACAAGAAATTGGTGTGATGAACCTCAAACTGAGCTGCAACATTCAGATGACAGATTTACAATTCGATGCAGAGAACACAAAAGCATCTGGGTTTCTTGAAGACAACAATCAGTTCACTGGAGTCCAGTGGTTTCCATAGTCACCAGATCTTGCACGCTGTCTGACGGATGCACAGGTAAGAAATCTGTAGCAACTTTGTGATGCTGTCATGTCAATGTGGACCAAAGTCTCAAAAAGACATTTCAGACACTTTGTTAAACTAGCAAAGCTAACAAAATGGCTGGTGAGTTTACACTACGCTCCTGAGCTTTGAGATATTTTTGGTCTCTAGACAATTCCAGTTTTACTGGGCGTTCCTCCACAGTTTTAGTCTCTTGAGGTTCAGCCGTTTCTCCCCGAGGAATCATCTGACTTTGAACAGCCACTGGTGGAAGAAGCGTTTCTCTCCTTAAAAGGACTTCAAAGTTTATTTTTGATAAAAGCATGCAGGGCGCTTGTGTCTGGTTCCTGACAGCAGAGTGACAGTGATCAGATGCTTTCAGTCCCACTTTACAACAGAACAGATGTCTGTCTTCTTGCACAGCTTTTGAAAAGAGTGGAAAAGGATTGTAAATACAGCCTTTTTATCTAGAAAGGACTTACTTGCGTGCTGTTCTAACTGCCTGCGTCCTTCAAAATGTTCACACTTGTGGTTATGTCGAGTCTTTTATCCGATTCTAGGCTGTATGTGAATTGCATTGAGATCTCTGGATTCTTGTAAAGGTCAATTTATGAAAGTTTTTTTTGCGTATTTTGAGACGTTGTACGACAGTTTGGGTTTTCTGTTCAAGCTCTAACCCAGCTGATATTTCTAAACGGACATGTCAGACCTTGTCTATGTGTTTTCCTACATCTACTTGAGTCTCTCACTTCCTCAATCAACAGTGGACACAATGCATCAATGGAAGGCAATGATGTCTACAGTATTTGCACCTAATCACCTAATCTTGGATATTATTTGTGGTTAATTTATCTACTTTAACGCCGCAAGCCAAAAGTATTCAAAAAATACTCCAAAGAGAAAATGCAACTTGGAAAGGTGAGATACTGAGGTTCAATGTAACTTGACACACTATTTGTTAGTGTTTTCAAAGCAGCCAATCCAAGAGCTCCATTTATTTTCCTTTGAGCGGATTGGCTACCCCCTTCAAGAGCAGAAATAAAAAAAGACAAGATGGTTTCCACTGTGCGTATTAATGCACATTAAGGTATTTTTGGTACTTGAGAAGTACAGGGGGGATTGAGCTATTCACTGAAGATTTTCTTTTTCTTATTTCATGTTTTGTCATTACAAAAAATTATTTATTTTCTTTTTATTGTCTATGGATGAATTTAGACATTGGATCTCTCCAGAACTTGATAATTCAGTCACCTGATATGACGTTGTGTGTTGATTTCTTTTACTCGGATTCTGTGCAACAGGATAAAAATCAAAAACAACACAAAACAAACAATCAACAGCAACAACAAACCAATTAGTAATGGAAAAACTGTCTTACTTACTGGAAAAACTTCTTACTTCCAAGGATTTGCGAGACGTTTTTTACTCGACAGAAACTGTTTGTTGATAACATGTGCTAAAACAAACGTGTTTATGGGCTCACACACACGATGATGCACAGTTTTCCGACCCATGTTCTACCAGCGCTCTCCTCACATATAAAGTCCTGAGCTTTCACAAAGGGTGACCAGATCGTTTTCGGAGGCAAAGAACTTCCCATAGGGATAAAGAATCTAAACGTATTTCCCTCCGTGGGATTTCAAGCAAAACATCTGCTCATGTGTGTCTGCATGGTCCCCACGTCTGCGTCTAAGCAAAGCGTGACTGTTGAATCGTCCTTTTAATGAGTTTAATAGTTACATCTTTTCTTCATCAACCATCAACGCTGGTGTTCCCTCACACACAGACACACACACACAAACACACACACACACATGCAATCACGCACACCGAGACCACGTTGGTGTTCCTCGTTATTTACTTCAGCTGGGAGGAACATGCCAGTCGGACAAGTGACTGAGCAGATATGTGCGTTTGTGTTTACGTGTCTCCTTCCCAGATAAATCTGTTTGGTAATCTGACAGTGGAATTTAATTATGTCATCATAGGAACATGGATTAGGTTAAGGGATGTTTAAAAATGCTCAATTAGTGTTATTACCGCAACATATGTGAGTTGAAAACAAGGGAGGCAGAAATGCATCAAGAAGAAGAAGAAGAAGCAGAGATTCTAGGGTGGAAATAAAAAAAAAAAGAGGATCAAAAAGATCCAGTTTGATCTTTGACCTACTGAAGGTAAAGAAGCAAATATATTTTCACAAGATCAAAACTGAAAAACATGATTGTTTTGGAGACCAACATCAGCAGCAGCTCACTGGCGAGAAGCCTTCGTCCATAACAAACAACTCAAGACAGATCGAGCAACATGCAAAGATAAAAAATGAGACAAGAAGGGGAGAGAGAAACGAAGAGAAGAAGACTTCAAAGAATCCTTTTAAGGAATCTGTTTAGAATTTTAAATCAGCAGTCCAGATCCACCACAACAAAAGATGAAACGATAATCCGATAATCGTTGCATTGTTTCACAGAGACGAAATGTTTCTGAATATATCTATGTGTTTATGCGAGTGAACTGTGCTTAAAGCATGATAAAATGTTTCAGTTTGGTTTAAGCGTATTTGTTTTTGTTTCTTCGGCTTGTTTTGGTTGGCCCGTTTTCTGGTTACGGGGTGGGGGGGCATCTGGACATGCGCATGTTGTAGGCAGGAAAACAATAGTTAATGGAAAAAGAGCAATTGTTTGCATGTGTGTTCGTGTACACTGTACATATTGTTGTATACACGTCCATATACAACATGTACTGTACAACCCGACTTTGATTTGCTCACATCCTCACATGTAAAAGGAATATTTGAATCCTCCTAGTTGAACGGAGGGTTTCAGGAAAGCTATCCAACAGTTCATAATTAGCATAACCTATTTGGCAGTTTGTAACACCGTCACAAAGAAACGCAGGTTCAGGTTTAATTACTTTTTTCTCAAGGATTTAACAAACAATAGGTTTTAACACAGTGGGGAGTTTTTTTTTTTAAACCCTGGTTTTCAGGACCCACTGTCCTTCGTGTTTTCGGTGTCTCTGCTTCAGCACACCTGATTCCAATGACACCGTTAGCTCCAGCATGCCATCAAGTGCGTCACAGGCCTGTTAATCAGCCATTTATTCAGGTCTGGTGTGTGGCAAAAGGGAGACACTTAAATCATGCAGGACAGAGGGCCCTGCCAGGCAGATAATCAGAGCCCAAAACAACATTAGGCTGCATGTATTTATTAAAATTGACGTTTTTTCTGTTAAAAATACCAAGTGTAATATAAACATAAGATGTAATTTAATGTAAACAATAAGCACCATTCTACTTTGATTCCTGCTCAGATTTTTTTTTTTTCGAAAAGACAATCAGAGAAACACCACAAAAGACAATTACGCTGATCAACAGGTGTAACATATAACCAATAACATACATTTACTGTGCAGCTGACTCGAAATATGGTGCATGCCTATCAGAAAAATGTTTGTGAGGAATCATCAAATAAGAAACGGCTACTCACAAATGTTTGAAGGATTTCTGCGATGAGCCACACTGACAGAAATAGAAACGACCCCACTTATTTCATTGAAGCATTGAATGTGGGCAACTTGCAAACCTGCAGAACAATGGCTCTTTGCTATACAGCACAGGAAACTGTAATTTTCTACAACAGGGAAATTTCAAAAAAAATCATAAATCATGGCTGGTAAAAGTCATCGAAAAGTTGCAATGAACTTTCCACAAGAACTTCTGGAGCCCTTAAAGTTAATTGAGCATAAGGTAAAAACAATGTAATCAATGAATTGCAAAATGATTATTGCTCTAGTGAGTAGCACAGGTAAAAGATGAGATGAAAACATTGAGTAGATAAGTATCCAAAACATAAATGTAAAGGTAATAAGTAAACAAAGGTAACACAAATATAAATGTGTAATTATAATAAATGATGACTAACATATTTTACCAACATCTTGGTATTATGTGAAAATATAATTATAGTAAGTTTTAAAAAAAAAAAAGTGCCAAGCATTGAAGATCAGCAGTAGAATCATTAAATTTATTCCAATTATTTCCCAGGAAATGATGGGAAATGAGGCTAAGACAACAGTGACAGTGTAGTTCTCTACAGTATTTAATAAATTAATGGATTTTTGGCAGAAGCAGGTGAAGAGGCTGTGACGCTGTTTGAGGTGTGAGAAGATGTAGCCTGTCTTGTAAGGCCATGTAATCTCACACAGAGTAAAAGGAGCTGTTCTTTTATGCTGGGAGGTTAACAGCATGTTGGTGGGGCAGAGTGGAGTTAGAGTGACTGGGAATGAGACAAAAAGTGGGAAAGAAAAAAGGCAGAAAATAGAGGGAAGCACGAAAAAAAGGATGGATGGAGAAGGTGAATAATAGAGTGATTGGAAAATTCATCACATACACAATCCTAACGGCAAAGATTACTCAACAGAGCAACGGCAAAAACTGCCTCGTGACCCCCGGGGCGTTTTACCCCGGGCAGCTAGCAAGTTTAGGCCACTGCTGCTTAGAGGCCCCTGGGCAGAGATTGAATAATACAGGCCAAAATATGTGTCAGTGTAGTTCTGAACCACAGTGAATAAATCATAGCATTATGTTGTCAGAGAGCCTGCAGCGAGTTCCCAAACTGTGGAGTTTGGGGTTTGCCAAAAACTAATAAAGAGGGAAGAAAGTCATTCTCTTACAAAAAATTATGCCGACTTTATTATTCCTGCTTTTCCTCTACAAATCATTCAAATTAGTATTAGAAAGAAAAAAAAAAACATCCATTTGGACTAGCAGTACAGATTCAAACTAGACTCGCCTCTTTGATTCATTGTTGCAGTCAATGTTAAAAACTTATCAGATGATTTGAGATTTACTTTGTAAAACTCGAATTAGTGTCTTGTTCTACTGTTTGATTTTTCTCATTGAGAGTTTTTCAAAGAGTGAAGCTGATACCATGAGAACACAGGAATAGTTTTTCTTCTGCATCGCTCTAGTAACTCCTATGTTTTGCTATTGAAGACTGGAAAAAGACTGCCCTCTATCAGGGTAACACTTGAAACAAAGAAAAATCCATTTGTAAACCAAACCAAGAGGCTTCATCTGTGTGTGCAAATGTGCATAAAATATTTTTAAAAATAGCAGATTTTCCACATTTTCAGCTGTGCACAGGTTTGCTTTACACAAAAGTAACCTGCTGCTGTAGGTTTGCCAGACATCCAACACCTAATTTTGATCTAATATGAAGTTAAATTCAAATGCATTCACACCTCTGACAGGTAAATCTGCATTTTCAATTACCATTTTATTAAAAAAAAAGATATATTGAACTGTTTTCTTCCCTCCTGAAAAATTATTATTGACATATCAGCATTCAAACCGTTCTCATAACTGCTGACCAACTTTTTTTCCATGTTTTCACTGACTTTACTCAGGAGAGCAACACTTGGTTTCCTNTCTGAGTGCAGCTAAGCATGGCCTATCTGATCGTGCTGTAACACTCCAGGATTTGCAAATTTAAATTCCTGCTTCAACGAGTAAATAACTGATTCACCGTCTATTTCTGGCCTATACATACACACACGCGCACACGCGCACACACACGCTCAAAGGTGTTGTGCCAGATCACAGCCTCTCAGTTTTAATTAGATGTTTAGGATCCATTTCTTTCACTACTTAATCCCCTCTCTATTCCATACTCCCTGTTTCTCTATTTCACTTTGCTAGTAATATCAGTAACTATCCTGGCTCCTTCCCAATAGTCTGCCTGGAATTGAGTTTTGCTGCTGTTGTGCGAGTGTGTCCTCCAGTGCAGATTTCTCTCTGCCAGAGTAATTGCTTGTTAAGCCGTTTCAAAAGCAGGTGCAGTGTGTCTGAATGAGTTCTCTGTTTTCTGAGTAGCTAACCGCCTTAACCTGCCAATGTACATGTGTGCACGTGCGTGCATATTCGTGTGTGTGTGTGTGTGTGTGTGTGTGTGTGTGTTTGTATGCACAAATGTGAAATGTAGGCGACGTTAGGCTTCATGTCTGACAGCTTTCTTCTCTGAAAACACACCTAAGAAAACACACGCAGCCTGGCTCACGTGTGGCGGAGAAATCGGGATCCTATTAAAAAAACAAGGGGTGGGGAGGGCGCCCAGGGCTTCACGGCCACACATGCATGTGTACGAGCAAATACGGATGCAAACACTCTCTTGTTAAAAGACAACACTCACCATATGTTTCTCACAAGTGAAAAATCCCACGTCACAGAGAGTCAACATTTCCTTCTCAGAACTTATTTTGAGACTTTATGAATCTGCAGCTTGTGGAAGTGCTCAGACCACTAATTCTGTCACGCAACCCTCACCTACCTTTTCCAAGATTAGCCGGCAGCTCGCCTCAACATTTAGAGCGGGTCAGAAACTTCTCCGCAACCTTACAACAACCCAAAACTTCACAGACGGTAACGGTGAGAGAGGCGACCGAACAACACACCTCACGGGGGGAGACACAGACTCTCTGTGACAGAAACGCCTGTCAATCAAACTAATTTTGTGCCGTGTTTTGATTATTTCATCTGTGAAAAGGCCATCTCACAGAGTTAGCTGGAGCCAAACTAAGCTTTGACCTTCAGGACGCAGGAGGAGAGGAACTGCCCCTAACAGTAGCCGTCCCCCTGACCTGACTCGAGTGCCAATGTCACTGCACTTCAGTTATTTCCACATCCACTCCATTTAGCAAGGAAATAACATCCTGCAATGTGACAGCTACAGTTTCAGGGTGTCAAGGGGAGCAAATGGGTTGGTGATGAACTTGATGATGAAGTCCATGTTGTGCGTTTCTGAAATTGTGTGCCAAAGTCTCACGATGTAGAAACTCTATAGATTGTGATGGACTGACAACCTGTTCATCACTAATGTACAGCGTACTCCTCTCCAAAAGGAGCAAGTGAATATTTAAAATGGATGTATTCCAGGGGGCTGGTTTGATTTAAGTATTTTTCGTCATCAGATTTAATGAGGGAAAGCAATGCTGTTTAGATGGAAAATAATTACTACCAGAAAATATTTAATCAAGCTTAAAGATAGTTCTCCCAGACATTTCACAGTAAACATGTTTGGGGCGAGGGGAGCGCCTTTTGCACTAAATTCTGCTTTGCATTTTGAGCAATTTTTTTTCCTGCAACTTTTGCAAGATTTTCCTGAAGCTAGCAATATTTTTCTCAGACGTCTAGCAGGAAGGAAGTCTTGCAGCTTCATTAGCATGTCAATCAATAATTGCAAAACCACTGTGTTTGTCAAATGCAAATGATTTTCTACCACTTTTTTTTTTTTATTATTGCTGCAAAGTTAAGAATAGGTATGTGGGCTCTTACACACATAATCTTTCAAACTTACAGCATCAGAGCACAGAAATAACCCACCAGACCAAAAACAAAAACAACAAAGTAATCCACCCTGAAACATATTTTGCAATGGTTGCTTCTTATCTTGTGAAGCAGACAATTTTGAGAAAAAATATTGATGATCATGTTTATACTGAAAGTCTCTTTACACATTTTAAAGTCATTTTCGCCCCCAGTTGGTTGCTTATTAGACTGGTTTGTAAAAACTATAAATATTCTAAAAAATATTCATTCTTAAAATTAAAAAAAAAAAATTAAAAAATAATTCTAAGGCCCCAAAGTGTGTAAAGAATGGTGGAGCATAAAAACCAGAGCCTTGGCATGCAGACTGCTTCTTCAAACATTTGTCAAAGCATGCGTTGCTCACAGTAGCAATGCATTCAGTTGTGAAATTTTATGTCTACTTAGTATTCCAAAGTCAACTATTAGTGGCCTTATAAAAAAAAAAGCATTGGAGTCACTGGTGTAGAGCATGCTGCCATTGCACTAAATGAAGAGGAGATGTGTTCTCTGGAGGGATAAATGCCTCTGACTGATAATCCAATGGATGAATCAGGGTTTGGGAGTTAAAAGGAGAATTACTCTTTCCTGACTTGCATTGTGTCAAGTGTAAAGTTTTGTGCAGAGGGTAATATTGGGCTACCCTAAAACTCTTGATGCTTAAATTACCAAGGCTTTTTGGACAAGTCCATACTTGTGGGAACAATTTGTGGATGGCCTCTATCTGTTCACTAATCCACAAGACAAGGTACATAAAGACATGGATGAGTGTCATCTGCATGGAGTCCTAACATCGACCCAGAAGAACATTTACAGTCAGAACAGAGACTGAGAGCCAGGCCTTCCCACCCAACATCGGTGTCTGAGCTCAAAAATGCTCTGCTGGAGAAATGGTCAAAAAATTTACATCAACCAGCTCCTGAACTGGAAAGTTTTTTTTTCTTTTGAAAAGCTAAAACTGTTATAGTTACAAAGGATGGTCCAACTTGTTACATAAGTTCATATGTGTGTCAAAGCAGATCATAAAGGTGTTTTATGAACAGAAGAGACCGATTAAAGTATCTTTAATAAAGCAAATAATCAATAAACAAGGCCTAACATGTATACAACTCAACAGTTAAGCAACTTGTTGCTAAAAAATATCTTCAAATAAAACTTTTCAATTTTGAAAATTGAAAAGTTTGCTATTGCTATCTTCCTGATAATAACTTTTTATAAGCAGTATTAATTAAATTATTTTAGACAGCTTAGATACACTCTTTGTGCTAAAAGAAACAGACAATAGGTTTGACACTCAAACTTATAGCGAAACAAATCCAATGAGAATCTTATGGATACAAGAGTTAGTAGGTCAGAGAGGAAAAAAAAACAAACAAAAAAAACTTGGGTTTCCTGGTTTCATGCTTGTCTCATTCTAAATCTCCTCATTTAAAAAAAAATGGTGAAATTCATTTCTCACACAGATGGGAACAGGCAAGACTGATTTCATTAAAATACCCATCTGTTGGAGAGTGAGACGAGTGGAGGGAGGCAAAGAGAACGAAAAGGAGAGAAATAAAAAACAAACAAGGGTGAACCAAACAAAACACTTCTGTCGGCCCGGAATAATTTGTTTCCCCCTCCGATGATGTGAGGTGTGTGTTTTTTGGTACTGATGGGTTTCAAATTTGAATGGACAGGCAAGAAGAGCCAGTCAAAGGGAAAAACAGACACATGTGAAATAGGGCAGAGTGGTGGTTGGACTGGAAAAGGTCTGAACTCAGGATACCTTGAAATAACAGAAGAAGAAGAAGAAGAAAGCCAAAGTGTGGAAAGTGGAACTTTGGTTTAAAATTGCTATTGTAGTCCTTCCACCTAGTGACAATTCTGAAAACAAAAACTTGATTAACACATTTATTTTGCCCCAGAAATGGTACCAAAGACTCTTTTTGAAATTCTTTTTAAATGAATTGTCACCTGCTGGGTTTGAAGTGGCACATGGGTTGATGATGAGCTTTAAAGCCCTGTTTTACAATTAAAACTCATTAAAGTGTTTTCACTGATATGAAAAATATCCCACCATAAATAATGTTGAATCATGTCCTTGCCGTTTTTAACCCTTTCATGCATAGGGGTCACTGCACTGGACAGCTGTCTAAAGGCCATTTTCTAGAGTTTCTTGTGGATTTTTATGTTGTAAAGGCACACAGACCACTGAAGTGGACACTAGTGCAAAATACAATACACACCACTGGACATCCACTGCAAGTGCAAGAAATTTTTTGTTAAATCCAACATGAAAAACCATGCCAACCAACCCAGTCCCTCCTTCTGCTGTAGATGACGCTCGCAGGTAAAAATAAAAAATAAAAATTAAAAAATTAAAAATTGTGACATCAAGTAGCCAATAAAGAACAATACTACTGATGTATTTTCCAAATAATAACTTTGTATTTGGAGAAAATTAGAAAAAAAACATCCTGTTTTTTTTTTTTTTTTTTTTTTTACAAAATCTTTTTCCCCACCTTTTTCTATGCCTTACGAAAATCAAAAACACTTTGGAAAAAAAAAATCTTGACATAAAAAAAATCATAATTCATGCATTTAAATTTATTTTACTCATCTAACATTAAAGATGTATTTTTTTTCTTTGTGTGTATTTAGGTTTATCTTTGAGCACATTTAATACTTTTCTAGGGGTTTCAGTTGTAATTAATTCTTCACAAGTTTTCCATTTTGGCCTAATCTTTATTTTCTACACATTATTAAGCAGGTGGGTGCCACTCAACTCAGGTAAGAACAGGAAACAATTTAAACATGCGACACAAAATAGAACAAGAAATTGGTGTGATGAACCTCAAACTGAGCTGCAACATTCAGATGACAGATTTACAATTCGATGCAGAGAACACAAAAGCATCTGGGTTTCTTGAAGACAACAATCAGTTCACTGGAGTCCAGTGGTTTCCATAGTCACCAGATCTTGCACGCTGTCTGACGGATGCACAGGTAAGAAATCTGTAGCAACTTTGTGATGCTGTCATGTCAATGTGGACCAAAGTCTCAAAAAGACATTTCAGACACTTTGTTAAACTAGCAAAGCTAACAAAATGGCTGGTGAGTTTACACTACGCTCCTGAGCTTTGAGATATTTTTGGTCTCTAGACAATTCCAGTTTTACTGGGCGTTCCTCCACAGTTTTAGTCTCTTGAGGTTCAGCCGTTTCTCCCCGAGGAATCATCTGACTTTGAACAGCCACTGGTGGAAGAAGCGTTTCTCTCCTTAAAAGGACTTCAAAGTTTATTTTTGATAAAAGCATGCAGGGCGCTTGTGTCTGGTTCCTGACAGCAGAGTGACAGTGATCAGATGCTTTCAGTCCCACTTTACAACAGAACAGATGTCTGTCTTCTTGCACAGCTTTTGAAAAGAGTGGAAAAGGATTGTAAATACAGCCTTTTTATCTAGAAAGGACTTACTTGCGTGCTGTTCTAACTGCCTGCGTCCTTCAAAATGTTCACACTTGTGGTTATGTCGAGTCTTTTATCCGATTCTAGGCTGTATGTGAATTGCATTGAGATCTCTGGATTCTTGTAAAGGTCAATTTATGAAAGTTTTTTTTGCGTATTTTGAGACGTTGTACGACAGTTTGGGTTTTCTGTTCAAGCTCTAACCCAGCTGATATTTCTAAACGGACATGTCAGACCTTGTCTATGTGTTTTCCTACATCTACTTGAGTCTCTCACTTCCTCAATCAACAGTGGACACAATGCATCAATGGAAGGCAATGATGTCTACAGTATTTGCACCTAATCACCTAATCTTGGATATTATTTGTGGTTAATTTATCTACTTTAACGCCGCAAGCCAAAAGTATTCAAAAAATACTCCAAAGAGAAAATGCAACTTGGAAAGGTGAGATACTGAGGTTCAATGTAACTTGACACACTATTTGTTAGTGTTTTCAAAGCAGCCAATCCAAGAGCTCCATTTATTTTCCTTTGAGCGGATTGGCTACCCCCTTCAAGAGCAGAAATAAAAAAAGACAAGATGGTTTCCACTGTGCGTATTAATGCACATTAAGGTATTTTTGGTACTTGAGAAGTACAGGGGGGATTGAGCTATTCACTGAAGATTTTCTTTTTCTTATTTCATGTTTTGTCATTACAAAAAATTATTTATTTTCTTTTTATTGTCTATGGATGAATTTAGACATTGGATCTCTCCAGAACTTGATAATTCAGTCACCTGATATGACGTTGTGTGTTGATTTCTTTTACTCGGATTCTGTGCAACAGGATAAAAATCAAAAACAACACAAAACAAACAATCAACAGCAACAACAAACCAATTAGTAATGGAAAAACTGTCTTACTTACTGGAAAAACTTCTTACTTCCAAGGATTTGCGAGACGTTTTTTACTCGACAGAAACTGTTTGTTGATAACATGTGCTAAAACAAACGTGTTTATGGGCTCACACACACGATGATGCACAGTTTTCCGACCCATGTTCTACCAGCGCTCTCCTCACATATAAAGTCCTGAGCTTTCACAAAGGGTGACCAGATCGTTTTCGGAGGCAAAGAACTTCCCATAGGGATAAAGAATCTAAACGTATTTCCCTCCGTGGGATTTCAAGCAAAACATCTGCTCATGTGTGTCTGCATGGTCCCCACGTCTGCGTCTAAGCAAAGCGTGACTGTTGAATCGTCCTTTTAATGAGTTTAATAGTTACATCTTTTCTTCATCAACCATCAACGCTGGTGTTCCCTCACACACAGACACACACACACAAACACACACACACACATGCAATCACGCACACCGAGACCACGTTGGTGTTCCTCGTTATTTACTTCAGCTGGGAGGAACATGCCAGTCGGACAAGTGACTGAGCAGATATGTGCGTTTGTGTTTACGTGTCTCCTTCCCAGATAAATCTGTTTGGTAATCTGACAGTGGAATTTAATTATGTCATCATAGGAACATGGATTAGGTTAAGGGATGTTTAAAAATGCTCAATTAGTGTTATTACCGCAACATATGTGAGTTGAAAACAAGGGAGGCAGAAATGCATCAAGAAGAAGAAGAAGAAGCAGAGATTCTAGGGTGGAAATAAAAAAAAAAAGAGGATCAAAAAGATCCAGTTTGATCTTTGACCTACTGAAGGTAAAGAAGCAAATATATTTTCACAAGATCAAAACTGAAAAACATGATTGTTTTGGAGACCAACATCAGCAGCAGCTCACTGGCGAGAAGCCTTCGTCCATAACAAACAACTCAAGACAGATCGAGCAACATGCAAAGATAAAAAATGAGACAAGAAGGGGAGAGAGAAACGAAGAGAAGAAGACTTCAAAGAATCCTTTTAAGGAATCTGTTTAGAATTTTAAATCAGCAGTCCAGATCCACCACAACAAAAGATGAAACGATAATCCGATAATCGTTGCATTGTTTCACAGAGACGAAATGTTTCTGAATATATCTATGTGTTTATGCGAGTGAACTGTGCTTAAAGCATGATAAAATGTTTCAGTTTGGTTTAAGCGTATTTGTTTTTGTTTCTTCGGCTTGTTTTGGTTGGCCCGTTTTCTGGTTACGGGGTGGGGGGGCATCTGGACATGCGCATGTTGTAGGCAGGAAAACAATAGTTAATGGAAAAAGAGCAATTGTTTGCATGTGTGTTCGTGTACACTGTACATATTGTTGTATACACGTCCATATACAACATGTACTGTACAACCCGACTTTGATTTGCTCACATCCTCACATGTAAAAGGAATATTTGAATCCTCCTAGTTGAACGGAGGGTTTCAGGAAAGCTATCCAACAGTTCATAATTAGCATAACCTATTTGGCAGTTTGTAACACCGTCACAAAGAAACGCAGGTTCAGGTTTAATTACTTTTTTCTCAAGGATTTAACAAACAATAGGTTTTAACACAGTGGGGAGTTTTTTTTTTTAAACCCTGGTTTTCAGGACCCACTGTCCTTCGTGTTTTCGGTGTCTCTGCTTCAGCACACCTGATTCCAATGACACCGTTAGCTCCAGCATGCCATCAAGTGCGTCACAGGCCTGTTAATCAGCCATTTATTCAGGTCTGGTGTGTGGCAAAAGGGAGACACTTAAATCATGCAGGACAGAGGGCCCTGCCAGGCAGATAATCAGAGCCCAAAACAACATTAGGCTGCATGTATTTATTAAAATTGACGTTTTTTCTGTTAAAAATACCAAGTGTAATATAAACATAAGATGTAATTTAATGTAAACAATAAGCACCATTCTACTTTGATTCCTGCTCAGATTTTTTTTTTTTCGAAAAGACAATCAGAGAAACACCACAAAAGACAATTACGCTGATCAACAGGTGTAACATATAACCAATAACATACATTTACTGTGCAGCTGACTCGAAATATGGTGCATGCCTATCAGAAAAATGTTTGTGAGGAATCATCAAATAAGAAACGGCTACTCACAAATGTTTGAAGGATTTCTGCGATGAGCCACACTGACAGGAATAGAAACGACTCCACTTATTTCATTGAAGCATTGAATGTGGGCAACTTGCAAACCTGCAGAACAATGGCTCTTTGCTATACAGCACAGGAAACTGTAATTTTCTACAACAGGGAAATTTCAAAAAAAATCATAAATCATGGCTGGTAAAAGTCATCGAAAAGTTGCAATGAACTTTCCACAAGAACTTCTGGAGCCCTTAAAGTTAATTGAGCATAAGGTAAAAACAATGTAATCAATGAATTGCAAAATGATTATTGCTCTAGTGAGTAGCACAGGTAAAAGATGAGATGAAAACATTGAGTAGATAAGTATCCAAAACATAAATGTAAAGGTAATAAGTAAACAAAGGTAACACAAATATAAATGTGTAATTATAATAAATGATGACTAACATATTTTACTAACATCTTGGTATTATGTGAA
Source organism: Poecilia formosa (assembly GCF_000485575.1). Classification (NCBI taxonomy): domain Eukaryota; kingdom Metazoa; phylum Chordata; class Actinopteri; order Cyprinodontiformes; family Poeciliidae; genus Poecilia; species Poecilia formosa. The sequence continues at coordinate 494,161 of NW_006800108.1, forward strand.
AATATAATTATAGTAAGTTTTAAAAAAAAAAAAGTGCCAAGCATTGAAGATCAGCAGTAGAATCATTAAATTTATTCCAATTATTTCCCAGGAAATGATGGGAAATGAGGCTAAGACAACAGTGACAGTGTAGTTCTCTACAGTATTTAATAAATTAATGGATTTTTGGCAGAAGCAGGTGAAGAGGCTGTGACGCTGTTTGAGGTGTGAGAAGATGTAGCCTGTCTTGTAAGGCCATGTAATCTCACACAGAGTAAAAGGAGCTGTTCTTTTATGCTGGGAGGTTAACAGCATGTTGGTGGGGCAGAGTGGAGTTAGAGTGACTGGGAATGAGACAAAAAGTGGGAAAGAAAAAAGGCAGAAAATAGAGGGAAGCACGAAAAAAAGGATGGATGGAGAAGGTGAATAATAGAGTGATTGGAAAATTCATCACATACACAATCCTAACGGCAAAGATTACTCAACAGAGCAATGGCAAAAACTGCCTCGTGACCCCCGGGGCGTTTTACCCCGGGCAGCTAGCAAGTTTAGGCCACTGCTGCTTAGAGGCCCCTGGGCAGAGATTGAATAATACAGGCCAAAATATGTGTCAGTGTAGTTCTGAACCACAGTGAATAAATCATAGCATTATGTTGTCAGAGAGCCTGCAGCGAGTTCCCAAACTGTGGAGTTTGGGGTTTGCCAAAAACTAATAAAGAGGGAAGAAAGTCATTCTCTTACACAAAAATTATGCCGACTTTATTATTCCTGCTTTTCCTCTACAAATCATTCAAATTAGTCTTAGAAAGAAAAAAAAAACATCCATTTGGACTAGCAGTACAGATTCAAACTAGACTCGCCTCTTTGATTCATTGTTGCAGTCAATGTTAAAAACTTATCAGATGATTTGAGATTTACTTTGTAAAACTCGAATTAGTGTCTTGTTCTACTGTTTGATTTTTCTCATTGAGAGTTTTTCAAAGAGTGAAGCTGATACCATGAGAACACAGGAATAGTTTTTCTTCTGCATCGCTCTAGTAGCTCCTATGTTTTGCTATTGAAGACTGGAAAAAGACTGCCCTCTATCAGGGTAACACTCGAAACAAAGAAAAATCCATTTGTAAACCAAACCAAGAGGCTTCATCTGTGTGTGCAAATGTGCATAATATATTTTAAAAATAGCAGATTTTCCACATTTTCAGCTGTGCACAGGTTTGCTTTACACAAAAGTAACCTGCTGCTGTAGGTTTGCCAGACATCCAACACCTAATTTTGATCTAATATGAAGTTAAATTCAAATGCATTCACACCTCTGACAGGTAAATCTGCATTTTCAATTACCATTTTATAAAAAAAAAAGATATATTGAACTGTTTTCTTCCCTCCTGAAAAATTATTATTGACATATCAGCATTCAAGCCATTCTCATAACTGCTGACCAACTTTTTTTCCATGTTTTCACTGACTTTACTCAGGAGAGCAACACTTGGTTTCCTTCCTTCACACAATCTTGCTTGTTATTGCGACTGATGGACAGACGGATGTCTTGTGCCTTCCTCCAGTGGTCATCTGGGTACACCCAAAACGGGTTGCCACTCCACAGACCGAAGCACTCATCCCAATTAGCAGTCGTATTTTGAGACTGTGGGAGGAAGCTGGAGTACCTGGAAAGAAGCCACGGATGCAAAACTCTGAGCCGAAGGACTTGTTTAGGTAGAAACCCCCACATTTTTATTAGCTTAACAGAATTTAACGTTTTATTTCAACGTTTTATATATTTTGTGGAGCTTTGTTACTTTGCTCTTGTTCTTAAAACCTTTTATTAATGACAGAGATGTAACCAATATATAATGAAAGACCAGCTTTATAATCTTGAGTGCTTAAAAGGCAACCAAACTTCTTCGTCTCATTTGTCGAAGACAAAATAAAAAGTCCAATTGTCTCCTAGTTGAGCACTTGGGGTCGTCATGTCCCAGATATCTGAGAAATGAACTTTGCAGGTTTCCATGCATTTTACAGCATTTCCAAATGTCAAAAGTGAAAGTAGGACATCAACATAAAGACATTTGCATGACTCTCAATGGTTAGTAGAACTTGAACTGCCAACGAATCTTCAAATGATCTTCTTGAAATGGGTTGTTTTCAATAGGAATACTGTTAAGCACCTTTAAATTATTTCCTATTATTGTGAACTTAAAAATATATTCCAGCAGCAGCTGTTTCTGGCCACATCCTTGCTAGTGCATACATCCTCTGAAAGCAGTCTTGGCTTCATAAGCACGGCCATGTATGCACACTGTACGTTACCTAAACACTGATGTTTGATGCTGGCAAAGGAAACAGAGGCCATCTTTGTCATTCCTCCCCCTCTCCTTCTGAATATTTCTGTTTATGTCCGGCCCACGCTTTGAAGTGGTCAGACCCTCGCGCGTTAGTTTTGATGCTTTAATGAATAGACTGTTTTCATGTGACGCATTGGAAAATGGAAACTATGATTCTCTCTGTCTCTCGCTTTCATCATCTGTCTGTGTTTCTTTCACCAGGAGCGTTTCTCTTGGTGCACCCTGCCGCCTTCCATCACGGCACCTACCACTGAATTTTAATTCAGTATTTTTAATAATTATTTCTATTAAACTGTTTGTTGTGGAGTTTATTTCTCTCTCTCTTTCGCCTTCTGCTCTCGACTCTCTTGTTGTCCTCTCTTTTGTTACTTTGCATATTTAAAGTTTCTGATTTTTCTTTAACTTCCAGTGCCTGAAATGAAACTAATTTGACTTGTTTTATATACATAAAATTAGTCAATACTGTGTATTTTCTTACAACACTGTGTGACGATGAAAGTCAAGTCTTCTCATATTTATGCAAATCGGTCTCATCAGCAATTATCAAGACTCTCTAATCAGCAGAAAATAAACAAGAGGAAACAGTTTGTGGCTTAATTAAGTTTTAATTTATAGCTACAGTGCCACACTAAATGCACATCAGAGGTTTATTGACGAAGTTTCCCTTCTAAAGAATCCTTTACAAATCCACGGCTTCTTTGATGCTCTTGAATTTCGCTGCTTTTAGGATCTTCAGTGTGTTCCTAATTTATATTTGCTACAAAAGTCTTGATTCAACATTATTTCTTATTGTATATTTAATTTTGAAATTATGATAGAAGACCCCAACTGTGTATATATTTGCGTGTGTGTGTGTGTGTGAGAGAGAGAGAGAGAAAGAGGCTCTTTCCTGAATAGAAGTAGTTCTCCAATCTGCAACTCCATCATTAGTCTGGTAAAGATGGAAGGAGCTGTTTGATTGCCAGTCTTCATCTAATGAACATCCAGTGTGGTGGAGTCAAGCCTCCTTGTGTCAAAGCTCAACTGGAACATTCCCTTTGCTCCTTTGTTTCCTCTGTCACCAATGTTCAGTTCTTTTCTGGAAACCCAAAGTCTTTTCTCAAAATTTCACGGATCAGAACTTCCTCTTCTTGAATGAAACCGACCTCTAGAACAGTTAGCCTGAAAGTCCCTTCACTTTGGCACCGTTCACAAACATTATTCTTCCCTCATCTAACACTGGGGTCTGGATCATCATTTGATGTGGCTGCAAAATGAGTCTTTTTTTTAAGAGTTGCACTCAACTCCTCAACAGTCTCGCGCCGTAACAGATGCGTAGCGTAAAGAGCTGTGAAAACGCCTGGCTCTCCTCTGAACTGCCGGATCTCGTTTGGAAACATTCAGCCTGGACAAAGACGCAGATGACAAGTTCTACCTCAGACTGATTTGTTTTTATACGACTGAAACAAGCCAAATAAAGAAAGCCAAATCAGAATATTGCTTGTCTGTCACCTCTGAAATCTAAATTACCCCAAGAAGTTTTGGGAGGCTATTATTTAGGACAAATTCAAGATCCCGAATTGTTTCAACAACCATGTTTAATTCTACTTTTTCCGGGAAACCTTGTTCTGACACTCCAAAATACACTAGTCCAGTTTTTTTGTCTTCTTTTTTTAAATCTTTTTCTGTTTACTCTCATGACCATCAAAAACAATCCTACATCACTTTGTCTGTTTCTTCGTCGGTTGTGGCAGACGGACGCTCGCCAGGTTCTGCTGACGGTTTCTCCCTGTTAAACGAGTTTACTTTACTTTACGAGTCTTAAACTTGAGTCCTCTAATCCTGAACGTTACGAGATGCAACTGTCAAGTAAGCCTCTAAACGTAATCACGCCAGCCACTGAAACCCACTGAAGTGTCATTAACTCCACTCGCTCTTCCAGAGTTTTGGTCGTCCACACTCGGTTTGCAACTCGAGGCCTGCAAACAGTCAACCATTCAAACTTTTACCTTCGTTTCTCGGAGCGTTTCATGCTTTTGACTCACACACATAACTGAGCATGACACTGGTTCCTGCAGTGGAAACAACAGGGGTTTGAAAAAAAGAAAAAAAAACGGCCCAGAAAACGACACTGCCTCCTGGAAAAAGCTGCAGCAGTGGAGGGGCACCTATAATTTTCTTGATTACTGTTTCAACCTTAGAGCACAAAGCTCTTCTTTTTCTTCTGTTAATGGACGGAACAGCCCCATGGTTTATATTTAACAAGTTTATCACGATGTTTACCCAAGAAGTGTTGATCTGAATTAAACATAACGTAATACATGACTTCATGAAGGATGCTGGTCCATTTTTTTTTATTTTTTTTTTAAAGAAACAGGGATAAGAGCAGGGCGAAAACACAGCGGTTACGTTCCACTGTGCTGACACTTTCTTTAAAAAAAACTCACCATTTCCTAAACTTTCCACAGCTTTCATCAGTCCAGTTTTTTTTTTTTTTTTACAGTGAACGTATGTGAAATGACAGGGCTGAAGAAAGAGTACCTATGTTCAGTTTTAAATGAGTAGGTGATTGCTTTCCCTCCGTGTCGTGTGATTAGATTTGTCTGCTTCTACCTTCAGGGTTGTTATTTTTGTCTTGCAGCCAGTATGTAAAAGCCGTGGCTTTAAACAAGGCGCACGCGGTGATACACACGGTCTCTGTTTCACACACAATCTCGCAGCAGCTCGCAGCCGTGGACGGACGCCAGTATTTCATCTACACTACAGTATTACTCACGCAGAACGCACACGCAGCAGCACGCATATGGCAAAGCAATCAGTGACTCTAAGCTGCAGACACAAAGATTTGTTGTAATAACTGCTCTTTTTGTTGAGCATGATAAAAGGTTTATAGTAATGAAATGTATTAATGTTTCTGACTGGAGCTTTTAAAGTTGTGAAATACACCCAGAGCACAGCAGCAACTAGGAATTATGTGCCTGAAACCAGAAAAAAAAGGACTTTGACAAACAGTTCTGCAGAAAATAATTACAGAGTGCTGCTGCTGTTCTAATTATTAGAATTGACAAAATCGGATAAATTGCATTTAATTTCACTGACAATGATGCTAAAGAGAACCCAGGAAGGATAAAAGAGGCTATCGCTATAGTTAATTTACAGACAAAAAAATAAATATTTGACATCCTGTACATCTCAAAAATAAGATCAGTTTCTAAAAGCAGCAGATTTACTTTTGTGTAAATAAAAACAGAGTTATAAGCTGATTTCAAATGTGTTCTTTTTCTTATCTTGACGTGTGCTAGCATGTCCTTTAACATGTTTTAAGGTCAATGTAGACAAAGCAACAAGCATCAGATTTCTTCTATTTTTAGTCTTTTTATTCACATTTTCACGTTTTGGATCATGAAACAAAGTTTAACATCAGTGAAAGACGACGAAAGCAACATAAAAATTCAGATTATAGTTGACCAAAGCCTAAGTTTTACCAACCGTTCTTAAATTCGGGGCTGAAAGTTTGATGGCAGGGGGTTTGGCTGCGTCATGTGTCGGTATTTTGCTGCAGGAGGGACTAGTGTTTTTACAAAGCAGACGGCATTATGAGAAAGGAACAACAGGACAAATATGTTAAGACATCAGAAAAACGTGGCAGCTAATGCTAATAAGTGGTGTAAAGTGGCTTGGGTACAAAGTCAGTGTTTTGGAGTGAGCATCAAAAATCTTTGATTTCTTAGAAACGTTTAGTCAGAGCTGAGGAAGGAGACCCACAAATCTGCTTCAGCAAAGCAAACGACTGTGAGAAGCTTGTGGAAGGAAACCCCAGTATGTTTGACCAAAATCATATGAAAACAAAACAAATTCTAACAAAAACTAAGCTTCTGAATTTGAAGGAATTGTTAAAATATCGCTTAAAAGTAAATATAAAACCAATCATTTTGGTCTAACGGACCTAAATCACATTTAATATCGGACAGAAGATAATATAATGCTATACTCCATACAGCATATGTAAATATGCAGGTTTTAACACTGGTTATGTTTACCGCTGTAGACATATAATGACTCTTTTGTGTTGTGTCATAAATTAGCAGAAAGTCGTGAAGAGCATCTGGGCATTTCTAGATATGCTTTTAGATAAATTTTATGAAGCACATGATGGATGCGGGATACTAAAGCAACGCAATGTAAAAAGTTTCCCTCGGTAGTTTTCTCCCTTTCAAAAGCCATCGGTAATCTGTGACAGATTTTTAAAGCAAAGCAACTTTTGTAGCTACTCCACTGGTTTGCATGAAAAATCTGCAAGGCAGAAGAAGAGATAATCCATCTGAGCACTTTTTACATCGGAATCATTCATTTTAGCTCGGCAGCCAGTCGACGGCACTTTCGTCACAGCGTGCCAACTTGTTTTTGAGGTACAGTTTGTTTCCAGTCATTTTAGCTGTCACTGCATTGACTTTCCCACTCCTACCCCCATGCAGAAGTAATGCATTACGAGTACACATCATCCCTCCTTTGTTATCTGCTGTCGTCGACTTGGTGGTCTCAGAGGAGAAGGAAAATTCTACCCTGAGGTCTCGCTCACCACCACGAACTCTTAATCTGCCAACTTGCAGCGCATTCCAGCTCTTAGTTTACGACGAAATGTCACCGTTTACTCTCTTCTTCGTGACCTGTCCTCCGTTCCTTCCGCACATTTTTTTATTCTCACAGTGTCTTTAGCCAATCCCACTAGATCGCAGGTAAACTCGTTCTAATTTGGCAGCTGCTGGAGGCAAGTTTTAATGTGAGATGTAGACAGGGGAACATCAATGCAAAATAAATAAAACGTCAACATATCACAAACACACACTAGCTGTGCTCAACATTAAAATAAACTGTTATTCAACTGCATCTAAGTCTTTGTATTAGGATAGCCTTACTGTCCAGGAAGGCTATACAAATTTAAAAAAGTGAAAGTAATGGCACAGAAAAACTATCTCTTCTACGGTCTCTGTCCCACAGAAGAAGAAGGCATGATGCTGCTTATGAAACATGATGCTGGCATATTTGTCGCACAGGTGGACAGACTAAAATAAAGTTAAACCCAATAAAATGTGTCTCTGTAGTGTGAAAAAACTTGAAAATGTTCAGGTGGCACCAAGATATTTTAAGTTCCTGTAAGAATCAGTCGGTTTTGGTGCTGATCAATAGCTGGAACTGGACAATAAATCCATTCTTAAAATAGTTGCTCTGTTTTTTATTTATTCATTTATTTATTTTTGCTTTATTTATCTAAGCCGATGCACACTTTAGATGGATTTTTCTATTTCTTTCTTTCATCATTTTAATTTAAATTTTTCATATTTTCAAATCTTTTTAAGTCTTGAGAAAATCTTAAAAAAAAT
>NW_006800108.1:502015-509621 GCF_000485575.1 Poecilia formosa
ACTTGTCAGTGGTTTTAATGCTAGCTAACATCCAGTTGTCGCTCCTGCTGGGATATTTATGGAAACACTTTTGACGTGGTAAAATTCAACAGATTTTAGCCCCCACAAATCAACTCCTGTGTCTGCTGGAGGCAAGTTTCTTGCGTGTCAGCCGCAGACATCGCTGCTTGATTCAAGGGGCGATGCTTGGAAATTAGTATGGAAATAAACCTGCCATCATATTGAGAATAATCGCTCCGACTTGAAACCTTAACCACAGGTTTCCCTCAGGACACTTCCTGCTCTAAAGTGTTTTTTTTTTTTTTTTTTTAGTTTCTGCTTAGATGTTAGAGATGTTGTGTGATGATTTTATTACCATAACACTCCGCGGCACGGATTGGGCCCAGGCGCTCAAGCAAGCAAACGCACGGACACACGTTTTATTCATGTAAAACTAGAGCAGCAGTTATGTAAAACATGTGGTTTAAATGCTGCAGAGGCCTTCATGTATTACAACCAGAAACAGCACTTGTGGGGCGGCGCACCACATCCACATGTGTGCGCAACATACATAAATATAAACACGTATTCTCTCACAATGCCTCTCAGTCTTTCTCCTGAATCATTCAGAAGAGGGAATAACGGCAGGTTTGTGCGTCTCGTCGGAATATTGAATTTAATATTCCTGTTGTGGAGGCGAGCAGGCCGGATGCATGTGAGGGTGAGACAGACAGACAGATTGGGAAATGTTACTCATGTAATCATCGCTTCACCAAAAAAAAAAAAACACTCCAATGCCTTTTTTTTGTCAAGTGTGCTTACCACATGTTGCTAAAAAAGGTCACTTTTTATTGAGAGATTTGCGGTAAAACCTAGCAGTTTCCCTTTGAAATAAATTTGTTTTAAAATGCTGCCATTGTGCCAGGGTCTGATGAATCACCGCGCTCACGTAGACAACCGGACCAAAACAGAAACCACGAGCATCCACAGACTCGCTAGTGTTATTTGTTAGGCAGACTGTGTTAAGGTTCTTCTCTTTCTTTCTTTTTTCCCCTTCAGAAAGTCAGACATTCTTATAATCTTCCTCATCAACAGACCTGCAGATTTTCTGTAGAACCAAAGAGCATTTTTACATTTTTTATTTTATTTTATTTATTTTTTTTTTTTAGGGACAATACACATTAACTGACATTTCTGTAAATGCGATAAAAGGCTATTTTTCATTTCTTCACCCTGGGCAATTCTCATTTTGTCCCATTCAAAGCAAACGAAGGTCACACAAACAAGGTTAAAATGACTTAGCTACATAAATGATGTCACTAAAAACAAAACAAGGAAATTACAGCACATATAAAGTATAAGAAGTAATTTAAACTAAATCAGTCCTTTATGTTGTTATTCAAAATGTTGACAGATCTGATGTGTTATGAATCAATTCTTTAATTGTTTTTTTTTTTTAAAACAAATGTACGTTAGATAACTATATGGAAGAAAATGGCCAAACAATCTAGGTTAAATTTAGTATTCATATAATTTCAAAAGAGAAGGCTTTATAAAGGTCTAAAATAGTTATTTTTGTGTTTCTGAAGTCTAAACGCACATCTGTTTTAATCCAGATTAACCCATATAAAAACAACTGAAGGTGTTTTCTGCTGTTATGATACTGTAGCAGTTCTGGTCAGAAATTCTGATTTTGGCTGAAAACCTCAAAATTTTCTTTAACAAAAACAAACCTTACTTTGTCTTAGAAATCAAGAAAGTCTCTTAGTGCCAGAATGTGGCCTGGAAAACTCAAATTATAAATGAGTAAATACGCCCTCAGTTTGTCACAACTAAATGAGGTGAGGGTTGACGTCCAAATCAGATCTACTGCTCACCGGGGAGCTTTCAGGATTTCAATACTTCATGTCGCTGACCACAAAGCCTGATGTGCAGGTAGTAGCAAGGGAAATCAAGTCAGGTCAATGCCTAACGGAGAAACGATTCTGACATTTGGCCTCAACGATGCATCATCCTTCAGCTGATTGTTGACATTTTATGTGTGAAACCAACACAGAGTAATTTGTAATTGTGAATCGAAGGGAAAATAATTACAAAAATAAAGAGTAAAATCAGTTTACATTTATGTTCTGACTACCATTCTCGTCAAAACATGGGGATGAAACGTGGCGGCATTTGTATCACGCTGTGACTTTTTTTTTTTTTTTTAAATCTGGGAAAACTGGAAGTTGGATGGAGCTGAATACCAGGGAGACTGAGGTGGATTTTCATTTCCTAGCAGTGCAGCTCCCTAAAAGTATATACATCCTCGGTTACAATCGAATGGCCTAGATCAAACACATGCATGTAATAAATGGCCGAACGAGGATCCAGACCAAACCTTAACTCAATTTGCGGCAAAAGAATAGATTTTCCCAGGCGTCTTTAATCCAATCTGACTGAGCTTGAGTTATTTTGCAAAGAAAGTTAACAAAAATATCAGTGCAAAGTTGGTAGAGACATATTCCAAAAGACATGCAGCTTCAAAGGCAGAAGGTGGTTGTAAAAACAAAAAAAAAGTCTAAAGGGCAGAATTAATGTCTTAACATAACTTTCAGATTTTCATTCCAAAAAAAAAACTTTGAAAAAGCATGTAAAATCCATCTACTTGATTATCATGCAAGTAAAACTTCTGCATAATATAGCACTGCATTGATTCATCAGACAAAATCCCCAAAAGTTGCTTGAAAGTTGTTAGTTCAGGGCAATAAATGCTGATGCAAGACACTTTAAGAGTACCAGAGAATCTTTGGTGGATTAGCACACCAAACTGGATTAAATCTCAACTCTCCTTGCTGAGTCAGGGAAGGTGTGATTCCTACCTTTAGCCAGCGATCAAAAAACAAGCAGTGTCCACAGCAATTGCAAAAAAATTTCAGCAATTTATCACAACTAAGTCTGTGTATTGTGGGAGAAAAAATCGAAACAAAACAAAAAACGATGCAGCCTGCAATTATTTTTAAATATGTCCCTGTCCTGGAATTACACAATTTACGGTGGGATTAAGTTGGAAAGCACCAACTACTGTGTGCCAAGTTTTCAGCTCATGGCTGTTCATGGATCTCCTTATTGGGACAGAAATTGTACTTTGCTTCTACTTGTTTTAAATTGTTGTGCGTTTAGCTAACAGACTACCTGTAACAAAGTAAAAGGGGTTAAAAAATTATCCTCATTCTGAAAATGGATTGTTCTGGGCTAAAAAATGAGTGGAAAAAGCTGCCAGAGAAGGAAAGGAGACAGACATTAAGAAAAAAGTAAAGAATGAGAAAAGAAGGAATCACTCAAGACGTTTTAGGTCAGTATGACAGAGAAGCTTCATGTAGCACCTCTAAAACTTTAGCTATGATGAGATTCAACAAAGCAGCAGCTGAAGATTTAATGGAAAATTCATCTGCAAAGATGATTGACTGCTTGACATTAGTTTTTTTTTTTTCCTCTGATGTTCTCACTCTGACAAATTTCATATATATTCACCTCAATTGTGTTAAGCTATCAAAACTGTTTGTTTATATGCACAGCCTGAGCGCGGCTGCTTCTCAGTCAGGGCCACACCACCAACCGCAGCGGCGGGCTGACGGACGACACACACCATCAGTTCCTGATGGAGGAAAGAAACTCCAGCAATTTTCCAACAACTCACTTACAATGATTTAACACGTACCAACACTGGTCAGTTCTTAGAGTCACAAATTGACATATGTATGTTAATTTGAATTGGTATCTTTTTCAAGACACTGACAAAGCACAGCTAATATTTTCAGCTTTTTTTTTTCTTTGTATTTGAAATTTTATTCTCATTTTGCAGTCAATTCGATTGATTTGTGTCTGGATTTTTATTTATTTTTTTTTTGCTAATGTACACAAAAAAACACTAATGTAAAATTTTAAAGGCAAATTCTCCTAGACAAGAGTCAAGATTATTAGAAAAATCATCATTAGAAAGAAAGATGCTTTTAGTGGTGCTACTGCATAGATTATGAGCGTCATTCTAAACCCCAGATGTTTCAAAGACCATTGAAAGATGGAGCAAATGTTCTCACTTTTTTTTTTTTAAGTAGCTGCCCTGCAGCTTTTTTACTCCGTTATTATCCAACTCGTTTTATTTAAGGGAACAACTTCTCAAACTGAATGCACAAGTAAAAGCAGCTCAGCTGTTATTGCATCAGCAGGAGGAAACTTTCTCACCTCTCGTCTCACCTGCTCTTCTCTGACTCGGATAAAAGAAAAATCTTCAAATAACTGCATGAGCACCGAGGTGAGGCTTTTTGAGAACAACCAGCAGTCACATGTGCACAGAACTGACCTGCACACGACCGGCTTTGGTCGTTACTATCAAATATTGCAAACGCAAAATCAATCAATTTAAATCTGCTTCTCTTTTAACAGAAACATATTGAATTGCACTGATATTTTAGGGATTAATGTCTATTAAATACGTGAATATTTATCTTTAAATCTCTTCCCCCATGAAATCCGAGGACTCGTCTTGAGGAGAAACTGCTTTAAAGTCAGAGTACTTTGCACTCAAAGACAAAAACGTTTCCATAGCAACATCATAACCGGATAGGAAGCTTTGACTGTGAACCTATAAAAATACAGAAGCATTTGTCATTTTCCTCTCCAACACCATTCCCGGAACAGCAACCATCAGGCTGCCAGCCCACTTTCCAATGTGAAGCGCGCCATTGCAGCGCTTTCTATTTATCTGCTTTTACATGCTTTTCACTGTTTATCTTCATTCCATCTGGCAGCGTGGCTCAGGACGTATCCAAAGCTCTTAGCCTTGTTGATTCTGAAACAAATAAGTTGTTTTGAGGTGAGACGGCCCACCGTCTCTCCGCTTATTCTGTTTATTTCATCCTTACCTCATTCTCCCGAGGAACATTTGATGGCCAGGAAACAGTTTTCGGTGCGGTGAGCCATGGCCTGTTGTTTGCTGATGATGATGATTTAGACACTGAAGCCTGAGCTGCTGCTGTGCAAATCGAGCAAGAACAGCTGGGGGGGGGAGAGCGTTTCTGAAATCGGATGAAAATGAGATTGTTTTTTTTTTAATCTAGCAACACGTTTACATACAGGAAGATTTAGAAATTGCAGAGTTTAACCAATTTCTGTTGGCGTTTCTGCACCCTTGTTTAGTTGATAAGACTTCTGTTTGCTTTATTATTCTTAGTTCTTAACACAGGAATTTTAATTTGAGTATCTTGCCGTCTTGTGACGACAAGTAAATAAATTAATTAGTTTTCTGGTAACATTATCCGACTATCTCGGGGAAAACGACATTTGTTTTTATTGAACAAGACAATTACGGCCTGGTTTACTTGATCACGTCTGATTAAAGTTTTAATGACTGCTGGAGAGAATCTATAATTGAACAGCAGGGCTGAACACGAATGTTTAGTTGAGTAGATTAAAATATTTTCTGATTGTAGATAGCAGAGGTGGTAGAAAAGTCTAACTCCTCTACTTCAACCAACAACTGTTCAAACTAAATATACTGACAGCATAACAGCTGGAGACATCGACTCCAATCAGTTGTTACAGTCAACACTTATTTTGCACGATGTCCGAGCAGCAAAGTTGAAATACTGAAACATTTTTGGTTTTCTCTTTCATTTGCTTGAGGTAAATAGCAGTGTTGCATGGCTTTCTGGGAAAGTTTCCACTTTCCTAGACTTAGCTTTTTTCCATGGTCTTTGGCTTCCTTACGAAGCTGGGCTATTCCAGCTATTCCTACCCACCACAACACACATTTAATCAAACAGGAAAGATTAAAAGGAACAAATATTTACAGTTCTGATGATGAGTGCCAGTGCAAGATGAGGATTGTGATGGAGAAGAGGATGATGGAGGCTCAAGAGGAGAAACCAGCCTGTACAGAAACTCAGGAGACAATAAATGTGACGAGGAGAGAAAAAAAATAAAATAACGGGACTTGAGATTCTGATGAAGGTCGCTGCTCTGAAAAAGAAGACGGTAGCTCAGAGTAGACGTCGTTGTGATTTTGCAGCTTTGCTGAAGGCTGCCCACATGAAACCGGCTTTTCTGGTGAAGACCGTTGCTTCCACGAAGATGAAGGCATCCCTGAGGGGCTGCTCGGATGGAGACGATGAAGATGAAGGCAGAGGCTGCCGAGGGTTGAATCGGGACCATGGCTGTGTGTGGGTACTGGATCCCAAGCACAGAGGCTGACCCACAATGACTGAAGAGACGGCTATGGTCTGACCCTTGGAGAGGGAAGGTGATGCATCAACCCAACCAACTCCTATTGTGACAACATTTTTGATGTTTTATGTGCATTTCTACAAGTTGCATGACATAATGAAACACAAGCCACGCGTTGATCACAAGAACTCTTGATTAAAAGCCAAAATTTGTTTGGAAAAATTTACAGTGTCACCGAAACGCACACTCTAGTCTCTCACAAGCTGATTTTCTTTGAATTATGCCTCTATTACCGCAGCACATGCACATAGTCAAACGCAATCTCCGAGGAAAACACAGACAGACTACCTTATTGCCAAAGATATATGTCACCAATGCAGACAGCATTGATTAGTACAGCATAGCAGTAATAAACAGCTTCCTGTCAACTGTATATTATTTTGCTGTGGGTGTGTGTGGCGTGCAAAGAACATCAGTGCTTTGATAAGTTTAATAGATCGTGCAGCCAACCTTGCATTTGCATTTGTGTGTGTGTGTGTGTGTATCCTTCATGTCCTTTGTTCACCTCTTCCTATAACTATAAATACTATCTGCAACTGACTCCTTCTGTCACACACACACACACACACACACACACACACACACACACACAGAACCATAACCATAATTTGTGTCTAACTGCATCACCCTGTCCAAGGTACGAGGCTATTTATACATGTGTTCTTCGACCATGTGAAATAAACTGCATCAACTCAAAATCCCAGCAACCGCGGCTGCATAATAGATTATGAGTGTGTCGTTATGTGTGCGTTATTGCCGGTGTGGTACATAAAGCAGGTTTCTGCAGGTTGCAGGGCTGAAGTGCACATCTGCAGGGAGCCTGAAAGCTCACCTAGAGAGCGAGGTCGGAGGTTGTTAAAATGTCCGCAGGCATTCGCAACATCTGGGATCGCATAACGGAGAAGCCCACCATACTGTAGCCTTCAGTGCCCATACCCAGAGTCCAGTATCAGGTGCAAGCAAATCGTTGCTGATAGGGCTACACTGCTTCTGTTTACCAAGAGAAAATCTTTAATTTGTGATGTAAATTGGCTCTGCTTGCATGCCTCTGTTACAGTTTTCATACGATCACATGGAAAAACTTGCTGGCCTACGTTTCACATGTGACAGCAAAAGAGCATTGGTGAAAATAATTTAGAGAAAAATATGTACTGTAAACAAAATACATCAATGTGTTTTTGAATGTAAAAAAAAAAAAAATCTGAAAAGTGAAACTTGCAATGAAATCCACATATTTTATCGCATGTTTTTCATATTACTGCCTGACATCCATGTCTAATTACTTTGCATGGTTTGAATTTTTTAATTCATTCCCTTTAATCCACATGTGTCAAACTCAAAGCCCGCGGGCCACATGTGGCCC
>NW_006800108.1:510904-531546 GCF_000485575.1 Poecilia formosa
TATAAGTCTGACAGTTTGTTCACCAAGTTACTGTGCTCTCTGAGAGGATCTATGGTATTTGACATTGTTCCATGCTCATTAGTCTCTAACAAAATGTGGATCATCTACCCGGAACACTGCAAAGCGTATGAGTCTCTATAGTGTAGTGGTTATCACGTTTGCTTTACACGCAAATGGTCTCTGGTTCAAAACCAGACAGACACAGATTTTGCATGTTCTATACATCACAGGTGTTTACTAAAGGTCAACAAGGGTTCTGTGGTGTCATGGTCTGTACTCTGAATCCAGGCATCTGAGTGCAAACCTCAGTTGAAATTTTCATGTTGCATCTCACATCATCAACTTTGGAACCTCAAACTTAAACAAAGCAGAGAAGTTCAGTTCCTGTAGTGTAGTGGTTATCATGTTTGCTTTACATGCAAAAGGTCTCTGGTTTAAAACCAGACAAAAATGTTTTTTATAGGTTATGCATCTCCTGGGGTGCAGCAAGACAAGAGCCTTCCTCTTTTGTGATGGTTCATTTGCCAATCGACTTCATTATTTAAACACTGATTTAAATATTGTAATTTTTAAACTGAGCAGTAATTTTACATCCATGGAAACTCAAATGTAATATTTAAAACTTCAATACATAAAATCAGTTATTTAACAATATGAGGTGTTTAATTTATTTTTAAAATTGTATTTTCATACATTTATGCCAGGGTTGCCCAAGTCTAGTTTTCCAGAGCTACCATCTGCAGCTTTAGATGCATTCCTTCTCTAACACCCTGGACCATTGACTCATTATAAGCCTCTACAGAACTGAATGAGGGAAGTCAACCTTTTTTCTGGGGTGTTTTAGCAGGGATGCACTCCTGATTTGTACCGTCAATTCAATGTGGCCCATTGAGTGGGGCCAATATGCTGAAGTGGCCCTCGGTGAAATTGAGTTTGACACCCCTGCTTTAATCCTTTTGTGGAATTTTTCTTTTTTGCTCGCAAATATTTTTAAAAGCATGAACAATCTTTTAGTCATTTTTAATGCATAACCCTTCTATGAATAATGTAATTATTTGCTTCTTACCAGTATTCAATATTATCATTGTATAAATATTTATATCATAGAAAAGCCCAGACAGGAACTGGATCTGCAAATTAGATGGTAGCTAGAAGAAGGAATGGGAACTGATTTATGACTCGCATCTCTAAATAATATTCCTTGTTTTGCTCGTGTGCAAACCATGCTTTACATGTGTGTCGCATCTCACATGTAATATCACAGATTTAGTTAATCCTGTTCATGTGTCGCCATGTGTGGTTTTGTACATTTGAAGTTCATCTGTTTTTTTTTAGACGCTCTGGCACCAGGCTGTGAATTCTTACTCGGGTTCTACATAGATATCCCGTCTTTTTGAATGCTGCATACAACATGTACTGGATCCGAGGAACGAGGCTCAGTAAAAAAGGTTTGCTTTCAAAGCTGAACAAGCCCCAGAGGCACACATTACGACACAGTTTAGAAAAATCCCGGAGGCAACGCTTTCGTCTGAGTCACAGTTATGGGTGGATTTAATGACCCTTGGTATTTTGCAGTATGTAGCAGATAAATCAAAATGAAAAACCTAAAGCAACCCGACTTCCTGATATGTCAACTCCTGTCAGATTTGCTTCCAAGCTGCAGGTGAGCTAGCTGGACCTCTGACATCTTTCCTCTGAGAAAAGGGGGGAAAAAAACCTGTGCAATTCAATGAGAGAGTAATGCACATCATCCACTATCTGATAGTCGTAGCATATTCAAGAGAGTATCAGCCAGTCTTCCTTTAAGCAATGAAAAGAGGCGATAATATGTATTTTCATTCACATTCGTGACCACAATCCTCGATGTGTGGCACAAATCCCGACGCTGCGTTAATGCCGACTGATGACAGAGAAGCGCAGCAGACAGATCAGAGAGAAACGTCTGGGTCAGAGTTGGATTGCAAAACAACGTCCCAAACTTTAAACGACAACCGTTTAACTCAACACGTGAAACAAAAATGAGACTAACGGTTTAACTCTGAGTGACCCGTAAAGATCAACAGCTCACCTGGTGACACTATTTACCATAAATTTTACCATACGCATTGTTCAGATTGCATTGTTAAAACCGAGGCCACATACGACATACATTTTTAATCATAGGACTTACAAACCATTCTTAATCTCCTGCTGTAATTCATGTGTTTAAAATCAGACACTGCATAATTTGCTCACTCCTGTATGAATTTACAGAGCGTCTCCTGCTATGCGTTGCTACAAATCAATGTGTCTGCAAAGTGCGATCTTTCGGACCGCTGCCGGTGAATGTCGACTCTCCTCTGAAGCAGCATTAGCCAGGAAACACGAGCTGCCCCCTTGTGAAGTCATCAGGCAGTAATTACAGAGAATTTGAGTAAATGTGTGTTCATGGTACAAGAAAGCCAAATAAGGATGTGGTGTATTTTTTGTTTTTTTCCCCCAAACTCAAAACTGTTTCAGAGTGAGGCATTTCCTAAACAAACCTGGATCTGCGATGTGCACTGAAATACTCAACTTAGGGAAATTCAGGAATGCATTTCTTTCAAAAGCGTTCTGAGCTCTGAACTAGCAAAACTAAAAGAATGACTTTAAAGAGCACCGTTTGACATGAATGATATGGATATAAATAGCTTCTGCTCATAGACACTTCTTGACCATTTCCAGCACACATCATGCAGAACAGGATGTTATTTAAGCTCAGTCTAATCTAGTCTTTATGCGGGGATTTTTAACAGTGCAAAACGTGGGAACAGATTTCTAAGCTTTTGCATTGCTACAATGGCCACAATACCTGTGTGCTTTCTCTGCAACTAAAGAGGCACTTAACCAAATATATTTTGGGATGTGTTTTTGAACCAACTTGAATATTAATAATACTCTGTGGTTTAATAATAGAGTTGTTTGATATAAGTGCATGATGACTTTTTGCATCCCAAAACCAAAAGAAGCAAAAATTTCTCCTGGGTAGAATAGTGGTTTCATAATGAACATTATTTACTCATCTTTGAGGTTAACATTTTGTTCTTTTTATTGTTTATATTTGGTCAGTATAAAGTTGTTTTGCTTCACACAATAACCTGAACTGTACTCAGAAGCTGCTTCCACCTGCTGACGAATATGCCGTTTCAGAGCACTTAGAAACCACGGATAAAAGCGCGCTTTAATTTGATCAATTTTACACGGTTATGATGTTTCTGCTCGCTGCAAAACTCAGTGCAAAAAAAGATAAACAGCATACATTTTACTTTAGCACCTTGCAGTTTAATGAAGAACATTATTAAAAACACAAAGAACTCAGTAGTGTTTGTCTGTGTGTTGGACAGAGAGAAAGGAAAGGTGCAAGATGGACCGCTGATAACAACCTTAAGCACAGGCAGTTTAGGTACTTAGTTTGAGTAATTTTCTTTAAAAGCAGTGTTTTTTTGCACCTTTTGACCTGCACAGAGTCAACATGTGTTCTCTAGAAAAATCAGAACAACATTTGAAATACTGGAAATACACTCAAACTCAGGCCCACAGAACATTAAAACACTGGTCTTTGGCTCCAAGGGAGAAAAAAAATCACCTCATCTGGAAAGTACTGGTGGGGACGAGGTCAAGGTGGATGAGTTTGTTTCTTTAGAACAACATCCGTATTTCTAACAATCAGTAAGTCTGCATTATTTTGGGTATTTTGTAAAGTAATAGAAATGGGTCCAACACAGAAGTGAATAAAAGTTGGTTAATGTCAAAATAAGCTTAATTTACTGAAAATGTTTGGCTAATTTCTCGAAATCACAGATAACAGATGATCTTTTTTTTTTTCTAAAGTCTGAAAATATTGTCTGTTAAATGAGATGCTGAGAATTGATCAACTGGTTTTAAAATAAATTTTTATGAAAAGAATTTATTGACTTACTTGTGTCTTTAATAAAGGTGGTGGCGATGATGATGAAGGCTTTCTATCTGAGTAGGTGACCTGACTAATTAACTAGCTAACGTTAACTTATTTGCTTTCAGTGTTATTCCGTTCATGAGCAGAACTAAAGATGCTTTTAATTGGTTAGGAATTGGTCTAGTCTTCAGTTCTCATTACATTTTTGACCATTTTTTTGTATTAAATACTGCAAAAATCTTTTTCGTGCACCATAAAAATAAAACAAGCTTGCCGTACGACATAAATACTACATCACTTTTCTCTTTTTTTTTTTTTTTGTTTTTGTTTGAATTGTTTGGCCTTACAGACATTCACAGTCACGTTTTTTGCAGTCGGAGAAGAAAATGTCCGTCACTGCCTCCAACGGTGACCGGCGTTTATATGAATGAGTTCACAGAACAGCCAGACTGGCACGAACCCCCATCCTGTTGTTCTGAGGCCTGTGTGTCTTGGAGTGAGAAGCCTGCTCCATGCAGATAACCAAGTGCTGCTGTTCTCCATGCATCACAGAGGATGCCGGCTGATGCTGCTGGAGCTCTGTGGCTGAAATCTGGCCCTCGCGGTAAATCCAAAAACAAAAGTGGCAATGCTGAACTAACAGGAGCATCAGAGACGTGGGCTCACTTCAAGTGCTGTACAGTTTCTGCCTTGGGCGAAAATAAACAATCACTTTAGTTCACAATCTGGGCATGGGGGATTAATTATGACGAAGCACGATGAAAAATATGTATTCAAATAGTAGACTAAATAAATCAGAAAAGTTTTACTTCTTGTTGGTCTGAGTTTCCCCAAGGCAACATTTTCTCTGCAGCACAACATGCTAGTCTTTAACTCTTTATGGGTATTTGTTAAAGCAAAACTTTGCATTTCCAGCTTTTCCACAAAAAAAAAAACAACATTTGTATGTTTTGAAAAAGGGACGTTTTGCAACAGGGTGCCTAGTTAAGGCAATAAAGTTGAGTTCAGCTATAAAGGAATTATTTCTCTATCACTCCTTTAACAACAGATGGTTAAATGTATCTTCCGATCAGCTCAGGTTTTCTGTATTTAGCTCCATCCTCCTTTTAGCTTTGGCCGTCTTCCCTCCCCACAACATGACAGTGCCACCACTGTGTTTCTCTATTAGGACGGTGTTTTGAGAACAATGTGCAGGGATGAGGCTGGTTTGTGGTCGTTTCAAAATTTGTTTATTTTGCAGTCGAAACACTTTTCCCCCATCACACCAGAATGTTGTCGCTGGTGGAAACCACGAAGAAGAAGAAGACGACAGGAAGTAGCTGAAGGACCATGAGGCGGCATATTTTTTAACGACTTATTCACGTGTGATTTTAATTGTATTTCTTATTTAATGAAAGCACTGTAATTGTGAAATTGTGTTTTTCTTTTAAACATTAGCAGGATACTAACAGTTGCTATGGAAACGCAGCGATTTTTGCCTCACATTGGAGAAGCAAAGTCGCTGCACAGTGCGTGTCACAGACTCCAGCACACCTGATTCAAATGATCCTCTTCCGCATGTCAAGTGGCAAAGAAGCCTGTTAATCGTTTAAGTCAGGTGTGTGGAGGCGAGGAGACGCCAAAAACATGCAAGACAGTGAGTCCATAACCAATGTCTTCATTTTAGTTGGACTTTTTTTTTAGTAGTTTTGCAAGTATCAAAAAGTAGAACCCCATTTTCTAGATTTTATTTGGTAAAAAGTAAAATGATTACAAAATTTAAACAGTTTTAAATATTGCATAACTGTAACAATGTTAATATTAAAAATATATATACAAGTATTTAATAACTATAGAATTTGAAAAGTTATTTAATTTTTTTTATTTTTATCTGATTGTTTATTACTCTGTTTTTGTTTTTAATGATGTAAAGCACTTTGAAATGCCTTGCTGCTGAAATGTGCTATACAAATAAAATTTGATTGATTGATTGATTGATTTTGATCATCTTTGTTCCCGTTTAATTGCACAATGAGTCGTCTTGCAGCTTTCTGTCTTCATATGAGCTCTTGACATGATTTATTTTTTATTTACATGTGCAGGAGATCCATAATTTATCCCTATATCACACCCTCACAATTTATAACCCGAGCTCGCATTGAATTTTACAACTAATTGGAAGAAAATAACCTGAATGAATATATAAATAAATGGTGCCACTTCTACAAAGTATTCTGTTTTTTTCTGAAACAATTCAAATCATAGAGGGAATGGAGGAGGGCGTGGTTTACAGCTGCAGATGCAGGAAGTTGAAGAATATTTAAAAACCTCCCTGGAAACTATATTGGAGAATCAGAAAAGGGGAAAAAAAGGTTTTTATTGGACTCACGCCTCACTGTTTTATCCAATAAACTAAATCAAACACTTAAGATAACGCATTAGGTGAAAGCATCCAAACACCAGCCGCTACATCCTCACCCCAATCTTAATATGTTTTTTATTCTATTTCCTGCAGAACTAATACTGCTGGCCGCATTGATTTCCAATTTCTCTCCTCTCTTCAAACAGCCATTTTGGATCGGTATTATTCTCAATTTCAAAACTGAATTACTGCACAATGCGTGTCACAGACGAACATTCGGAGTAAAATGCACTGGGATGGCCTGAGGACTCTTGGCAGTGGGAGAAGCAGCAAAGAAACGATGAAAAATCAAGACAGAGATAAATGAAGACAGCCAGAGGGAATGAAGACAATGAGAAATTGAAGGAGAAATGAATGGAGACTAAAGAAATTAGGATGAACAGGCAAGAAAGTATAAATAAAAAAAAGGCATGCTGTCTTTTTTTTTTTTTTTTTTGGCTGCATCGCTTTGGGTTTACGGTCTAAAAGGTTTGCCCTACACTTTCAGTGTTTTTATATAAGGAGATACTTTCCATGCAATTGCTTCTGGCAACCTCCCAAACTGCGAATGTTACTGCCTGCAATATTTCACAGGCTTGTTCACTTTCGGCTCAAGAACATGCTCACATCAGCGTGTTCTCTGAAATCATCATTCTTAGAGAGTTAATTCATTTCACTTCTTACTTTATGCACATAATTATCTCCTCTCAATTAAAAAGATGGATGGGAGCCGAATACAGAGAAAACTTTGAAGAGCAGAAGTTTTGAAGCTAAAGCAAAACACCAGAAACATCAGATCTATCGTAGACGTTTTTATTGTTAAGCGGAGATAACATCTTTGGCTCCAAGTTTAGCAAAATAGGATTATGTTACACCTACCGACAGCATGGAGTGTTGCATTAAGATGAACATTTTGATAAAACGAAAACTGCACAAACATAAATGCAGCATTTGCTTTTTCTACTTTTTCAAACAGATGAAAAAGGGAAATTGTTTTTAATCCGATTCAAAAAAAAAAAAAAAGAAAACATCATTGTTCAGACTTAAAAATTCAGGCTTAGGTCAAAAATAGAAAACTCATGAAGGAGCCACAGGATAGAATTTAATTTTAATATTTAATTGTGTTGGTTTTTGTGGCCTAGACACTGTTTGTGTGTGAAAGTGTTTGATGTTATAACACTGTGACGGTGCTGGAACGCCACATCGGTTTACAATATTCACTCTTTGCGGCATCTTTTCTATTTTGTCACACGTACTTAAGTGTTTTTTAAAAATCAAAATTATATGTGATGCATCTTCTTGAGTTTCAGCAATATTCATTTCCGCTGCCTGCATGGAAAACAGTAGTTTAATCAAACAGTAATTGCACCTATGATCACAGCTTACACTGTGGAAGTAGAGAAAAGAGAGAGACAGAGAGGTGCACTGTTTGCACAGACAATGTTGTAGTGAAGCTGCGCTTATGAGGAAATTAAACAGCGTTTGAAAGAACGGAGGCATTTTGAATGTAACCATTACAAATGTATGAAATGCTGCTTTCAAATCGAAAATCTAAATCTCATATTTGTTGTTTTAATTCCCGCCTACTCGCTGGCATGAACTCTGTGAAAAAAGTCAAGTCGTTTGCAGCAAATATCAGCAGGGTAAGAAATCTACTGAAGCAGGGGTGACAGTGGAAGTTTGTCGAAAGAAAAATGTGAAGAAAAATAGACGAGCGTAATATTTTACCCCAGTGGTATTATGGATAAAAACTGGAAAGTGGTCCTACTGTAAAACAACCTGATAACAGATACCTGGGGATGACTCTTACTTTAAATGTACATAAAACATTAGAAAAGTCTGAAGCTCAGATATTTATTTAAAGAAAAAAGTAAAGAAACCTTTCATCATTAGATATGTTAAATTAATTAACTCTCAGGACTAAAATTAAAAAACAAGACAAATCAAACAAAATGTATTTATTTTTGTTTGAAGACTGAAACTTACACTAAGCAGCAACATTTTAAACTTGGTCACATTGTGCTGTTATGCAGAAGACCACCTACCTCCAAGTGAACTTCACCAACATAGCAATCAGCAAAAAGGGGGGGAAAAAAAAAATCAGGCCAATACTTTGTGTGGCATACCAACTGCAGTCACACACCCAGAAAAACCAACAATAAATCAAATAAACACTTTTACAGTGCAACCATAATTTCAGGCTTTGTGGTGAAAATAAACACGTCCACACCTCTGTGCACACTGTGTCTGCAGACTTTATGAGAGAGTCTGATTTGTGCTGACAAACAAAAAACATGTTTGTTAATTTGGTATTCTCTCATAGCGACGGCGTGCAAGTCAATCATACCTTTGTTGGCTGAAATCTGCATCTGAAAACTGAACTCTTAGCGGACACAAGGATTTTTATTTTTCCAAGTGTTACAGGCTCTACTACCAAGAATTTACAACATCATCAAACTAAAGGGAACAGAGGAGTAAAAAAAAAACACCACAGCCTGCTCAGTAGTTGTTGCACAACTTTGCTACCAACACTGACAAGATTGATCCTCTAATGCCATGGGTGTGACTGTGAAAGTTAGAGAAAACCCAATTGTAAGATCCAGAGAGCTTGGCGAGGCATCAAATCAATCCAATTACGAAGACAGAGTCATATTTAAATATATGCAAAACAATTTGATCCAAGTTACAATACCATGTGGTCAGTTTTAGTTGATGATGCTAATTTGAAGCTTTCTCTTATAGAGTATGCATGGGGCCACAGTGGAAAGGAAACTCCGTTTTAACAGGAATAACTTGCTGACTACGCTAACAAAATGTCAGCTGTTCAAGACAGGAGTTTACAGCCAAGCAGGCAAACCCTGAGTCAGCACTAAAATCTATGGGATGGAGAACAGAGTACATGCAGTTAAATGAATTTATGCAGCAGAGAGACGAGATTACAACAACCCATCATTTGTCAGTGGGTAGGGAAATTCAAGATGGAATAAAAAGTTAGGATCAAGTGAGGAGGAGAGCATTAAGTTGTTGGAAGTTAGCTGAACATTAACAGGCTCATCAGATCCAAAACTGAATTGTTGAGTTGAGAACTAATGGTGGATAAGAGGCCAACCACACACCACACAGAAGAAAACTCATCAGATCCATAAAAGCAGCATCAACACAGGATTTATTCCACACAAGAGGCAGTTAAATTTCCATCCAATTTAGACCGAACGAACAAAGACTTTTCCTGTCACCGTCTGAGTTTCAGTCAGACCGTGAACATGACTCACTTCTGCTCGGCGTACGCAGGGTTTACTTTTAGAGATGAACCCAAAAGGCCGAAGGGCCTCTTGGCACGGCTAACAAAGGTACCCGGAGATTTGATGCATCAACAGGTGGCAGGAAGCCCTCTCTTCGCCGGCTCTGTGGAGCTGAGCGCAGCGGCTTCGAAGCCTGACAGCTGTCTGTCTGCAGAACTCGGAGCAACAGGAGGCCCGAGCTCAAATGAGGTTTTCCTCCCGCGGCTCCGAGGCACCTCTGACAGGCAGCCAGCCCCAGAGCACCTGCACTCTGACAGAAGAAACAAACGGCAAAGAAATGTTTGTTTCCTGCGTGAGCGTTCCTGTTATCAGAGAGGAAAGTGCAGAGACGAGAAGTTAGATACGATGTTAATTCACATAAAGCTACGCCTTCATCTCCTTCACCTCGCAGCTCTTTGTGAGTAATAATCCATCTATAGGATCCGTGTGTGTGTGTGTGTGTGTGTCTAATTATTTTTACAGTCAGTGTAATTCGTCCATGGAAGAGGTGTGGGTGTGATTGCGCTGTTTTTGTGTAACGTGGGCTGCGGACAATTCATCTACATTAGCGAGACATTAACCTGCTCACCTAACACATCCATCACCTGTATTCACACGCGCAGGGACGTACAGACACATATGCACTCAGACAGAAACGTACACAGCCTCTGGCAAGGGCAGCAGAGAATCACGCTCACATTTGCTCGAAAACGGAGAGGGGGCGGCGGCGCCACGAGTATTTTTCAAAATGAAGGTAGAGTTAGACTGACACCTACTTTTAACCGTATCTGTATGTGATTCTCACAAAGATGTAATGTTAATCTAATTCTTATAGATTCTTATTCTCAAATGACGCAGCACACTGATGAATCCACCTTCTTATTTTGAAAGGCATGAATGTATGAATTTGATCGTTTCATCATTTGAAAACGGCTTTTTGCATTTACATACGGTTATTTTAAGTGATGACCTAAAAGATTTCAATGCGACAAAATGGAAAAACAAAGGAAATTTGTCAGGAGGCAAATACTTTTTATCTGCACTCTAAACAAACCCTTTTAATTTAGCTCTCACTCAAGTTTTCTAGAAAAAAAAAATCACAACAGAAAACCTCCAAAGTAATTCCCTTCTTTCCACAGTTGTTAATTTCATGAGCTCCAAGTAAAAGTAAATACAGTGTTTGTGCTGCAAGCGGTTATTTCTATAAATTTTGCCGATTAGTACTTACAGCTAATAAGACCCCAGAAAAGTAGAGCCAGTAAATATTACAGAAATGCTTTGGCCTAAACAGTCACGAGGAGGACTGCTGACGTGGCTCTTCAGTAGACGGTCACTAACACCCTTCACAAGCGGTAAGCCACAAAAAGTCTTTGTTAATGAAGCTGTGTGCTCACAGAGTCCTTTATCCAAGCAACAGGGACAAACATAGACTTTAGAGAATTTATAGCAAATCCTCTTCATGAGTCTTGGGGAGATTCAAAGTTGAGAAGGCAGCTTTTGTTTTGAACCTGAAATGACGTCAGAAGTGTCTTCCCTGGGCTAAGAAGAAAAAAAAAAATGACTGGACGGCTTCTTAATGTTCCAAAATCCTCCTTCTTGATGAAAGTAAATATTGCATTTCCTTTTTAAAATCTCAAAGTGGAGTCAGGAGGAACTGGATCCAACTCGATTGAAGTCCAGTTTAGTGACAGCGGTGTCATCTGCTGGTGTTGGTCCAGCGTGCAGCACTCAGTCCAAGGTCAGCACAGGCGTCTGCTGGGATGCCTTTACAGCGTTTCAAGCTTGTCTCTATGGAAATGCCGTTTCACTTGGTACCTGTCCATACTGTCACGAAAAAGTACCAACACCTGCTTTAATGATCATGATGTCACCGTCCGTGATTAGCCGGTGCAGCCGCTTGATCTAAACGCTACAGCAGATCTGTGGAGTATTTTCAAGAGGAAGATGAGACACACCAGAGCTGACGATGCAGATGAGGTGAAAGCTGCTATTAAAGCAACCATGATCATCTCTAGCACCTCAGTGAACCACAGGGCAACGTTTTCTGCATAAAAAAATGTCATAACTTAATTGTCTGAAACTGCATTTTGTTTTGTTTTTTTTTATTAGCTGCAAGCCCAGTCCTCAAAATGACGATAAAAGAGCATTTGAAACAAATCACCCCCGTCGTAAAATTTACAGTTTCACGTTTTGACATGATTGAAACAAATGCATTATTTGGGGGGAAATTAAAAATGACTGAAACGCGACTGTACATAAACCACTGTTCAGCAGGTCACAAAAGGTCTCAGCAGAAGCCAATAAGTTATTTTAGCAGGCCTTTAACGACCTATTACTATTTCCTCAGTTAACATCCCTGTCATTAAACTGGGGTGACAAGGTCCTCCATAACAATTAAAATATCCAAAGAGTTTAACATATCGAATTCAAACTTACAAAACTCAAAGCCAAAATTTGTTTTCACTCCTTCTCAATCAGTAATCAGGCTTTTCCAGAGCCTTTCATCGGTGCTCTGGGCTGAACAATGTATTGTAAATTTATCATTTACTGGCGTTGTATGTAATATGCATATTGCTGAGAGCTGCTTGAGCTGCAACAGATGTTGGCAAATTATTTAAGTGTTGTGTTGCACTTTCACCAGGACCGGAATCACATGTTGCTCGGTACATTTCAGAAGGTTAGGAGATGGAAAAATGGCCAATCAACAAGAAACAATTAAATGATGCAACTTATTCAGGGGCCATGCTTGCTGTGAACTCGACTCAAAAGGACAATATCACTTTTTAATTTTTGGTTTATTTACGTCAAGTCGTACCACTATCCCAACATACGCAAATATTACCTCACATGATTTCCTAGCAATCAGCACTCCCTCCATGGAGTCTGAGAAAAGAAGAGGCAAACATCAGACATCTGCATAAAGTATCGCCATGCACTTTGAAGTATCCGTCTGTGGCAACCTTTTCTAAAACCTGATTAGAAAAGGCGTTTCTTTTTTTTTTTCCCAACTCGTCATTCATTTGTTTGATCCCTTCACAAGTCTTCATTAGAGACCCCTGAAAGGTAAACCGTCAAAGCACCACACTCACAAATACTAACAACAAAAAAATACCTCTGTCTACGTTTGGGAATACTGAAAGCAAATTAACATGTTTATGTATATTATATAAGTAATAAAGATTTTGATTAAAGAGAGAATTAGCTGCCACAATGGCCTGAGATCGCTCACAAAGACATTTTAATTAGATTGCAGCGTCCCCCTTCAGAGATGGCTCAGCAATAAAAGCACTGCAGTAAAACGTGACTATCTGGCTGTGAAATCTTTGTTTGCTGTTGGTAATTATTTTTCGTACTGTAAGCAGAAGTGGCTGCACACAAATGGAAGGTTAATCGTAATACGACACTGAGGAAGTCAGAAGTAGGTGGTCTCTGAATTTGAGTCATTTAAGCAGACATTAGTAAACATAAACAACCTCGTCTAGAGGCAGGAAGTCTTGTCTTGTGATAAAATAAGTACGCCCTACGTGTGTGTTTTTCGCCACGCCAGGTAAGAAGATGGTTGTGCAGCGTTTTTTGAAGGGGGCTTGCTCAGTCTGAGCCTCAGACGTTTCATTTGGCGTCTTCCCGAATGTTAAAGGGTGAGTGAACTGAAAGAGCCGTCTGGCGCTCTCGGAAAGAAGATTGTAGCGGTTAATGAGTCGGGGAAAATCAAGCATTCGACTGAAAAGAAAATGCTCCACAAGTCGAGAAGGCTGAAAACAGCATGCAAACAGGCCTGGTCATACAGGCAAGTTCCCCCTGAAAGGATCCTGCAAGGTGCTAAAAAAAATAAAGAAGAAGAAGAAGAAAAAAGTCTCCAGAAACTCTAAACTATCAGGTGTCACCATTCGTTTAGTGTTTGAGTTTTTTAGTACTTAATATCGTGCCAGATTTTCTCTGTTTACCTCTGTTTTGACATGGCCACATTAGTTCATTTCTTTGTGTTAGTTTTTTTTCCAATGTGGTTCCCTGAGACAATATTAGGTACTTCTACAAAGTTTAGAGAGATTTTATGCAGGTCTTAGATGTTCTGTTTGAAGGGAAAGGCTTCTATCTTCCACCCTCACTCCTTAGTCCAGTTACACTGAGAATAAAGGAGAATACAGAGGTGTATTAAATTCCCCTGTTTCTTCTGTGTTGCCATCAGTGTCTTGGGTGACCTGCGTGGCTCGTTTCCCTCCTGTCTTCATAATGTTGTTTGTTATTTTCCCTCGTTGTTGATTAGCTGACTTTACTATAGCGTAAGTAGTTTTTTAAAGACTTTTTTTTTTCAACCTTCTACAGAATGATTCCTTTGTAAAATGAAAACGTGTTGATCTTTTGTTACAGCTCCGAAACCGATGGTGTGAGGAAGTCCAGTAACGTGAGTTGAGTCAGTATTTTTTATGTTAGTTGTGTAAAAACTGCATCGAAAGCTGCACACTCATGCAACAGACAATTTTCTTTTTCATTTGTAAATATTATTTTCTTGCAGATGTTTGTTTCCCATTTGAATTGAACAGGATTAATGTCAGGTTAATAGAGTAAGAAAATTCAGAAATGATTAATGCTCGTTTGATTTTCCTAACACTTTAACCTCCTGCTATGCTCCCCTTTAAATATGTGAATTGTACCTTTTTTTTCCAATAAGTGTTAGCGCAGAGAGAGACCGGTCGCTCTGTCAAGCTATTTTGATGTAGCAAATCAAAGATGGAGGAAGGTGGGAGGAAGGAGGCGGGGTAGGTGGACAGCAGGAGCTGAAGGTCATCAACACAGCAATGAAAATAAATATGTGTGGAAAAATATAGCAGAGAACGAAAAAGCGGATTATGATAAGAAGTCAGAGCACCGACCAGAAAACAGAGGCGATGGTTGAAGTGTTAATGGCTGAAGCAGGAAAGCAGGCAGAGAAAGTTCAAAGTGAGCTGTTGAATCCATTAAAAGAGGGCGCTGCGCTACTCGAGGTCAACGTCTTGTAAACTTTATGTTTTGACATGATGCTTATGTAGGGCAAACGTCTACAACTCAGACATGTCCTGCTTTGGTTCAAGAATAAGGTGTATAATTATAAGAATAAATCAATTAAATCCAAAAGTATTCATCTCGAAGGGAAATTAAATGTTGCTGTAACTCATGTTAATTCAAGATTATTCAAAGAGTGATGTAGCAGTCTGTATTACGGTGAATTTGAGAAAGCCTCTGACTGAAGACTGTTTTTCTATAACCACCCACATGGCCGACTCCAAAACCATTTATGCAGTGACTCAACATATTCAAATTCCCATCTTTTGTGAGGAGAAAATTGTTTTTCTACTTTTTGCCAAAAAACATATAGGGAAGCTCAGTGTCGCTCCCGAACTGGCAGAGCCACCACGGGGTGGATGACGGATAAAGAGGAACGGATAGGATGAAGGGAAGACGCGACAGAGGAAAGGGAAGAAAAAAGTAAGAGAAAAAAACGAGGAGAGAAAGTTTGGAACAGAAAAGAAGAGTGGAGTGTAGATTGTTAGGTGGGGAAAGATGGGAGGCAGTCACAGAAAAGGAGAGTAGAGTAAACAAACGAAGCAATGAGGGGAACGAGAGGAGAAATGATCCAGAGAAGGAATGATGGCTGAGGGAGCGAGGGATACAGGGAGCCGGGGAGTGTGAAGGGAGCGAGAGAAGGAGGAGAGAGGACAAGAGAGGCATTGTGCTGTGTGGCAGCCCCCAGTCGCTGTTTTCTTTGGTTGCCATCACAACGAGGAGAGAGAGGACTGATAAGTTAACCAGATGGTTAGAGACCCGGAGAAGGAGAGGAGCGTGTGTTTCTGTGTGTCGACGTGTTTGCGCGTGTCCATGCAGAGCTGCTCCAGTGGTGTTTCGGGCCTTTCTGGAGTCTCTGGTGACGACGGATCAAGGCTGACAGTCGTTTCAACTCCTAATTCATATTTTAATTTCTTCACGGTGCCCCAGCAAAAGCGAGGGAACGCGTAAAGAGTCGCAAAAACAAATCATCTTTCTCTCTCTTTTCTCTCCGCTTTTGTTCTTTCTCTGTCTTGTTGTTTCAGAACGCGTATCTTTGGTATTTATGATTTCCGCTTTGCAGTCCTTATCTTCTGTTATTTTCCGACTTGCCATCTGCATGCTCCAATCCTCTGAGTTTTCAGGGCTTGGCAGTGGATCACTCTAAAGAATTCCTCTGTAAAACGCCGAAATCCCAGCAGCAGAAACAACAGCATTTTTTTCCCCACTGTGCATCTAATTTCTTACCTAAGCATCATTTCCACAGCCGTCTGATTAAAGCAAGCATGCAAATAGGCGGATATTTGTTAAAACTGCTGGGACGGCACATTTGAGCCCAAGTCTAAAATTCATAAAGAACCAAGAAGGAAGGCGATTTATTGTCTAGTGCTAAGTTTTAATCTTTATTACAAGAAGGTTGGGGGCAAAAAAAAAGGATAATGTGGAAAGGCAAGGCTTTCAAAACCAGCCTGGTTAGCTTACAGCACCAAAACCGTCACAAGAGATTAGAAAAAGAACCCTATAGGTCAAACACAACCGCTGCTTCTGCCAATGCAGTTCCACACCTCTGTTAATTCTCAATTGATAAATACATAATGTTAATACTTAAATTGGTTCTTTTTTGCCAAAACTCGCTCTGACACGGGGGGTATTAGTCTCCTCGGACTCTGGCCATTGGATGTCCAGAGTTCTCCACTTTGGATCACTTTGAAATCCAGGCCAAAAAATCTAAACATAAATATGCTCAAAGAAAATTGCTATGTGAAACTGAACAAAGGTTCACATTGTGTGGGAGGAAAAACAAAACAAAAGTTGCAGGAACTTTAACAGAAAAAAACCATTCAAACCAAACACAAACAGGAAAAACCGAATCTTAAAACATTCCTGGTGAGTCAATTTGTCCTATTTTTATTCATAAAAACAGTAGTAAAAAACCAAGTTGCTGTGCAGGTTTATTTTCTGCATGTTGCCCAGTCAAACTCCAAGGTTTACACTTCAGGTTACTTTGGTTACATTAGCCTCTCTGTGTTTAAATAAATCTCATCTTTAGTCGAGCAACAAACGATGCTCGCGATGTTGGTGACTGATTATCACCAACAAAAATGGGGATTTATGCCGAGAAATGACGTTAAGCGCCTATCACTGGTGAAAATGTAACCTAAGCTGATTCTTGCATGCAAAATTTGCACATTTAGCTGTAATTTAAAGTCGGTGTAAATTGCTGCAAGCTGCTGTCGAGACTCGTATGCAAATTTAATTCAGTGAATAACAATGGTATTGTTATTCACTGAATTACAAAGTTTGAAAAAACTACGAAATTTGTGGCCGTCCTTTTCTGTATTTATGTCAAAGCAAATGGATCCGGGACCATAATTTTCAGCAACAATCCTCAGTTCAGAACATTTTAGTGGCTAATTAAAGCAAATTTGTGTCGCATGCATCAACACAAAAACACATTAAGCCGCATTTGAGCTCAAAAACATGTACATTTCTGTTGTTTTCTTGTCATTTAAACATCTTATGGCTCCCCTGCTTGTCAAAGATGCAGGGCGGGAAGTCTGTGTAAATCTGTGTCAGTCTTGAGGAATTGCATTTGAATGCACGGCCATCATTTTGTATTTTGGGGAAGGAACTTTTCCCAAAAGCCAGGTTCTCTGATAAGTTTCTGTTTGTTTCTCACAATAAAACACATTTTAGAGGGATCTTGGCCTCAATGAACTTAAGAACTGCAGAAGCTTTTGCACTCTTATGTCCTGCACAAGACCAAGACAAATGAGTGGATTTCTGACTCAGTCTAGTTTTCTATTTCTACCCAGCGATCAACTGTTTTGCATCTATGCACCTGCACAGAGATGCTCCTCTAGCTGTTTGGCTCCAAACGCATTAAGTCATCCATTACATTTTCTGCTGAAGTAAAAGGTAGAACTGCATTAATCTTTTTTTTTTTTTCCACACTCCTTCCTATTGCTTATTTATGTGAGGTGTGTGACCACTGCTGCAGTGCGCGTGTACCCGAGAGTGCAGGTCGTTGTCAAGGCCAACTAGAAAGAGAATTTTATCAGTTTAATTTAAAAGTGAGAGAAAGTCTACATGGGCACCCCTGTGCGCGTCTTTGTGAAAGAGGAGCAAGGGAGATGAAAGAAGAAACCCTTTTTTTTCCTTCTTTTTATGAAGATTAAGTTTTACAACCTGAAGGCCTGAAGCAAAGGGAAAAGGGAGAACAGATAGAGTTGAGGTGGAGGTGGGTAAAGGAAGTGAGGAGCTGAGGATGGAGGAAGGGACAGGTGTGCAGAACAAAGAGCGATGGAGAAATGAACACATGGAAGGTAACGAATACATTCTTTTTTTTTTCTTTTTTTTGTCGTCAGGGTCAACCAAGGTTTGTTTAATTAAATTCAAGCTACAACCAAAAAGTCTGTTTGTATTTGTGAGCTGTACCTTGGAAAAGAAGCAGCAAAGCTTAAATAAAGAGACAAATCCCCAGAGATCACCGGTACATGCAAACTCTGTGCAGAAGGTTTAAAAAAAAAAATCCAAATATGAGTGCAGGAACTGTGGGTTTGTACACTCAATTACTGCTTTCTAAGATAAACTCGGTAAGTTTCTTGTTAGTACAAATACCGAATCATCCAGTCAAATAACTAAATATTTTCAGTGTAATTTGTGCTTTGCCCCACTTCAAGGAGGTTTGTTGCCATCAGTGGATGCACAGGCCCTCTGAAGGTGATGCATTTTATGTCCAGGAAAGAATGAAATGTAATCACTCTAAATGTGCAAAGATTAGCTCTGTTTTACTCATTGCACAAAACGTAAAACTGCGTTTGGTAGAAGCACAGTTTCTACCAAACGGTGCTTCGGTTTCTACCAAAATCAACTTCACCGAGTTGACTTTGTGCCAATCCCTGACATCAGTCTGAGGAAAGTACGCCTCACTCATCGCTTTCAGATGGGATATTATTTTAGCGGTTTCCTCAACTCACCCTCCGGCATCTGGTCATGATCTTGGCGTTGACTTGGTCTACGACTTTCCATTTTGTATTTCTCAGCCAGTCCCTCCATGGATTTACTGGTAGGCTTTGTGTTGCTGCTGTAATGCAGGGTCTAATGCTAATTCTGCTTTTATTTTTGCACATTTTCCTCAAGCACCCATCAATACACAGCAGAACTCATGACAGATTCCATGATCATAAGCTTTGCAGTTCCTGCTGCAGGAGAGAAATCATAAACCACGATACTTCCAGCTTTATCCTTCACAGCTGGTACGGGGGTCTCTTCCTGGAATGCTGTATTTCATTCCAGAAATCTCGCTCTTTGTACATTCTCACTTGTAAGCTTCATGTTAAGAGAGCCAGGCTTGGAAACCTCTGATGGTCCCAGCATTCACTTTCATACGATAAAGTGTCTGTCGTAGCTCTTTTGAGGATATTGTAGGGTTTTTTGGAGACTTGTTTTGCAGTTAGGGGTGAAATAACATGTATGATCATTTGATGTTCATGTGATTTAGGTGTGCTGGAGAATGAACGCGTCAAATGGTTGCAGAATGGGCACATTTGATGTAAAAATACTATGATGCTGCTATTTAAAGAGACACTGAAAGTACTGGAGAAAAGGCAAAACTATGAGGCGGTACCATTACAAAATACTAGAGACATAAGTATTTAAATTTCTCTTTTTTAACAAGGTCTATCACTTCAGAATGATTCCTAAGGCCAGCAGCACAACAGTGGCCAAAGGAGCCATTAAAGTGGCAAAATTGTCTCAGTTCTTGTCCTCAGATTTAGAGCTGTTTACGCTCCGCACTAGAAACGTCATCAGAGTTTAGAGTTTCTAATTCCCAGATGAACCAACGACTGAAACAAAAACAAATTTTCGCATTTGCATTTTAAACCAAGCGAGGTCTGGCTTTGCAAATTAGCCTCTGGGTTGAAAACCTTTGTACAGAACAGAAAGACATCTAACCAAACTACAATTTAGCCACACTTTACAGGATTTTAACACAAGACATGATTTTAAAGGTTGTTGTACTCTTCCATCACGCAACAGAGATAATGGACAGAACTGCTCTTTTTAGAGGAATGAAAATATGAAACTCCCTTCCTTTAGCTTTTTTAAATGTAACATTTGAATGAGTCCTGTTCAGTTATCATATAAAGTGTTATATTTGTGTCTTTATAAGTTAATTCATGTTATGTTACGTCCAGCTGTTTTTGTTGCATGTTTTTTTTCTTTTTTCTGTGTAGCCATATGGCAATGACCATTGATGATCCTAAAAACAAACAATGGTCGCATTGTTTTAATGTCTTGCTGTGCTCTGTGCTTGATTAAATAAACTTGTATAAAGATGGAAATCCTGAGTAATTATGTTCTATATTTATGATATGAAATGTGTGTGAGATCTTAACCACTATAAGAAGGTGGGGGTGTCCTAATTTATTTCACACCATAAACTTAATTTTTAAATAACTTCAACATACATTTTTAAATTTTAAATGTATTTGTTATTGTTTGTTCCTAGTTGAATCTCTTGAATTTCTCAGTATTAATATAATTCATTTCAAATATCAATATGTCCCAACATGTTAAGAGCTCCATATAGGCTGTTTGGGTTCAAACATTTTCATATGACTGTATACAAATTTAAACAAAAAGCTACCAAATTGAATGCACGGCACATAAGCCATCAACTCATCAACTCATAGTGGAGGACAGTGAAAGAAAAGTTTGTCTCCAGAAAGAAAAAGAAGAGGATGGGGGAGAGAACGGAGACCAACAATCAATGCGGTTGCACCTTTCTAAAATTAGAAGTGTGGGTGTTCGGAGACGGATATTTAAATCGCTGTGAAGAAAATTGGTGTTTGTCAGAACGCAAAAGCAGAAAGAATCGGTAGATGCAGGAGGAGGTGAAACAGTGAGGAAGAAAGATAGGTGGCAGGTAGAGATAAAGATTTAAGGAGAAAATCAAATGAGTGCAGAAGTGATGGGGGGGAAGAGTGGGAGCTGCACAGAGAGAGAGAGAGAGAGTGTGTGTGTGTGTGTGTGTGTGTGTGTG
>NW_006800108.1:531603-549910 GCF_000485575.1 Poecilia formosa
TGGCAGCAGTAGCAGCAGCATTCCTGGCTGAACAGATCAGCTGGCCAGAGGAGAAAGACAAACACAGGAGAGGAAACCATGTCTAGACCACTGCTAGACACACACTCACACACACACACACACACACACACACACAGAGGGAAAAGAGAAAATACGCACATTCACAGACGCACATCAACCTGCTAGTTGGACAAGGTGGGCGACTGCCAAGCACTGCCAAGAACGTGGTAGGGGGGAGAGAAAGGAGGCAGAGGGGATGGAAAAAAACAGAGGAACAGAGATAGGAGGGAAAGAAAAAGGCTGGAAGAGATATCAGGAGAAGTGGGGGAAACGGGCATGGGGTGTTATTGCCAGTGTGACACCAGTTTAGCATCAAGTTTCTGCAGGATACTGATGATGTGGAAAAGTACTGTGGGTGGTTAAACAATATCATCCGCTGGAAACCAAGAGACGCGATTTCTCAGTTCAGATCCACTCGGTTATTTCAGGGGCTCTTTCCGTTACTCCGTGAGCAGATTAAGGAATTAACATACGCCGTTGTGTCGAACCGTGGGGCGTGCGTCTGTTTCCTCGGGCGCATTTTAAAACAGATGCTACGTTTTAAACTAGACATGAGTAAAAATACCTTATTGTACTTTGGTAGCCTTCCAAACTGGCTTTTTTGCCATATTAGAAGAAAGATAATATAAGCGTCTGAAAAAAATAGATTGGTTTTGACAATAACAGGTATTAAATATAGTTTCCCTCATTTCTGTACTAAAAATGTTTTTGATTTATGGATCTGAGGTAGCATTCTGACCTTAAATGTTCTCTTTTCTAATCATAATTAACAGAAATAAAAGGCTTTAAAACTTTAGTCTGCAGGTAATTACTCTATAATGAGTTACTGAAATAAATGAACTTCAAAATAATACCGAAATTTATTGACTATGACTGTATTTTTGCAACTTCAATAAAAAAGGGGCGGAGAATAAAAAAAAACAACATTTATTAGTGTGCAATCTGTCAATGTAGCATTAGTTCACACCAATTTATCATCTCTGAGTTTGTTGGAAGTTTTTTTGTTCCAATTTTCTTTTCTTGTAGGTAAAAATTAGTTGATGTTCCTTTGGTATAATGATTTATTCCTTTTTCTCATAACTTACTGCATCAAAACTTCTGACAACTGCATGTAAGATGTTAACTACCGATAACTACTGAAAGGAAAACTGACTTTCAAAAGTATAAACTTGAACAGCATCAATTCTGTATTTAGAACAAAAATGCAGCAAGCTACGTTAAGTAATACATGTTTTACTTATTCACATTTCATTTATAATGTCATGATCTGTTGGACTTTGAGTTTAGTTTAATTAATTTAGTTGTTTTGTCCATGTTGTGTTTCATTTTTATCTCTGTGTCTTTGATTATCTAGTTCACGTGTGTCAAACTCGAGGCCCGTGGGCCAAATTCGGCCCTCCATAGCTGTTTATGTGGCCCTCTAGATTCCAGACTAAACACTAAGTGAGCTTAAATATTATGTTATCAGTTAAATCAATGAAGTTTTTATCTGTTTACTGCCAAATTATATAGATCAATCCCTTCAATTTCTTGAGAATTATTATGGAATTCAGGCGAAATCAACAAATCCCCATACTGGAAGTTTATTGCAGATTTTTCTCTAAAACTGTCAAAAACTGTTTTTACTTGTACTAACAGCTGCCTGAGCCTCCACTGATGTCAGATTATAGTCCATGATCTATGCAGCGAGTAATAAAATGTCGTTTTCAAATAAGCGCAAATATCAAATATTTTTATTTTTATTCCAAAAAATCTGAAAAGATTATTATTATTATTATTATTATTATTATTATTATTATTGTTTAATTTTAAGAATCCAGCGATATTTTAACAGTTGGTGAACAGGTTTTATCAATATATTCTGGCACAACTGGTCCTTTTAGTGTATTCGTGGTCTTGATTTGGGCCAAAACAAAACTGAGTTTGACACCACTGATCTGCTTATTTTTGACCTTACTGCTTCAATTACCTGCCCTTGTTCACCTGTTTTCCTTCCGATCATTTACTCCCCTGTGTTGTGTCCTGTAATCAAGTCCCCAGTATACATCCCCCTTGGTTAGTCAAAGTTAGATCCTTCCACTGGTTTCTTGCTCTGTCAGGCATTAAATAATAATTTTTTCGTCATCCTGTGTTCGGGTCCTTGGCCGCTCGCATAGTGCGAGATCCCAGAGAAAAGCCTCAAGTGTGATTTTTCGGCCGATTTTCATCTTTGGTTCCCTTTTATTCTCAAAGGTTGAAAGGAAAACTTCAATGCTTGCAAAAACATAAATCTACAGTCCGTTACAATCACAGATTCTAAAATAAGACAAGCTCATTGGGAAATCAGAATAAATTCAAAGTCAGCGTTGAGGCAAGGTGAACAATAGCTATTCACGGTCGCTTCATGACATTTACTCCATGACATCTTTTATGTCCAAGCCACAAGAGAAGGCCACAAAAGGCGTCTGATGGTTTTAAAAAACCAAACTGACTTTATGCTAGTAATGCTTTTTTCTTTCTACATTAAAGGTCAGTGACAGACCTCCAAGCTCATTATTAACTTGCTTAACATATAAATCTGTTGGGTATATAAATGACGATCTGCAGTGCCACAAAAGTGCTGTAGAAGTAAAAATGCCCTCTGAAGTCACGAAGGAAAATTAGAAGTCATCTGCATAATTTAACAGCTGAAATTCTTTACGTGAATGTTAATTTATGCACGAGTTGCAACAAACGTCATTTCAGGGCAATTCACGAAGCAGTTAGATACAGTGTGATTCCAATTGCACAGATTTGAATCTATTAAACTCAAAACAATCCAACTTATTTCAATGGTCTGTTTCAGATTTCTCAATAAGAAGGATGATACAATGCAGTCATATTCAGTTGTTCATCAAGGCATTGATGGTGCTGCAATCCCTAATCTCTCATTTCAGTCCCATAGGCCATTTGCCACACCTAGGCACTGGACGGACATAAAGCAGACAGTTAAAGAGTGCATCGAGTCATTGGCTGGGCTGTGGTCCTTCAGCGCTGAAAAGAGAAGCACTAACTAGGAGTATTTTGCATGGGAAAGGGAAATAAAGCCAGAACGCACAGTCAAAAACTAACAATAGCTCTGTTAATGACTCTGTTTTGGTTGAAGACACAAGTAATCAAAGAAATACCAAGTCTGATGTGCTTTCTATGGGTAATTGAGTACATGTAGGCATTAGGCACTTTGGCTCTATGAATGGCTTCACCTAGGAAATGACAGATCTCAACATAAAAACACATACTGTAGCTACGATTATTTTCTACAGAGAAAAACAAAACAAAGGGTGCCTCGTTTTCCTCTTTGTCATTCGTAAGTTTTGCATTAATTTAATCAAAACGACTACACACAGTTTTTGGCAGCAGTAGGTCCGTCTGTGACTTTCTCCAGGAAAAAAAGGTGCAGCTAAACACAGAACCAGCCACACAGCCTGGATTAATCCACATGAAAGAAAATACGATGGTATATCGATGCATTGGCAATTCAAGGTGTGCTCTGCTACTCGTTCCACCTGAGGCAGACTCTTCAAATGGGCAATGCCTCCCCATGACTGTGCTCACATTCTGCGATGACAAGCTGAAAATGAGGCTGTTCTATTCGCAAACGAGACAAGCAGCTTGATATTTCCACTAAAAAAGTTGGACCTATTGATCTTTTTTTTTTTTTTTTTTTGCAGCCATGCAATTTTAGAGCACAAACTGAACCGGCATCCTGCATCAATGCAGACCAAAAAATATTAGACACAAAACAGTTCAGGTGTTCCTGAAGTGGCAGGTCAATCTGGCTGTGTTGTTAATTGGTGAAAAGTTCAGTCCAAACATCAGAGTCTATCAGCTACGGTACCTGAAGTGGAAAATAGCCTTCCTGTGACACTTCAGCAGGTTTTGACCAGCCAGGGTCCCCTGAGCAGACCTGCAGGATTCATTTTTTGCCCCAATCCTCCTTCCATTGGCAGGACGTGTATTTATTAATTCGTTTTTTTTTTTAAAGTTTAGAAATCGGCTTAAGTTTCCCAGCAGGGAGGATAATATGTTTTCTTTAAGTATTATTTAGCTGCATTCAACCTTTTTATTTACACTTGGTTTTAGTTTAGTTTTCTAAAAGGCAATATGTGCTGTAGGAAGCAGATATTAACAAATATTTATTTTAAAAATGTGCCATTATACCCATTCAGCTTTCAATGTGTTTCAGTGATTTCTGATTATTCATGTAACATCTTTGAAAAGATACTTGATAAATATGTACCGTGGATGCTGACTTTAGCGTTGGGGATGTCTGTACTTGATGCAACCCGTTTGGTTTTGAGGTGATATTTGTGGCTTCACTAATATACCAGCTCCTTCTTGCACAACTTGCACACAACAATCAAAATTGATCAATTATGTTTATGACGTAAATAAAGCATTTTGAACTGCCTCAACGCTGAAATGTACTCTACAAATAAAATTGACTTTAATTTATTTTTTTTTCCAGTCTCCTATCAGATTGTTTAGTAGGCCAAGAAAAGCGGCTTTGTCGTCCACTGCTGTTGTTTCCAAATGTCAGATATTTAACAGAAACACACAAAGGTTCTGGCCGGGACCTTTGGATCTAAAAATTTTTTAAAAAGTTAAAAAAGTTATTTGTTTTTTAAAAAATGTGATTGTGTTAAAATTTTAAACACATTAAAAAAAAAAAAGTAAGATAAACCTATATCTCATTATTCTGACATTTACCGAATAGAAACTATTTTTGGGATTCCCCAACAAACTGGATCGATATCATACTAAAAACTATCAGTCTCCATGGTAACCGTGTTTATCCTGGCTGTTGATAAACAGCCCCGATATATCCTCGTCTAAGCCCAATAGTTCCTGACAAAGTGGCACCGTGTGATGCCTTGGGATTGAGGCGGTGGGGCCAGACTGCTAAAATAAATTTCGATGATTCTACACAGCAAATGTTGCGCGCGGCTGCAGTTGTGTGTTAGCTTCCTGTCCATGACACCAACCAGCACTGCTCAAGCCGATGTTCTCAAATGCTTAACGTGAGTGTTGTCTCTCCAGACAGGCCCTGCCACCCACTCCCCTGACACTTGGGTGAGATATGAGGGGAGACAGAGGGCTGCAGAGGAAATATTAATGTGTTGACATGCTGAAACACACGCATCTCTCTCTTTCTCTCTCTCAATTTCTGACTCTCTCTCTCGCCCATCTTTCTGCTGCACTCCTCTATCAAGAGGGACCTTTAGCAGCATTGAAATAGATAGCATTTAATCTTCATCAGGATCTGCGCGTGTCAGGGGAGCTTGTTAGATTCCTCTGCAGGTTGGTGCATGATGAGCCTTTAAACACCCGTACTCCGTTGCCTTCCATCACTACCTTTAAACCCACAAATCCTACAAGTTGAGTTGAACTCTGAATGACCTAATCAGTTCAACATTCAGAAAACTAAGATTCTCCAGGTATAATTTTAGTCATTGATGTGAAAACTTTTTCTCAAGGACTTTTTTTTTCCTCACTGCATTTTTTATTTTTTTCTTGCCTGACCGACAGTGTGAGGCAGTTGTGCAGAAAGCTGTCTGGCTCCTGAAGATGGGAACAGGAGGAGATGCTCCTGATATGGATCCCAGCATGAAAACCTAAAGAATCCCTGACTTGCATTTCTGCAGATGGTCAGACAGCAGGCGCTGGGACTGTTGTTGTTGAAAAAGTTAAAACTCCAGGCAGAAAATAAATGTGGGGAGCCGGAATTGTGGGTGGCCGACAGATTTCAAACATTTTCTTGAAGTTTTATAAATCATATTAAATTGATATTAAAGTTTTTTTGTTTTTTTGTTTTAAATTAAGAAAGTCGAGGGAAGGCAGTGGAGTTTAAAGCTCAACATGTGCCTCAAATTACGACTAGCAGGATATGACAGATGTCCAAGGATCTCCAGCTTGTGATCACATTTAAATTTACTTTTTTCGCCAGCATTGCATCCTTAAAAATCATCTGTTTCATCTGGATCTATATCAAATCAATTAAAACAGTTTGTTTTTCCCCAACTGGATTAAATTCCTCTACATTAAAGAAAGTTCTGGTGGACTGGACTTATTGCAGTTTGTTAAACTTCCCGAGATCAATAGTTGCAGTTTTGGTGTAAGGACGCAAAAAGAGAAAAACAAAACATTTCTCTTCAATCATATTTGAGCTTTTAAGTCTGAGCTGTCCTTACATCTCCACCTGACTGTGGGGACTGCTGGGAAGAAGTTGTGTTTTCAAGAGTTGGTGCTTTCTACTTGTTTGTTTCTATTGACCTGAGGCTTTATAACATTTTCTTGACAAGGGACTCATCCTTGTTTCAGGCCAAGAAATAAATAAAATACAGCATGTTTGGCTTCTCTGTTTCTGTTTCTGTGCCGTACATGTACACAGCTGAAAACAGATATTTACACACGCCGTGTGATGAGACGCAACCTCTTTTCTCATTGCTCAACATTAAATCAGCCCGAACCTTTCCTGCTTTAGGTCAGCTGGGATTAACACAACAATTTGCTAAATGCCAGAATAAAGAGGAGTTCACATCTATTAAGATTACATCTTCAAATTATTTTTGAAAAGCCCAGATGATGATCTTCTGATAAATTAACTCAAAACATTTATGCTCTGCGGACCTCCGCAAGTCTGGTTTGTCTTTGAAAACAATTTTCGGGTTCCTAAACGTGTCGTATTCATCATTTCAAACAAATCTATAGAAATATAATCTCCATGGGGATTTCCATCCATCATCCCATTTAGGAGGAGGCGGCTGCGTCTCCTAGAGACGAACACGATTCGGTATAAAATGTGTGCGTTTAAAGCTCAGAAGAAAACAAAGGACCTTGTGAAGATGCTTAAGACAGTGATGCATAAGACAGTG
The DNA here is from genome assembly GCF_000485575.1 of Poecilia formosa. Classification (NCBI taxonomy): domain Eukaryota; kingdom Metazoa; phylum Chordata; class Actinopteri; order Cyprinodontiformes; family Poeciliidae; genus Poecilia; species Poecilia formosa. Next base: position 538,557 of record NW_006800108.1, read on the forward strand.
TCATTATTCACAGTAAAGAAAATACTACAACCAACTCTGAAAGACCGCTCGACGAGGTGGAAGCCATCACTCAAGAAGCAGATTACAGTTGTCAAAGCACTCCAGGATGAAGAGCCTTCATTTTTGGAGGCACATCCTGTGGTCTGATGAAACTGAAATGTAAATGTTTGTCCGCGATGACAGTCGTTACTTTTGGGCAAAAAAGCGGATAAACTTGCGTGCAATCTGTGAAAGGCAGCGTAGGCAGCATCATGCTGTGGGGGATGATCATTTTGCAAATGGACACTGACCCTAATCTTAGTGCCAAATTGTTTTGAAGTTGGCATGAAAAAACTCACTCTTACTAAGGTAACGCTGTTTTAACACTACAGACAGTCGAGTGGCATGTCTGTCAAGCCTCTGACTGCAGGCTGTCTGCCCAAGCTGTCAAAATATAACATATATTATATATTGTGTATTATCTCAGGAGAAGAAGCGAGGGCAATTCTATGAAACTGTAGTTTATTTGACCAGTGTTATCTCACGGTTGCTGTACCAGCCCTTTGCCCACACCTGTGGCTAACCATCTCTTCTGTATCAGCCGTCAGAAACAATGTTCTAATTTGTTGTTTGGTTGCTGGATGTGTTCTTCCTGCTTCGCTGTGTTGTGTCTCCCTGGATGATCAGCCTTGCGTGCATTGATTGTGCAGCCTGTAAGACTCTGCCATGCAGCTCAGAGTTGCCACACTCTCTGATTTTTGTCCTCTAAATAAATAGCTCTTTGGCAAAACAGCTTCCCCGAAGACGATGCTAAGACTAGTCTCAGTTGGGCAGATTCCCCCCCCCGCCACTAAAATAAAAGCCTTGCAATCTGAATTGGATTTTGATTTGAATTCGGTTTCGCTTTAGTTAGAGATGCAGTGGCGCTTATGTGAACTTTTCTGTTCCTCCTAGTTTCTACGTTGATCCTTCAGGAGGACAACGACCAGATTTCCAGAAGTTAAACAAATTTAAGTTATGCTCCGACATTCACGTGAATAACTCTGTGCAGTACAAGAAAAAGTAAATTAACTGTTACAGTTCAAACCAAAGCCAATGTTGCTTAGGTTAGATTAGGGTGCATGTTGTTGCAGAGGGATCCTTACTGAGCACTGCTGCAAGAGGAAGATGTTTACTAATATACATGCGGAGTGCTCTTTGTATATTCCTGACAGATGTTGTCAAATTTTTGCTGAGAAACAAACGTGTGTTCTCGCTTTAGGCAAATCTTCATCAAAGCTAGCAGCTTCAGGTTTTGAGAATTTGACTGTTTTCTGTGGAGAAGTGTCTTTAAAAAATACAAAAACCAAAATAAGAAGAGCTAAAAACCAACTCGAATGTCATCAGATAAACTACAGTTAGGGAAAAAAACAAGGTTGGAGTGAAATGGAAAAATTCAACCTTTTCTAATATCCAGAAGAAACAATGTGTAGTGATCACTGAATGTTTCCATGTAAATCCAAAGAACACTTAAATGTGCAAGGAAATCTTTTTGTAACTATTTCTGATTGTCTGTTTGTATTTAATCCTGAAGATACGTTAAATATCTGAAAATTAGGTTTGCGCAGCCCATCTGATGAATCTTAATTTTTCACCCACATCACTGTCACACATGCCACTCCCCCCCGTCCCAAATTGAATTTTATTTCACTAATATGCAGATGACACACAGTTATATGTAAATTTCACCACTGCAGCACAACATCCATCATCATTCTTGATATCATGATTTCAGTCTCCACTTTATATCTGTCTGGAGGACATAATGGTGTGCATGGAGTTCAGCTCAAGATGTAGTCAGTGTCGCTTTTCACCAGATTCAACAATTTCCATTACCACCATTAAAATATCTGGTCACAAAATCCACCTTTTTTTATCATCACCAATTCTTACCATCTCTTCAAAATATTCCCCCATCGCTTTCATGCCATTTTCAGATTTCATCTCAGTTTTTAGACACTAATAAGTTAATGTTTGGCTTTGTCTTCTTTCATATAGGCTATTCTTCACCAGGATATCTGCAGTAGCAGAGGTTTGCAACTCATCCAACACTCTGCAGCTGGGATCGTGTTTATACGCTACCTTTATTAGACAGACCATGATTTCAAGTTGTTTACTTGAAATTCTTCACCTACCGCCAGAATGCCGCTGCTTAATTAGAAGCCAAAAAGAAGCCGCAACGTTTTTTCATATCCGATATTGTTTAAATTTGGTAAGCCTGTGCAAATTGAAGCCTCAGTTCGCTGTTCTTAAGGCAACCAGTGTGGCTGTTTTGTTGCTGTAGCCCATCTGCTTCATGAAAATCCCAGGAGATCAGCAGTGGAAACGCTCAAACCAGGCCGTCTGTCACCAACAACAATGCTACATTCAACCGTCTTTGAATGCAGTTTCTCCCTTATTCTGATGCTCAGTTTGAACTTTTGCAAGTTGCTCTCACCATGAATAGATACCTGAATACAAAAATGTGTTGCTTCCACATTTTTGTTAACAAGTCGTTAAACCAGTGTAGAACAAAGTAAAAAAAAAAAAGATGGCAACCCCTGTATCATAGAACTAGGTGGCCATCATTGTAAATGCTATAAAAAGAGTTTGGAAGCATAGCAATTTAATATTGATTGATATTTCAGCTGTTAATGATTATATCAACACATTTTACTGAGTGCCACCTGACATAACCTCCCACCTAATTTCTGCCACCCCATAATTAACTCTCTGCCCTTCTAGGCTGGAGTCTCAAGTCTGTTAGAGACACTTAGTAATAATTTCCAGGTGTTACTCGTTGAACAGTGATAACAACAAAAGAAGGAAACAGTTAGAGCAGCCTGGCCCATAAACTGCAGTGTTGCACCCTTTGCCTGAAAAACTCCTGTGAGTCTGAGGAAGGTTTCCCCGTCTCCTCACTTTCAGATCTAAGACATTTGAGGAGTTTCTTGCTTGGAAAGCTTGTTTCAAGTCGTCCTACAAAATCTCCATCAGCACAAAATCAGAGGTTTTTTTGGTCCTTCTGAAGCAAAACAATGCCGAGCCGTGACACTTCCAGCACTGAAACGGTGTTTCGTATTTGGTGGAACCTGGGAGCGGGAGCCAAGTTTAATTGGTCAAACTTGAAAGCCATCACTGATGTTATCAGTATCACTCGTGTATTTGCGTGTATCTGAAATGTGACGATTAAAGGAGAAGAAGTTGGCTTCTGATGGCAACTTCTGGTTTAGGAAATGGCTAAAAGGTGATTCCACTAAATTTTCCACTACCTTAATATGCAAATTTAATCTGTTAATAATCTTAAACACTTCCAACCTGGACTAGATTATTCTACACTAATAGAAGAACATTTAAGGCCACAAGTGTGATCTGTGAAACTTTTAATAATTAGGATATGTGTTTTTTAGGATATGTGTTGATATTTGTATCTGTATTCAGTAAGAACTTGTTCTCGAACTCGGTTTTAAAAAATCTGGTATTGTTGCATCCCAAGTTTTCAGTATTGATTTACAGTATCAATGTAACTCATATTGGGGGGGGTTTTGCACAGGATAAGAGTTTGGATTCCTTTTTGTCATGATCCGTGTTTCTGTGTATTTATTTTAAGGTTTTTCTGTGTTCAGTTTCTGTCCTGAGTCTCTGTTGTTTCTGCATCTTCCCCGTTGATTGCTTCCCAGCTGTGTCTCATTCCTTGATTACCCTCCCTGTGTATTTAGTCCCACCTGTTGTCTTTGTCTCTTGTCGGATCCTCGTCGTACGTCTACTGTCGTCGTATGTCATTTGTCTGCTTGCCACCACAGTCGAACTGTAAAGTCCTGAGTTGGTTCAGCTCTCGTTTTCAGTCCTACGTCTTTCAGTTGCTACCGGTAATTATCTGTGTGCTAACTCTCTACCATGCCGCCTGTGTTGGACTGTGTTTGAGCTCTCTTTATTAGATTCATCATCATCTTCATCACTACCTGGGTCGTCAGCGTTCATTCTCACCACCAGCAGCTACACCTCTTGACACTTTTTCTCTCTCACCTTTAATTCTTATGAGTTTGCTTTTATGCTTTCCATCTTATGATGCTTTTGTCTTTGCAATTGCTTTTAATCTTATGGTGTTTAATCCATCTTTGCAATTTACAGAAGGTACATTCTAAATAAAATGTATTATTTCTGTAACACAGGCACTTTGAGGTAGATGTCTTTTACATTTTACACACCTTGTGTCACCTAAACATTGTTTAGACTGAAGGCGATGTCTTTTGTTAACATTTCTGTTTGGACGTTTATTAATGTAACATTGACGATCAGGTTGACTACATCGAAAACTCATACCAAAATAAAAGCTATTGGTCTTTTTTCTTCCACAACAATGCCATTCTTTTAGGATGCTTGGAAGTGAACTGAGTTCAGGTCTCTCATCCAACATCCAGTGAGATCTAGTCTATAATACAGCATCCTTGCCTCTCAGGGCAGGCAGCCATCTATAGCACAACCTCAAGAGATAACTTGACACTACAGTGTTAGCACGGGTCATTTAGAAAGTGTGAACAAACAGCCGGTGATGTAGTTTTATTTTCTCCCGAGTTCAGTCTCCCGTCCTGTGCAGCGTTTGTTGTGCATTCCCCACGTGTGTGCGCCTGTTTCGATTACCAACCTCAGATGAACGCCATTTCCCACCGCTAACCGAGTTTGAGCCGTCGCCTCTTCTCATCTCTCGCTCCGACGCACTTCACCCGAGACGCTGTGTGGAGCGTTTTCGGCGTGCGGCGGCGAGGACGACGTCAAATTCGCACAAAGAGTTCGTATCTGATTTAGCCCTCCTCAAAAGAAGAGGGAAGTGATTTGGTGACCGGGCAGATAACACTTTAAATCCCCACAGGCTGAATAAACTGTGGGAGTAGAGACTGAGGGGTAATCCACTCTCCTGAAGTGCTCCTCAGCAAAGCACTTCAGAAAAAGAATGAAATGGAGGAGGGGAAACGATGAATGCAGGTTCACCGACTGCGGCTAGATGCAGCTTTAAAAGTGACGGTAACTGATACTGATGGGGATGAATTTAAGGCCGCGGGCTGCGTTTCATATGCTCCCCATGTCTTAATTTCATGAATTTAACATAACTGCGTGCAAACTGCAAATCTATTTCTGTAACAATGATTTTAGTATTATAGGGCATCTGCTTTTGTAATAATCACACATCAAAGTGGATGAACCGACAGAGGTTATGTGTGGAGAACTTGAGAGACGGACATTATGGGGCCCTGCATCTCTTATGCCACAGGCTTCCTTGTGTTTGCAAATTTCTGCTTATTTGTGTGTGTGTGTGTGTGTGTGTGTGTGTGTGTGTGTGTGTTGGGGGAGAGGGGCCATGCGGGTGTATGTGTGTGAGACAGAAAGAAAAAGCAAAGAGGAAAGGCAAGAGTGCCATCTAGTGGCTGCACCAGTCTATTATGACAAAGCAGGAATCACTGTAGTAAATGGTGGATAAAGAGAATGAGGGAGGGGAGCGAAGGAGGGAATGTGAGAAGCACACAAACTGTAAAAGTATGAGGATATATAAAAATTTTCATTCTTCTGATTCTGACTTTCTTTGACTTCAGAGAAAGAAGAAACAAATATGCACTTCCTTGTGCGGCGCAGATGAATGTGCAGATGCTTGAAACTTGCTTAAAATGGGTGATCCATCACAGCGACGTTTAATCAGCCTTATTTTTTTTTTTATCAAAGTCGTGATATATTTGCATGGTACTACAGCTGTGAGCAAAGACTGTTTATCATCTGCCCTCCTCAGTGCATTCAGGGATGCTGAGTAATGACGCTCATGCCTGGATGCCTTAAAGCATCCTTTTTAATGCGACGAAATTTCCATTTTTGTGTGATTTCCCTACATGCCTTCTAAATGTTGTGATGAATCTGTGGCTCATGGACTCTCTGTAAATATCTTTTTATTAGACACAGAGGGGGGTGGGGGAGAGTTGAGGTGTATTTAAAACGTGCATCTCGAAACACCAGCGCTGTGAAAGTCTCAAGTCATCTTTCACTTCCTTGTACTTACCTTTGAAGGAGTCAGACGTTATTTGTAATATTTTAAAGTGGAATTGATCAATAGTTCTTCAGGCTTTTTGGAGGACCGTTTAAAGTTGTTTTTTTTTTTTATCTGATTCTGTTCTGCCCAGTAATCTGAACATTTTAAATGAAAGATTGAGCTACTTAACACTGACCTATTAATCATTCAAGCACTCACTGTGGTTTGCTTGTGTTTGTGTGTCTCCTAGATGATCTGAGGGGAACAAGACCATAGTTAGTTGTCCCATCAATTATCCCACATGATAATAATAGACCACTTAAAATGATCAGTTTCTCTGATTTTAGTCTTTATAGGTGTATGTTTGAGTAAAGTGAACATTGTTCTTTTTATTCTATGAACTACTGACATCATGTCTCTGAAATTCCAAGCAAAAATTTTGTATTTATTTGCAGAAAATGAGAAAAGGTCAAAGTGCTTTCAGACCTCAAATAATGCAAAGAATTTAGAACCAACAATACTAAAGTTTTAACTCAGGAAGAGTTCAGAAATCAAAGTTTGGTGGAAAAACCAGGAGGTTTTCAACGGGACTCAGTGGAGTGGGCTTTTCATCTTTTCATTTTTTCCAGAGCTGTATATCTCTGCAGCTCCTCCAGAGTAACTGCAGGCTTCATGGTTTCTACACTAATTAATGCTCTCGGTTTAGGAGGATGGCCATGATAGACGTGTCCTGCTCTGTCTGTTTTCAGCTGATATTGTTTGTAACATAAATGTGCTTTAAGCTTCTCCATAGCTTTATCTATGACCTCTGCTCCCCAACAGGCCTTCATGTAGAGACTTTTCTTGGTCTCCATGATGCTATTTGTTCATTAATGAACTCTAACACACCTCCGATAAACTTTAAAAAAAAAAAAAAAAAAAAACATCTGTTGCTGTCATGATATTAAATCAAACATATGTAGACTTATTTCCAGATTAAGTTCTCTAGTTTTAAGTAGAAATTTAAAAAATAGTTTTCAATCGCCACAGTTTGTTTCATTTCACATTTTTGTAGCATCCGGCCTTATTTCTGTTTTAAAACCTCACAAAACTTTTCCAGTTGCTGAGTAAGGAATTCATGACTAAATCCAGAGTCTTTAAAGTGCAGTTTAACAACTTCGGTAGATTTTTATTTTATTTTGTTGATAAAACTTCATAAAACGTGTTTTTAGTTTCCCGTTTGGCTGTTTACACCCAGCAAAAGAACCCAAGGTGAATTTAGAGTTGCCTAAAGTCAGACAGGTAATAAAATGTCCTTTTAAGTCATAAATCTAATTGCTGATGGGTAACGCTTCACAATTATTTTAAACTAATGTGAAAACCTCTGTATTTCTTTTTAGCTTTATTACATTTTCTCATTTACAAAATGGAACCAGGAGCTTCAAAAAGTCTGGAAAAATCAAGTATTTTCTGCACTTAACCTTGTTTTTTCTACACTCATCTTGAAGAAGAGACTGTAGCCTCCATACACCTACTCCACCAGTCGTCCTCTTAACATGCATGTTGCATCACAAAAAAATGTCTTCACCATGAAAAACATTTAATCTTTAGATTTGTTAATGACAAAGAAACATAAATTTGCTACTTGATCTAGCAAATTGATAATTTTATGTGTCTGAAGGATATTTGTCCAAAACTGGATCTGAAAACAAAAGAAAAAAAAGCGTATTAACAATCCATACAACATAAAAACCTAATTTTTGGAGACGAAATAAAAATCATTTCCATGAAGACGGAGAAGATGACCTTCGTCAGGTCAAGAGTACTCTTCCATACGTGGGCGTGCGTGCTGCTGTTAATGATGAAAAGAGGAATCCACGGCCAGCTCCTCTATATGATGCAAACCTAATGAAACAAAAATCGAGCTCCATCAAAAAAAGAAGATCTTAGTAGAGAACGAGCAACATCTGATGGCCCAAAGCACCAGCTTATGCATCAAACAGCGTAATGCTTCTGTTATTACTCGGTCGTGAGCGGCAGCCGTCGGCGCAAACGCGGTCGGGCAAATGGATGTCGATGGATGCAAAACCTCAGGCTTCATCCTCTGCTATAATGATTTTGTTTTATTTCATGAGCATCTATGCATAACCATTCTGTGCTGATGTAATCCAATTCAAACTAAAGGCCAGACTTGGCACTTTACAGTCGGCTTCATTATGTTACTCCAGAATGTGCAGAGACCCCCCAAGCGTGAAGACCTACAAATGACTCGATCTGGACTGATATGTCAAAAGTAATGGTGCGCTGGTGCATCATCATTCAGCTGAGAGCCGAGGAGATCAAACCGCCCGGCGCCGCGTCAACGGGGAGCCTCGGATGTCTCCAAGAGAAACGGGAGAACTTTTCAAAGTGCAATGAAGGGAGGCAATGCTAAAATTTCAGATCATTAAATCTGACGCTAATTAACTGGGGAACCAATTATGTTTTTGAAGACAATGGATCTTAAAAGTATACACATCCCTGATAAAAAATAATAAAAATAATTTCAAAGGTTTTGACACTATTAATGTCATATGTACACAGTACAATTTAGCTGGAAACAAAGTAAGGGAAATGCTTAAAACAAGTGGAAATCAATGAATGAATTGACTTCCATAAAAAAAAAAGTCATTTTTTCAGATGAATCTCAAAACGTTGCTATGGAATAGCATTCCAGGAAAAGACGCTCATACCAACTGCGGAGCATAGAGGTGGAAGTGTCGTAGTTTGGAGACGTTTCGGCGCAGCAGCACACGAAAGCTCGACAACATCATCAAACCTACAGTAAAGTCCTGCTTGAGGAAAATGTGAGCCCATCTGTGAGAAACCAAAGCTGAGAGTGTCTGGACCCTGCAACATGACGATGGGCCAAAACATACAAGTCAAACCACTGAGGGCTGGCTTGAAATTATAAAATGGAAAGTCCTGGGCTGAGTCAAAGCCCAGATAATGATCTCATTGAGATGCTGTGGGAAGCTGGAGCAGGCCGTGCAGGCAGGAAACCCCTCAAACATCCCAGCTCAAAGCGAGGAATGGGGCGAGCTTTTCTCACGTCAGAGACAAGAAGCGATGTTATTTCACAGACAAAAGAAGATTGGGAATAAATAAGCTCTACTGACAGCAACAGAAAGCTGGAGAATTAATCTTGAACTGTGAACATTTGACACCGTCACGTTTTTTCTTTTTTTTAATTCACTGACAAGTTTGGTTAAATTTCATTCCTCTGAACCGACCTTGGCAGAGAGAGAAGCTTCACAAGGTACAGAAAAGCAGCAGCCAGTGCATCTCCATTAAATATTCAGTTAATATTTCTGAAGTCTGCTGTTTATCCTGCTTCTTGGGCCGTTTCAAAGGGCTTTCTGCGGCTTCCGAAGGGGGAGCTGCCCGATTCAGTTCTGGTCCGTTAGCCACTGAACCGGTGGATCACTTGAAGGTCAAGTGCCTGGCCCAGAGGCACTCCAGCAGCAGCTGAGAGGGCAAAGACCTCAGTCACATTCGCCACAATATTTTACAAGAAAATCCGCATGCTTCAGCCGCTGCAGCCTTTCATTTCCCGCTTGTGGGGCCACTGAAGCTCGACTAACATGAAAATATTACACGCATCAGGGACATAATACGACCACAGGGCAGCGGTGGCCTTTAGGCGAGAGAAGCAGTTTGGTTTTGGGTCCACTGTCTAACTTTGGCCAGTGCTGAAATGCCCTTGAGCAAGGCCACTTAACACTCCTACATTTGTATCTGTGTGTGTGTCTTCTCTTAATTGCTTCCCGCAACAGTTTGCGCTCCGTTCTCAGGAACAGGCTAAATATGGAGGTTAATTTTTTTTTGTTTTCACAAAACACATTTGCAAAAGGCTGATAATTACCTATTAAATTTCCCAAACATTTCGTGCCTGTGCAGCTCCTTTTAAATCGTTGCACAATATGTTTTATTTTTGTTTCGTCTCTGAGAAGAGGCTTTGATTCAACAAAATGCGCTGTGGGAATCATTAACTTTTAAAATTTTGTAATAACCCAAGAAAATGAGCAACGGAAATGGAAAGCCGATCTTTTACAGCATCCGAGATGTTCTGAGAGTTTCTCTTATCAATCTATCTGATTTCATAGGGATCTTTGCCCACCCCTTTCCAGCATCTTCAAAGCGCAAATTAGTTTAATTTGGATTTAGACTAAGGGATGCAAAGACCAGGCAGAGCTGCTGACAGTGGAGAAAAAAAGCCACAAACAAACACCAGGCTGGAATGGATATACAGATTTCAATCTTCCAGTTTTGCTTGCAGTGCATTGCAAAGCCTATTTACAGACTAAGTGGTGTTTTACCTCCAGCAAGACAAACCAGAATCATACAGCCAGCGCAACAAAAAAATGGTTTAAACTGGAGCATATTTATGTGCTATAACGGTCTAATCAAAGTCGGGATTCAAAACCGTTCGCAGATGGTTTCCATTCAATCTGGCAGGACTCGAGCTATTCTTGCCAGAAAATTGGGCAAAAAGCTATTCTCTGTAAAGTTGGTAAAAACATGCACCTGAAGATCTGCAGCTGTAATTGTGTTCACAAAAGGCTCAATATAAACGTGCAACACGATTTCAGATTTTTTTTATTTTCAAAACATTTAGAAAAAACAATCATATTTCCTTCCAACTTATCAATTCCACACTGATTGGTGCTAATCTAACAAGTAAAATTTCAGGAAACTCATTAAGGCTTGTGGTTGTATTGTGAAATAAAATTAAAAGAAATAGAAACTATGTTTTTAGTTTTGTGAATGTTTTTTTCTTCTTAGAAATAAATAATTGTTTGGAACAAAAAACATGACAGCTTCCATATGGACACAAAATCAAATTAACTGAGTTGTTTTAAATGTAAGTTTTACCTTAAACTTAATTCTAGCTGATCAGAGTGTTTACCTAATGTTTTTTTTTTTCAAGGTAAAAATACCCACTCTTCAAAACAGAAAAGACAAGAGAACATACCACTTAGCAAAGTTGATGTATTTTGATCTTCGTAAGTCATCAACGGTAGCCGTTTTCCCAGTCTTCTTCTTCTAGAATTATGGTAATAATTAAAAAAGCTTATAACTACTGAGACTAAGAAAAAACACAGCAGGAGAATCAAACTATATCCTTCCTACTGTGTACAAAATGGAGGACAAAAGGTCACGTTAGAGAACTGCATGCAAAGGGTTGCATGAGATCACCAGCTCTCCATGGAAATAAATCGTTTTAAGAGTTAAATAATTTTTTTTTTTTTTTGTTTTTTTTGGTGTAAACAGCTTTTAACAAAAAAAAGATTTTTTTTTTTCCCCCGTTTCTGAAGCGCCCATT
>NW_006800108.1:550385-626019 GCF_000485575.1 Poecilia formosa
ATCCGTAGGAATGGTATTAACGGGGCCGGAGGAGACAACAATACACTCCTGGCTTGAGTACACGACACACACCATTGCACATTCACCAACACAGGATTGCAAACATTCAGCAAGCACATAAAGGTCTTAACACACGTGTGTGGGGCCCACACACCCACAGAGGGAAGTCGAATGACATTTATACTTCAGTGCTTATTATTATGGCTAGAGTGCCTGGATTCAGGCATAAAACCTCAGTTCTGATATAAGATCTCGGCCAGAAACACTGCAGAGAGTAGAAATAGAAGATCTGTGAGCAATTTGTGACCCTTGGAGTGATTTTTGTACGGCTGCAGTTCAAGAATGGAACACATTTTGTCCCACTTGAATTTTTAAGGTGAGAATTTTGATTAAAAACGATGTAGAGACTTTTAAAACTTATTAAAACAGAAGCCTTTACGAATAACACAAAGTACTTGTCTTGAAACTGTTGGGTCCTTTAAATCAGGACTTTTGTTTACAGCTTTTATCCTCATGCTGTGTCAATGGGGATTTTTGGGTTTTTTTTTTTTTTTTTTGCTTTTCTTTGATGTAAAGCACTTTACATCAAAGTAAAGTGCTTTATTTTCCCCTGTGTATGAACGGCACTATCCAAAAGCAGACTTAGGGAGACACATCCTAATGTCGCTGTAGACAAAAACAACATTACAGACCAAGAAAACAGAAGAATCACCCAACTATAACCGACCCCCAAAGATTTAGGTAGATTTGCAGTCGAGGTTTTTCTGGACAGTGTGACGGATGGCTCTCTATCCAGACAACCTGGAACTGATTGCACACAGGAGGCCTACCGTGACTGCTCTTCACTGTCAGACCACAGTGGTGCTGGTGTTGGCAACATATGGACTGGAAAACGCCGATTGTTGCAAAAAAAAAAAAAAAGGCGGTAACAGCTTTAGGTGGAGGTATAGGCTGATGTTCTGGGGCAACATCTTCCTCACTGGGAAAACAACGATCAATTAGATGTTGAGATGAGATTCTGCAACCTCATATCGAATTATCTTCCAAAATGTCAACTCTCAAACCGTTGAAAACTAACGGGATGAGCTTTTCATGGCAGCTTTGGCAACATATTCTGGTTGCAGCATGAGGAAAATCTGCTTCTTATATTAGCCAGTTAATTAAATAACCTGTCTTGTTTCTTCAAACTTCCATCATTTGATTCAATAAATGACACCGAAATAAAGTCGGCAGAGGAACAAGCTGTTTGCTCAACTTTTTAAGTGCGCAGCCCACACACTTAACTCTCTGTTTAACCCATTATACCCTGATATATACTAAAAAGGCAGAAGATTTATTCCAAAGAAGTATTTAAAAAAAAGAAGAAGAAGAAGTAATCAATTTAACAAAGTGCCTTACTGTTGGTGCCAAGCAAATAAATAAATTTAAACTTGGTGGAAGTCAAAAGCCACGATAAATTGTCAAAGTACAATTTTCAATCAAGTCATCAAGTTTCAGGCCTTTGTATGAAAGACCCTGAAAGAAATATCCTCAGTGCTCTTTATTATGGTGTTACATTACATAATCCTGATGACTGGAATAAAAACGTCAAAAATACTTTTCAGCTTCAATTTATCTTCTGAACTCCAAACTCTCCTCCTAGGATTCTTACTGGTCTTCTTCTTCTGCTCATGGCTTCACCTTTCATGTCTGTTTTTGTAATTGGCAGAAACGAGAGTTTTATGACGGTATATTGTTGGTGTGTCACAAAAATCCTGCCACTTTCATCCAAGAAGGAAATGAGATGGTGATATTTACAGCTGGGTCGAGCATATTATTGGGAAAATGGAAATGTTAATGGCAGCATCATGGACAGGGCTCCTTTTCCTGGCAAGCTTTAAAATCTCATGAATTCTATTTTTGGCTTGTTTTATGACATTTGTGTAACGCTGAGGCGTGCAAATTGTGCACCCTTAAATTAAGAATACAAACTTATTTTAAGCACATTAAACCCTCAATGTTCTCAGCAATCAGAAACAACACCTTGCAAAAGTTTTTGGCGAGACGGAAAAAAAAATTAAAAATTACTCCACCGAGGCTCGCTAACTTTTGTTCTAGTTCGAAACGTTGTGATGATGAACACCAGTCACTCAGCTTTTGTCATTCTGTCACCCTTCCTGTCAGTCACTCTGTCAATGTCAGCCGGTTAGCTGGCTCTGCATGAAGGGAAACCCAGCATCAATCAGGCTCTGTCAGCAGGAGCTCGAGCCATTACTTTAAAGGATTATGATATCAGAGACCGGTGGCCTGTGGACTAACAGACTGGGACACAAATCAATGTTGAATTTTTCAGAAGGGACCATATTAAGAGCTCATCCTGCTCATCCAAATATTTGCATTCATAAAAATGTTTTTTGTTTGTTTGTTTGTTTGTTTTTTTCTGGATCTGAAGTACATTGGCAAAATACGATATCTTACCACATATTGTAAGATATTGGTAAGATGTTACATCTTACCACACATTTTTGGTCACCTGTCCCGTACATATATGGTACAGTTTCTTTTGAGTAACTTTTCAGCAAGATATATGAGCTTGTTTTAAGTAAATAATTCCTTAACATTGATTTTAAAAAAAAGTACTGGAAAATTATTTCACTTGTAACAAGGCATTTTCTCCATGTTATATGTGAAATAATCTGCCAGTGGAAATAGTACTTTTAATCAATATTAATGAATTATTTCCTTAAGAAAAACTTCTATATCTTGCTGAAGTTATATTTGCCTTATTTCAAGTGTAATAATATATTTGCACTAGAAACTAGAGTAAAAATACTTTGTAAGACATTGTGTTTGTGCAGTGTACATGCATGCATCATGAAGATGAAGGATCTTAAAGACATTTTCCAAAAATCTGATTCTTTTCCAAGCCCAAACCATAAGGAGGAATGAAGGAAGTCATCTTTGAATTTACTTTGTCTTGAGGCAATGGATGGATGGATGGATGGATGGATGGATGGATGGATGGATGGATGGATGGATGGATGGATGGATGGATGGATGGATGGATTAAATGACAGAAGGAATAAAACCTGTTAAACCAAATGTTTTTGACACTGCATTTTCTGATTTTTGTTTTTATAAAGCAGTTGTCAGACAGGAAGGAGGGTTATGAGAGAGGGGGAGGGCATGTGTCAGGGGTCATCGGGTCGGGAGTTCAACCCTTGATGGCCACATCAAGGACCAAGGCTTCTCAGCTTTACCTCAGCGCCACCAGAGTGCCCTCTTTTTATTACATGCTAACCAGATCAAATGGAAGCACCTGACCTGAACTGCTGAACGATTATAAAAGCGTGAATTATAGATTTAAATATGAGTGACCTTTTTAGAATAATAACAGTGTAGCTACAAGCTGAAAGGTCTTTGCTTGGTGCTTTTATTTCAGATTGATGTCCCACTAAGGTGCCACCATGATACTATTTGGAATCTAAAAAAAAAAAATAAGAAAGAAAACTCAAACATGTTTGCATACCTCTATGCATGCAGACCACACACCCCTCCCCACTCCACTAAACATTCGTTCTCCGTTAGCTGCAGTGCCACAGTGACCCTGACTGGTGAACAACCAGAAGTGCATCTCCGACAGCTGTGTGCTCCTGCGTGCGTCTGTGTGTGTGTGTGTGTGCTGTAATTACTCGAGAAGATAAATCTTGTTGATGAAACAGACGGAAGGAAGAGAACTCCAGAGAGGGGAAGGAGCAAGAAGGCGGAAGATGGGGGGAGAGGATGAAGGAAGGAGGCGAGGATAGGAAAAGCAGCAGAGGAAACAAGAGTAAAAGAGGAGAGCGTAAAAGAAAACAAAGAAGACAAACAAAATAAAGAAGGGATGGCTCTGAGGGGAATAAAATGATGTGTAAAAAATTTGACAATCATGTTTCCCTTTCGCTGCACCACAAATCAGTGCAGAGAGAGAGAGAGCGAAAGTGAGAGAATTAAGACGACAACGACAGGTTGAGAGAAAATTTGAAAGTGAATGAGCCCACCAGACACTGAGGGAAGAAGACAAACAGACAGCAAAACAAAGCCCGGAGAAGTCGCATTTTCTTAAGAAAACATGCCTGAGTGCGCCTGCCAAGTGTAAAGTGTAAGAGTGTACCTGCTCATGAATATTAACGCAGACTGAATGGAGCAGACAGCTATTGGAGGGACACTGAGCGACTGCATAAAATCTGCGAGACATGAAAGGTAGGACAACCCGGGAGGAGCAGGGAAAAAATGGGTTGTGCAAGTGGTTTGGAGTGTGGAGAGTAAAGGGAGCACGGATGCACACACACACACAAAATAGTGTTACTTTCCAAAAGCCTTGTTTTCTCAAGGTGAAAACTTGGTAAATTGCTGAAGCAGATTGGACAAGGCTGCAGGTTTGGAGATTATCACTGATGGACCCAGTCAAGCTGCCATGTAGCGCCAGGTATTCATACTGATTGAACTTCGTCACATTTTGTCAGATTGCTACTATAAACTTCAATGTATCGTATTAGAGTTTCATGAGATACATAAACATTCACTCCCCGAGCTAATGCTTTGTTAAACCATGTTTCTCTGCTTTTACAGCTGCAGGTGTTTGGGGATGGACTTCTACCACCTCTTCCTGTTTTCTTTCTCATTATTTTCCTCTTAAAACTAAAACTCAGTCAGATTGGATGAATAGAGGATGTGGACATAACATTTTGAAAACAGATTTGAAAGGAGATGAGTGCAGATTCTAATTCCTTCCTGTCTAGTATCTCTGATACACAAGGCACTGATACACTACTGTTTTTTTTTCCCCCTCACATGTCAACCACATTTATTCTAGGATCAATTTATACTTTCTTATTGATAATAATTTGATTCCTTTGGCCCACCACAGGGACTATCAAAGTATACTTAGATTGTGCTGTTGCATTTGTGTGGTAGTTTCTCTCTGTGTGTTTTGGAGCTGCAAGTTCTCCACCAGCGAGCGAATCATCAGCGGGAGAGGAGCTGGCAGCCAGACACTCTTCACTTGTGGTAATCCAAGCCTTCTGCGTTTTCTTGTCCTCCTTCATTCTGCTCCAAACATTGTTGAATCAGAACCTTCCTTGTAAGCTTTGCATCTCTTCTGCAAAAAGCCTCTGGATCCTCATAACTTCTGGAAACCTACACGCTCCTCTTAATCGTCATCGTCCTCCTGCAAACCTACCCGTCCGCACTCCGTACCTCAAGCGTCATCGCCTTGCTTCCTTCTTCTCCAAGCCGCCATCAAACCACTGGTTGTAACCACCGTGCAAGTCAGCAACCTGAGATTCCACTCGCTCTCTCTGGCGTTAATCTCCCACTTCATCTAGAAAACTCCTTCCTCTTTCTTCTCCATTATTTCTCGTTATCTGTTCCACTCCAGTTACTTATTCCATCTCCTGTTTCCAGCCTCCAGCACCGACGACCATTCATTATTCAAATCATTGTAAAATAAGCCTTTTAAAACTTCGCTTGTGTCCCGAGAGTTCGCGCATTAGAAACATACCTAAAACCACGACGACGCTCACATCTCACCATGCTCCGGTAGTGCTTTCAATCGCCTTCACTAGAGCTCCTTATTTCCAGAGACATTGGCAATCAACACTTCTCTCAAACAGAGATCTCACAGAATTTATGGAGGAACAAATTAGCATTGTTTATTTTAGCTTAAACACTCCGGGTGAAACATCAAACTTAATGTTGTGGGACACTTTAAAAGCTTTTTAGAGGGAAAATCATACCCTACACTGAAAAATGTCTGACTCCCCACTGGGTTGCGTGCATGAGTGTGTGTGTGAGTGAGATGCTTTTATACCTGAACGCGGCACTGTGTGACGTAAAGCTGTACCACTGTAAACAAAAGGAGAATTCAGCTTAGGCAACGTAGGGAGACCAGCGCTGAGATGGTTTTTGGCAAAATATAATAGAACTAAACTACATGCAAATGTCACAAATTGCACAAGAAATAAACACAGAAGCCTTGAAGTAACTTCTTAAATTTTGCTTGCTCAACTGTTCAATGCGTACACACTTTTTTTTTTTCATTAGTTTACATTAATTAAATATTTGCCCAAATGTATAATGTATCAACTCATAAAAGGGACAACAGCTCAAAACCCCATGAGTTTAGAAAACCTTTTGAGATTATTTGAATAAAATCTATATGGTAACACGACTGATATTAAATAAGGTTGAATGGACATAGTACTTTTTATTGCAAATCAGGGAGTCCTCTGTAAACATTTAATTTCTGTTGAACATTTAATAAATGTGCTTTAAAATTCTCTTCGACTTTCTCTCTGCTGTGTTCTTTGGTTTTCGAGAAGTTTTGTTCTCTGATGAACCTCTGGAGTTGAATATTTACTAATTAGGTGACTTTTTGCGGCAGGTGTTTGACCTGGACATCACAGGTCAAACACCTGTGATGTCCAGGTGTTTGACCTGGTGTCTGATCTAAAAACAAATCTTAAAAAAGTCTGAGGGTTATGAATACTTTCAGAAGGCACTAATATTGCACTTCTTGTGTGATTTCGCTGGCAGTCAGAACAAGACCTGGCTAAGGGATAAAGATAGGAGAGAGGAAACATTTCTCATTAGTTTTCGAAACCTATAAAGTAAGTGTCAGGGTTGGGGTTTGCAAAGATTGTTTACAAGCCAGTTAAACGAGGACATAATGAAACCAGGCAAAGAGGAAGAAAATCTTTCCAGACAGGATTATGTGAAAAGCACACAATCTTGTTTTTGCCTGGTTCATTGCTATAAATATGTATTTTTTATTCATTTATTCATACACACACACGCACGCGCATGCACACACACACACACACACACACACACACATATATATAAATAAATTCTACTTTTCAGTGCATGCTCATCAACTTCACTTGGAAATGGACAAAAAGGAATTATGGGGGAAATTTGTGACTAGATTTCATCTTGAATTTATAATCTGAATCACAAGCAAAGATCTTGTTTCTATTTTAAGATGAACCAGGACATTTGACCAATGTAAGACTTTGGAAATCTACCTACAAAATTTCCAAGGTATTAGCTTTTATTTACATTCTTTGTTGCAGCAAGTTGCTGTGAAGTTATTCTTTGTTTTGTATTTTCCTTCCAAGAAATTGGACTTTCTGGTTACTTTTCAAAGTGGTTCTTTAGGCTTTATGGAAATCTCACTGGAGCAAAGAATCTGGAGAATGAGCCAGTTTTTTTTTTCTTGAAATAAAATCTCAAGAAAATAAGATTTTATTCTTAGAGATAAGAAAATAGACTGGTTGGCTCAAGACAACCAAAAGGTTACTCGGTAATCTCAAGGAAATTAAAATGACCATATATGGACATTTTTTTGTGTTTTCAAAAGGGGACGGAATAAAATGTTATTCTGATTTTAACCTAATTTTCTCCCATGTAGCTTACAGCTAGCTGCACAGGTGAATTTAATCAGTCAGAAATAAAAGAACAAAACATAAAAGATCAAGGAGAAAATGCATTATCCGATGGCAATTAACTGTTTACACCGTAACACCAGTGTATTTATCTGCCCTGCAGAGATGTGATATAATATTGTTTTAAGGTTATTTTTTTTCCATATAGACTTAAAAGTCTGCAGTAAATAAAAAAAAAGATCAAAGATAAATCTACCTTAAAGGATGAAAACAAATAAAAACAGTGGAGAAAGGTTTGAAGTTGACTAATCCAAACCCACCACTATCAATACAGTCATGCATATATGTGCAGAGGGCATGCACACACTTAAAAAAAAAAAAAAGTACTTTCAGGAGTGTGAGTGCATCTGTGTGTGTACGCAGGGGTAAAATTGAACTGTCATGCCCAGAATGGGCACTTTGATCACTTTAAGTTCACAGGAGAAAAGAGCAGAAGACTGTAGATGAGACAGGTGAAAAGAAAAGGAAAAGAGATGAGAGGAGAGCAACAAGAAAGCATAAAAAAGAAAAGCAAAGAGGGGATGGTGAAGAAAAGGAGACAGAAAATAAAAGAAAGTACAAGAGAATCTTGGAATACATTACTAAAAGAGTTGAGAAAAGGGTGAGAAAGGAAATAAAGGAGATGAGCTGAGCAGCAAAGGAAAAGTAAAGGTCTATAGATGTGCAAAGAAAGGGCAGAAGGATAATAAAAAAAAGTGGAAGTGCAGGGGAAATAAGCAGAGCACTTGCAAAAAGGAAGACAAGTAAGAATTATACAGAAAGGAGAATGAAAAGAACAAAGAACGGCTAAGCAAAGTCGAAACTTAAAAGACGGCGGAGGACAGGCTTAATGAGATTAAAAATAACAAAACTGGACGTAGAAAAAGACAAATCCAACGAAAGAAGAAGGAGAAACCAAAGACAAGGGAGGGAAGGAAGGAATGGGGAGAAGCCGGAGTGGCGTGGACAGAAATGATGGAGGGAACGGATAAGGGATGAAAGCCTTTTTCACTGAGTGATGAGGATGTGCTCACATCACACGCTACTTACCCAGGATTCATAGCGTAAGATGAGTTCCCAGCATCCCTTTCATCTCCACAACATGCAGCAGCGGTCCATCAGAAAAGAGCCTGGGGAGACTCTCAGCCATGGACAGTTACATGTGAACACACACGCACGCACACACACACACACACACATGATTGAATTAAGACACACATAACCATTTTTCTCTCTCCTTTTTCCTTTTAAATCACACACACCTTAAGAAACTGCACATGCACACAGTTTTAACTTCACATTCTCCTGAATTAACCTGGTGACTATGCGCTGCTACCAACACACACACACACACACACGCACACGCAAACACACGCAAACAAGCACTACAAAGTGGCTGGCTGCCTAGACGTATCCGTGGTGATCACAGAAGCCACTCGTTGCCGTGGCGTTTGATCTCTTGGTTGCCACGGTTGTCTGAACAGTCTGTCAGAGTTGTGCAGGAGCGGAAAGAGGACAAAAGTGCAAAAGTTTCTGAAAATTCTTCCAAATGTTGATAAGGATTTATAATAGCAGTTTTGTGAGACGCCTTTATCCCAAAAAGATAGCTCAGATTTTATTTTATTAACTGAAGTACTGTTGAATTTTTATTTGCAGTAATCATGTTAAAACGCCTGGCTTTTACACGTAATGTGGTGCTTTTTTTCTGAGTAACTCAAGTGAAAAAGTATGAAAAACGAAAAAAAGGCTTTTGACTCAATTTCAGCCTTTAGTCTCATTGTCTAATTATATGTATATAAGAAATAAATGTGACAAAGTCTTTGAAATTTGAACATTTGCTATGAAGCTGTAGCAACTAGCAAAAATGAAAATCTCTGTAAGATAGAAAACCAGCGCTCATAATCACTGACTGTTGTTTAGAAAGTGTTTTCAAATAAGCCTGGCAATATTCATCGTTCTTAGCAGGCAGACATTTCATCGCAGTTTATTTATAAAACACAACAAATAGACACTTAGCAAGAAAAGCAGGTCCAATTCATAATTAATTCATAAAATAAATGAATAAATTGACTCTTCTTGAAAGGCTGGTTTTCTAAGCTGCGATTCTCAACAAAAAACATTTAAAAAAGCAAAGGGTCAATGTCTACTTGACAGCGAGACGTGGCATCACACACTTTCTCTTCGCTGTTTTATAAGAACTCAAGATTGAGCACTTTGCCAGAGACACTTGTTACTTTTACGCAAAAGGTAAAAGCCGAATTCATTTTGCAGAAATGTTGTTTTTATTGAGAAATGTGAAATCTTCAGACATTGTTTAGAGGGGATGTCGAGAGGCGCTCCTGTGAGGGGACATCCAATGTCTTTAGTTCCTCTTCGCTGTCTGTGCGTCTGACCTTTTGGCTCTCCGTCAACCTCCCAACACCCTCGGATTCTGTGTCCAGACAGATGTGCATAAAAAGAGCAACATACTGAAAATGATCGGTGTGAGCGAAAGAGAGAAGCGAGAAGAGGCAATAAAAACCTTCCTCGTTCACAGACAACAGCTGGCCGCCAGCGTTCTGTGAAAGCGGTAAAGTCAAGTGAGTGATTGCTGAGCAAAGCCGAGTCTCTAAATCACTTAAAGCAGCATCCCAGAAAAAACAAAGGGAAGAATCTCAGGGGGATTGGGCGAAAATGTACGCGAGTCTCTTTTTTTTTAAATCTCTGAAAGAAACACATAAATCTTGAGTCAACGAACCTCAAAACAACTTCTTTTGTTTTTTAAAGGAAATGCAGAAGACAAGGGGAGTAAAACTATGAAGGGGAATCTCCTTTGGTGGGTCTCGCTTCTGCATCTTTCATTCCTGACAGAAGCCTCACTTGATGATCAGATGCATATCTTCGTGCTGTTTCAAAGCTGAAAATAAAGGAAGCCATCTTCATATTTCAGTCAAACGTGAACATTTTGACTTTCCTGCTTACGTTTAATTATTTACTTTTACCTGTGTGAAGAAGGGAGAGAGAGAGAGAGAGTGGATGTGTCCAGCCCATAAACAAGAACAAGAAAAAAAAAAACAACTGCAGAGAAGAAAGTGACACAGGTACAACAAGTTGTAGCTGTCTATGGCTGAAGTCCACAAACATTTAAGCTATAATCCAAACCAAATTATTTCTGCTTTTCAATTTCTTCAGACATCCTACCAAAGGAGATCTGGTCATCTCTTCTACAGATCTGAAAAGACCGTTCTAAAGAAAAAAACTACTATTAAACTATTAAAGAATCCTCTGATGCAAATTGCCTAATACAGGTTTAACTAAAGAATAAACTGAGCTTTTATTTTGAAGTAGACATGATCAAAGGCAATCTAAATGAATCAATGCACATAAGCGTAACCCTTTAGTTTTGTGCTGAATTAAACTTTATAATGTCCGCTAACTTCAGCCTAATTATCCAGCAACTTTGTCATACATTTATCATTTCGCCTCAGAAAACGTATACAGCACCTGACAATGGTTCTTGGTTTTGCTTATTTTATTTTATTTTTTATTTTTTTGCAACAGTAAGGTCTGGTGATCTATATTTTATGATACTTATCAGACTTAAAAACAACCACATATTGAACATTTAGCACAAATCACTTTAAAGATTTCTGAGTTTTAAACTTAATTTCTTGAATTTAATAGCGATGAAGCCTTACTTCCCTCCCAAGGATTTTGAAAGATTGATCCACAAATTATTGCAATTCTCCTTTTTCCGGTTCAGATCGGTCATACGTTCATAGATCAAAATGCTGATGCTCGTCTGCTAACAGGAACAAACGCCTCCAGTTGTGGCTTCACTCCTCTGGTTTTTGAGATTCTTTATGGTCATATACCCACAAGAACACGAAGGTCAAGAAATTAGTTGTTCAATAATAAAATCAGAGAAGTGGAGGTGACCGTGTCTCCTCTGCTGCAGCCCCAAACAATCTGCCGATCCATATAAGAGCTGCCAAAATTTCCACGCTTAGGTGATTTTAAGACTCACCTCTACTTTTTAGCTTTTGAAACAAATAAAGCTTGACAATTTATTTCTTTAACATCATTTTATTTCTTTTTAAACTTATGAATTATTTCATTCATGTGTTTTGTGAGGATTTTTGTCTCTTTGTGACAATTTTCAGGTGCTATCAGTGTTCATTATAGTTTTTAGCAACATTCAAACAATATACAATATTACAGAAGGTATTCCAAATATATTGGTTATATTCAGTGGTCTACAAGGAGTTGTCATCTACATAACTTGTATTTGCTGTATCATTTATTTATACTCCTCCCTCTTTCTTGGACCGTTTGTTGTAAATCTGGTAGAGATTTAGATCATGTCATGCCACAAACACGCCGCATTGATTCAAATTTCATTTTGATCCTCCTTCTGATGCACAGTTTGAACTTCAGAAAGTCGCCAACTCCAAGCCCAGATGTCTCACTCCCAGATTGGAGCAGCTCGCTTTATATACAAGCAACTGAAAAGCTACGCTTAGTAAAGTGGCTGGTAAATGTATGTTTTCAGACAAAGAAAAATCATCGTGAAAAAAAAAAAAACCCTTGTTAATAAAGACAGTAGCTGTCTGATGCTTTGAAGAGCTTCTGTCGTGTCTTGAGGTGACTTTGAGTGTGGGTGCACTGCAGCTCTCGTGGACCTCCACTGGGATGGAGAGCTGACAAGTGAAATGAGCCTCTGTCTGTCTCCCCACTGGTCTACTCTGTTTTCTATTTCCCTCTGTCCCCCCTCGGCCTCAGCTTGTCCTCTCAGCTGTGTGACAGATAATTGACACATTATCATACAACGACCTTGGGTCGCAGGCAAGCCCCCGCCAATTAAAACCAGCGCCATTCCCTTCACAACTCTGTGTAATGGAAATATGTGCACTCCGCTGTGTAAAATGAGCAAACCATGAAACCGCACATTATGCCAAACACACATTACGTGTATATAGCCGCTTGCTCAAGAGGAAAGCAATGTGAAAACAAACATTTACAATAAGTCAAGTCAGGCCTTTCAAAGCCGATGGAAGATTGTAGATGGAGAGGTCAGTTTACGTGCATCCTGTCATTAACCTTGGATGGCAGTGGAAGGGTATCTAACTAACTTTCTAAGTCACTCAATCACAAAGAGATAGAGCGAGGATGGGGAAAGATGGAGCGAGACAGACGTGGAGTGACAGAGACGGAGGATGGCGCGCAGAGACGGATTGGAACAGGGTTAAGATTCGGATCGACGGCGAGAGAAGAGGGCAGAGTGGAAGAGATGGAAGAAATAAGCAGAGAGCCGGGGAACAGTGGGTGAGTGGGAGTTCTCACAAATGACACGAGAACAGTTTTCTGAGTTTGTGTTGCTTAGTTACTGGGAAAATATCTATGAGTAGAAAAGACAGAGGAAATAAAGGAAGAGAGGTGAACTGGAGGGTAAGGAGAGAAAGAGGGCCTTCCCTTTTTCAATCGGAGGAAAGGAGCAAAGACGAAGTGCAAATAGGTTGCTTTAAAAGGGTAGCCATCAATCTATCAATCTATCTAGGTACATTGCCAAATTTCCCTCTTTACTGCCAACTTTTCCAACTTCCTATAGGGGATTAGAAGGCACTCAGAGGGCTGATGGGATGCATTATCTGTTCTCCATTTTCTGGGTCTTTGCCTGAGGTTTAGCTTCTAGGTCCCCAATAAGTGGGACGTGTTCAGAAAACTTGTGAACAAACCTATTTTGAGATGTTCTGACGAGACGACAGACAAGAAACCTGAACCGATGCTTGTGTTTTCTAAAAGCTCGTAAAGAACAACAGCTGAGAGCGTGGAGAGCAATGACAGCTTTTCAGAGGTGTAAATCCAGACTTTCACAATACCAGCACAAAATCTGCATTTTCGTTTTACTGTTTTGTAAAATCGCACTGTTAAAATTGTTGATTTTCATAAAAAAACGTCCAGTTCTCGTGAACCAGATAATTCACGAGAATTATCTGGTGAATAATTCTCGTGAACCAGATAATTCACGAGAATTATCTGGTGAATAATTCTCGTGAATTATTCACTAGTCGTCTTTGACCGTAACATCTCGTCCTGTGAGCTGGATCCGCCGATACACACTGAGTCATAATGTTATGATTGCAATGTCAATCTCAGCTCCTTCTTACCTGCCAAAGCACACTACACAGAGACAATCCACCTATCCGTCCTTACACACCATTTTATCCTCACCCATGAACAAGAAGCAAGCATCCTGTAACTTGTTTACTTCGGGTGACAGCTCACTCTCAAACAGAATGGAGCAAAGCAATCCTTCAGACAGATGATGACGGACTCTTGGGCAGAGATTTTGAAGTGCTGACTCTCGTCCCAGCAGCTGCTTCATTCTTAACTGCAAACCCCTCCTGATGCATTTTGTGAGTCAAGGTCTGACAGGTTTGAGAAAAGAAAAAAAAGCAATTCGGAGCACACGCAATCTTCCCCTCGAATGCAATAAAAAAATCATCTCCATGAAGGCCGCGGACTTGTACCCAGAGAGACCCTCATCCAGATCAACAGTAACTATGCCTTTCATTTTACAGAGTCTATTAATATCAATTAAAATGTTTCACATTTTTACCCGTTACAACCCCAAGCTTTAACGCAGCTTATTGGGAATTTAGAGCAACTCAATTATCATGAAGCGAAAGGAGAATGAGTCATGGTTTAAATTAAAATATTTTTTAAAAGTACAGCATGCGATTCTCTGCAGTCCGATTGAGTTTAAGTAATTTTGCCAAGAGGAATTTCCAAAGATTTCAGTCTCTAGATGTACAATGCCGGTAGAGCCATAAGCCAAAAAGACAGGTGGCTCCGCAAAGTGCCGACAAAACACTTTTTAGTTTTTCATTGATCAAAGATTTTCTGCCAGTTTCTTTCCATGTCACAATTGTGTTCAACTTTGTGTGTCTCATAATATCCCAATAAAATGCCTTAGTGTCTGGAGGCGTAACATATCAAACTGTGGAAGTTACAAGGGCCATGACTACTTTTCCAAGCCAACATATGATTAGAAATACAGACAGGTGTGGGAGGGGTCACTTACTGTCTGTGACAGAGAAGATATGACACAAAAAAGAAGCATCTATAATGATTTTCGGTCTCGGCGGCAGTTCGGATCATTTGTTCCCGTGTATTTATACAGTACTGCTGGGAAACAAAAGATGCATGAAGACATAAAAGATTTTTATGGCGAATCGTAGCTGGAAAACTGTCTTTGCGTCTGATCTATGAGCTCTCGCATAATGTATTCTACACTCTGCAAACCTGTTGCCATTGTGCTGAATCTTCTGCTGAAGACAAATTAGCATTTAAATGAGGCAAGTTATTTTCCTTTTACGCCTGCTCTAAATTTTTAACGTAATTTGGTTTGATTGAGATGAGAGGAGACAAACTGGTGGGCCATTTTTTTTAGTGTTACTGACCAAGAAAAAGGTTGAGTGAACAAGTCTGCTTCAGCAACAACCCCTGCTTCAAGTTCTCTGAGTTACACCCATTCAAAGATGAGATATGCAGCTCAGTAGCCTATAACTAGAACAACCCATGTTTGGCATCAACCAGCTTGACTGATGCAAGCTGTCTTGCCTAAAGGACCACTCCAGTGATTTTAAACCTTATCTCTAGAGTGTGCGTGTCGAAGAGAGATACGTTAATGCACCTTTCTCTTGGCAGGACCACTGTATCTTGCAGGAAGGCTCTGTTCATCTCTCTGCATCCACCACAGGGATAACACGGGATGCTAGGAAGAAAAGCATCACACTTCCGAAAGTTTCCCTTCATCCTGGGAAACAAGATGTCAGCATGTAACTCTGACAATTAAGATAGGCTTTAAAAGTGGGGAGCAGGCATTAAGTACTTCTCTTCAAAGCATTATTTGAAGTTTGAACATTAAAAGGAGATGCTGTCATTTCTCTAACCTGTAAACGAGGAAACCTGTTCCTTCAATTACTTATGCAGTTGTCATGATGTAGCACTGACCTCAAAGGCTTGTCTGAGTGAAGAAACAGCAAGCAAACACAAACCTATAGATTAACACTGCGCTATTCTTGCACTCTATAATTGCTCCGCTCTTTAAAAAAAAATACTTAAATTGGTAAAAGATATTTCCCTGAAACATGAAACCCACTCTTTAAAATGTGGAAGTATCACTGGAGGTTGCTAATTTCAGTACTATTGTTAAACTTCATCCATATGGGGTATTTTACAAAAGCCGAGGCCGACTTCATTTTACAAATGAAGAATTTTTTTAGCTTTGCAATTGCAAAAGAATCTGCAGAAAAAGACATGGTAAAGAACTGTGAGAAAAATGAAGACAATTATGGAACATTTGCATATTTGTTCTGTTCTGGGAGAAGCGACATGCATTTTAAGGCATCAAATATACAGCGACAATTAAACCATGCGCATAATAAAGGGTCTTGCACTTGCAAATTATTTGTGGATGTTGAAATCTCTGGTTGCTGGTAGCTTATCTGCTAAACACAGAGCTGTTTACCGAGAGGTCCTGAGTTTGATCCCAAACAAATAATTAATCTTGGATAAATCAGATCTTTTTTTTTTCCAACTTCAAATGAATGCATGATAAAATATTTAAGACGTGCAAGAGCTTTGAATCTTAGATTAAACATATAGCAAATTGGTACATCTTCTTAATGCAAAAATGTCTTAAATTACAAGTAAATGTGTTCATACATAGTTGTTCCACATGTCTTTATGATGCGATGGAATGGCAAACTGTCCAGGATTTATCCTCTCTCTTGCCCAATGGCTACTGGACATTGGCACCGGCATCCATGCGACCCTTCACAGAGAATCAGCTCTATGATGTTCTCTCTTTTTTTCAGTTTTTGTTGTTGTAATCTTTTCAAAATGTAGCTATAATGCTGCTCCACTTTCAAGATGTTATGCTCTTTAACTTGGAGAAAAATGATAAACACAGAGTGATCATAAAAAGCTCAATCAATGCTCCATTGCAGGTTTGGAGAACAATCTAAACAGTCAACCAAGCCTTGCTGCAGTGAGGCGTGTGTAAGGTGAAAACCTGCTTACATGAGAAATAAGAGTTCAGTGTACATTTCTTGTTAGCAGACTCTTATTACAGAGCTGTAATGTGTCTCTGCAGTTCTGTATCTGAATAAAGTCAGCTTATTCAAGCAGGAGGAGCAGCTTGACTGCGGAGAAAAAGTGTCATTGTTAATACCCCAAGGCTTGGGACTGAGAATGTGCGGACAGGGATACATTATCTCCATTTGGTAGGTCATTTAGAAAAAGAGCGCTGTGTAACCTTCTTCCTGCCCCTGACTGAAAGGCTGTCTTTTTCTCTCTCAAGATATCTCTGCTCTGCGCCCCGACTGTGAAACTCCATAAAGAGTGATGGATGTTGATGGAGACACACGGAGAGGTGATTATAGATCATGGAGTATCGAGGAAGGACGCAGACAGACAGATGGAAACTGAGAAGGAGTCGATTGTGGTCGCAGAATTGTAAATGACAGAATAGATTCCTTTTGCCCGTTGTATGTGGAGCAGCTGTGCCACAGTGTGGCGAAACGCTGAAGTACAACTACTGAGAGCGATTTAAACATGTAAGACACCACAGTAAATATTGAATAATAAGCATCAGTTAAAAACTTCACATATGTAATGAGAGTTGTACTTAAAGTGACAATCTCAAACAGGAATAGGTTGATCGTTTGTTCCTCTGCTGGCCAAACAAAAACTGAGATTTGCGATTTACAACTGTAAGCAATCAGAGAAAATGAACAACATCGAAAAGGACAGTAAGCAAGGAGATTACTTAAAAAAAAAAAAAGAAAGTTTTATCGTATCTGACCCTAAGAGACAATTCCCCTGCCTCACCTTTTGTCCCGCACTAAGACTGAGAAAGATTTAGAAGAACCTGCCTAAGGATTACTACCACTTCTCTGGCTAAAAAGAGACAAGAACTGCTGCAGTTTAGCTAATGTATGTAACTCCAATTTCCTTAGGGAAGAGAGAAGCTAAATCACAGGTATGTGGTTGATTCAAATCTTTAATTATATCTGACAGGAAAATGGGAAGAGAATACATTTGGAGAAGGTTTTGCCCTTTTCCCTGTCATATTTCGTGAAAGGTGGCACTTTTCTTTGCATGTCACACATCTCTAATGTTCTCGAGGTAAAGTTTCAACCACAACTTACACACACAGTCTGTTCTGTTCGCTCAGTTCTGTTCTGGTCGTGCTGCAAATGCTCATTTTCTGACTTCTCAGTGATGTCAGCAGGTCAAAACTGTTAAAAGAAAGACTGAAATAAGCACCTTGCTAACTATTAGCGGTGTCCTCTTTGCTCTATTATTCTAACTTCTTATTCTCAGGCTACGGGTGGGAAGTAATAATACAACCTGATGCAACACGTTGATAATGTTTCATTCTTCACTGTCTATCCTTGCTAATGTAATATTTGCAAGATATTTTTCCAGACAGCCTTTTTTTTAAGGGTGTAATGAAGCATAAGGGGTCAGTACTGTTGCCACGCATCAACAACATCTTAGTTTGAAATGAAAATCATGGTTTTTCTGTGTGGGATTTCTTCTCTTTGCTCTGGTTTCCTCCCACATTAATATTGGGCTAATTAGCAAGTCTACATTTTCTTAGTTACCACTGTTTTTTGATACAGTGTTGCATTTTCAAACAGTCTCATCAATAACCTTCTTGGCTTACATTTAAACTCAAAGAAAGTTCATGAGAGATTACACTTAATCCATCGCCACGATTATTCAAAATCCTGTCTTTATCTGCAGTATTTAGCCTACCTTTGGTAAATGATGGACTTTTACAGGTGTTTTTGAAACACAACACATTTCATCTTCAAAGGCAAACCTTTTGACAGACAGTGAAAGATGCTGCCTTTACTGTATGGGGAGCTGAGTTAGAGACTTGGGGGTCACACAGGTTTCGAGAAAACTAATGATTTGCGGCTGCAGATTTATGAAGTGATGTTCAGTTGGGAAATTTGCCCACAGAGCACTTTCAGGATGATGGTACTCAAATCTACTGTAAGCACCATGTACAATATCCTGATGGAAGAGTTACTGAGGTTTTATGGATTTCTCACAGAAATTATAGGCCCGAGTTGACACAGAAGACACTTCAGTTTAGTGGTAAACTGCAGGGTGTCAAGGAGTGAGGCTGCAAGAAAAACAGTGAGAGACTCAAGGACGTCGGTGAGGCTGAGGTCAAGATGCCACTTGTTTATGTAAGCGTATGTGTTTGAAAGTACACATTCTGACCTGTTCTCAGCCCTAAAATAATGAAAAAGACGGCTCCTCTGTAGATTTTAATGCAATATGAAAGATGAGCTCTTTCATTTTCAACCAGAAAAAGAAAGCCCCTGGACATATTCCTTGCACAGCTGTGTCTGACAGGATTTCTTGTGGCACGTTGTGACCTCCTCACCTCTTGACCCGTAACAGTCACACTGAGGTCACAGACAGGAGAGTTTTACCAAACTCAAACTTACAAACTCTTTACCAGCTTACAAATGTGGCAAGGAAAGTGTTTCTGAACTGTTACAAAATTTTAAGATCAGTTCCTTATCCCTTTGCAAACTGGGAAAGTGATAAATTACATTTACTCGTGTTACTGGGATTACAGTGATTTTCTGTACTTCTGTTTACTTGTATTTGAATTTTTGTATTTACATTGCACTTCAAATCAGTTCTGTAACTAGGTAACATACTCAAAATTGCATTCAAAATTGCACAGAAGTTTAGAAACTGCTTGAATCTGATCAGCTTTAATTTTACGCATTTGTCTGCTGCTGCTGTTGCTGCTCGGTGCAGCTACTTTAGCTACTTTTGTCCCTTGGTCATTTGTTTTTGATACAACGATGAAAACTGTTACAGTTGTGCCTTGTTGGAGCAACCTGTGCTGAAATCCCCCAAAACATGGAGATGCACAGGTACACAGTGCAGACAAAGCTGGCAGTGAAAGCCTATCGCCTTCTGCAGGAAAAATAAAAGAAGTGAACCCCCTTGACATCGCTGTGATAGAAAGTAAAAAAAGAAGGAATCTACTTTCACATGCAGTCTTTCATTTTCATTTTATACTTTTATTTGACTATTTTTGTAGCAAATTTTTCCCATATTGTAGTGATTAAAATGGAGGTCACAGATTAACATATCTTCATATGTAAATGTATTGAGCCAACTTTTGTGATATTTCAGATATTTCAGTTATATTATGATTGTTTTTTATTTTTAATTCACCTTTTTATTTAATAAGTTCACGCACCCTCTGTTTATCTACTATCTGGATCCGCAACTCTTACATTTGTCTGATTTCTCTGACTAATAAATCACAGATAGAGAGAAACACATCTTGACTCTAAAAAGATATTTTCACTGCAGCGGATATTCAAAGCCAGACAACAAAAACAACGATCTGCATGTTGCCCCGCTGTATTCTTAAGAGGTTTCGGTCAGTGTCATAGTGTTGTATTCAGACCCAGCCGTGATCGTATAGTGGTTAGTACTCTGCGTTGTGGCCGCAGCAACCCCGGTTCGAATCCGGGTCACGGCAAATTTTGGACTCACGCATAATGCAGTAGAAAAACACCAGGAGACGACAGCAAGCATGCATTAAATGATTTACTGAGAAAACTGTTTTGTTTGTTGTCTTAACAGCAATGTTGAGCAGAGATCACGATGATTTGGCTTAGGCCAATACCAATACCAATCAGGTCTGCAGAGAGGACAATCGGAGATAATCATTTCTGCAAAACTTGTACAGGTCAGGGCCTCAAATATCTCTACACATCCAGAACACAAACTGTTTAGACTTTACCTTCGGTTTGGCGATACAGAGAGAGTTTCTTCCCCAGGCACGTCTCTATGATGAGCCCTAGCAATCCCCAGGTAAATAAACAAAGAGCAAATTGCTCTCAGTTATATACACAAGAAAAATAACAAAAAGTCAGTACATATGTGAATAGATAAAATGTATAAATAGTAGAGAGAAAATAAAAAAAGGAACAGAAAGAAGGGTCATACTTATCAGATGATCTGTTATTATTCTAATATAAAGACTTCATTTTTAGAAAATTCACTTGAAATAGACCTTTATTCAATTAATGAAACGAAGCATACCTTTGTATTGTTCAGACTTTCCGTGTTACCCTAAATAAGGTAAGTAAACATACCTTAGGACACGACAGAGCTGCCGTTTTTAAATTAAAAAGCGTGCCCCCATAATTCGCTTGTACGTTAAGTCTCGCGTTACTTCCACCCCAAATCTCGTTTAAGCAAACCAACCAGGAAGCGAATGGCGGAAATAAAGCTCTATCTCACGCTTTCAGTTAGGATTTTGTGATATTTTGCGTTTTGGAAGGAGTGAGCAGCGGAACAAGCAGTTGATGCCTTCAGTAACAACCAGAGGAAGGCTTCAGAAACACAATGCGGTCGCTGTGATCCGTCCGGAGGGATCTGTGCAGTGAATGGACCGATGGGCAGTCAGTGACTGAGAGTGACTGTCTTTAAATTTGGCACAGGTAATGTTAATGATTTTCGTTTCACTTTAATTTTAAAGTCCAGTCCGTGAAGAAGAATGTAATTTAATTAGTAATTCCCGCTTTCGTCGCTTTACAGCACTGTTTATGTGTTGATTGTGAATATTTAAAGATCACACATCAAAACATATGGACATCTACCAATAAGACTTGGAATCAAAATCTTAACAGTGCCTTATTATGAATATCAGCCTAATTGTGGTTAATAACAGCTAAAATGGGTCAGGCAGTTTATTCTGAGGATTTTATTGCTGTTGTCTGTAAATTTACCAGCTTCGCCAGTAAATCACCGAACTGGAAAAACAAGTTGTAGCAAATGGTCTTCAGAAATCAGATTTAGCGTTGACAAATGCCTTTGACTAGTTCTTAATCCCTATTTTATTAAATAATTAGTACAGGTTCTGCTCAATAAATGACAATATGATTGAAAAGTTGCATTATTTCTGTAATTCGACTGAAGAAGTGAAACTTATGCAAAAACTCAAATATTTTATGGATTTATTTGATAGACGAAAATTCAGTTTGTTATAAATTTTATTTTTATTTCTCTAGACCAATTACCAAAATAGGATATTTAATACAGAAATGTCAGCTTGCTAATGTACCATACTGTACACAGTGTGTTTGGACTACTTTTATATGCATGGTGTGGCATGAAGTTTGTGTCTCTGCTACGGTGTTGCAAAAAGATATCGGCCTTTAGCTCATCCTATCAGCTCTGGTGTCTCTCATTTGCCTCTTGACAGTACCTCACAGACTGAAGCTATTCTCAACAAAGCAGATACTGGTACTTTTTGGGAGTCTGAGCAGGTGCCAAGTTCTGCTCGAAAATGAAATCAGCATGAAGGGCTCTACAATTTCCCCAAAGTCAACGATTCTGCTGACTGTAGAGTTAATGAAGCACATAGGGCAAACACTAGAAGATAAAATGTCTCTCTAACTCATCAGAAACTGTGAAAGTTTACACTTAGACCTCAAGCAGCCTGGATTCTGTGCCTCTCTGCTGCGACCAAATGAAACATACTGTAAGAGGGAAACAATTCTTCCATTTTCTCTCCTAGGCGATGTTATCTTATTCAGATGTGAATCAGCTGTGACAGACTCCATTTCTTGTGAATCTTTTGCTAGCTATTTCTCAGGCTTTATTTCACAATTTCCTGAAATTGGTGCTTATCCTCATTACTTGTGCACATTTTCAACCACACTTTTTCTTTCCACTTAAGTTTTCATTGATATGCTTGAAAACCGGCACTCTACTGTGAACATCTAGGTTATTTTGAAATGATCACTTGTGACTTACCCTGCACATCACATTGTTCAAGTCATTGCACTGACAAAAAGATACGTTTTTGGTATTAGAAAAATCCCTTTTCCATTTGCTGTAAGCAATAATTATCAATTGGCAGAAATGTATTATAAATCTATTACACAATTACCAATTTATTTAGTAGATACACCTTGCTTTTACTGTATTCCATCTCTGGTTATCTTCAGAACGGCCTGGTTCTAGATGTCCCTATCGATATGACAACATCACACGTTATAATGGATTCCTCCGCTGCATAGTGCATACCCATGTTGTGAATTTCCTGTTCCACCACATCCTAAATGTGCTCTGTTACGCTGAGATCTGGTGACTGTGGCGCAGCACAGTGAGTGAACTCATTGTCATGCTAAGAAAAACCAGTTGGGGATTATGGAGCTTTGTGACATGCTGTGTTAAACCCCTCTGGAAGAAGACATGAGAAGACGAGTACTCTGTGGTCATAAAGGGATGGAAATGGTCAGCAATAGTACCCAGGAGTAGGCTGTGATGATTGTACAATAATAAGTTGATATTAAGAAATCCAAAAATGTTCCGATAAAATGTCGCCCACACCAATACGCTACCACCTGCAGTCTGAACTCCTGATCTGTCATCTGAACTTTGTCCTTGTGAAATGGTGCCTCTGTTTGCAGTGTTTAGCTGAAAGTAGTGCAGCCTGGTGTGGCTTTGTGCTATTGTGGTTGAGTCGTTTCAATGTTTAACATGTCTTCAGAGATGGTATTCTTTATACCTTGGTTATAACAAGTAGTTATTTTATGTTGCCGTAACGTTATTTTCAAATCGGCCCATCCTCCTCTAAGCTCTGACACATGCAATGCATTTCTGTCCTCACAATAACGAGTCTTTTTTGTTGTTCAAAGTCGTCTCACTCCTCTCTCCTCTCCATCCTGATATTCAGTTTGAGCCTCAGCACGTTGTCTTTACCCACCTAATGCACTAAGTTTTTGGCACATGATTGACTGATTTCCTTCTGGTTCTGGAAAGTGTACCTGGTAAAATTCCTCTTTTGATCAGAATTAGTGAAGAAATTACCTAATTGTAT
Organism: Poecilia formosa; assembly: GCF_000485575.1. NCBI lineage: Eukaryota > Metazoa > Chordata > Actinopteri > Cyprinodontiformes > Poeciliidae > Poecilia > Poecilia formosa. The sequence continues at coordinate 573,762 of NW_006800108.1, forward strand.
GATGTAGCATTTATTTAGGTTTACTAAGCTTTACTTTAATCCTCTCATTCCTCCGTGTTTAACCGAATCTTTCATGTATAACTCTTACTATCCAGACGTATGGCCCAGCTGCTCAGCTAGCTGAGGGAGACGTCGATCATGTTTCTGAAAACCTCCTTCACCACGCTGATTGTCGGGGTGTTTGTGGTGTACGTGCTCCACACTTGCTGGGTGATGTATGGGATAGTGTACACCAAACCCTGCGACAGCCCCAAAGCAGACAACTGCATCACGCCCTTCCTGGCAGGGAACCCAAAACTACAGGTTGGCTGCCGTTAACGATTCAAACATGGCGCCTCGGTTGGCTTAAGTGACGCGTAACATCCCTTTCTGCTTGTTAGTTGAGCATCTACGCCTCGGTGAAGCCGAACGCAGATGGAGGCCATACACTGATTCACAGAGAGGAGGACTTTGATGTCAACAGCAAGTTTGAGAGGTAAGTATGCATTGATCAAAAGGAACATCTGTCCATGTTTGTGATTTGGACGCAAGCTGATGAATTCATTTATTTCATGTGTTTCCCTGTAGGATCGTCAATGTCTCACTCCCCAAGAAAACGCGCAATAACGGAACGTTGTATGCGTTAATATTCGTCCATCAGGCTGGTCTCAACCCGTGGCAGGACCCGCGACAGGTCCACCTGGTGGCTCAGCTCACCACCTACATGGTCCCAAAGCCTCCTGAGATCTCTCTGATATCAGGAGAAGATCAAACACAGGTACGAGACTTTCTGCTGCTCCCTCGTCTTCTCTGAGACTGCTTGATGTGTCGCATAGGCTAAGCTAAAGCAGGGATGCATTGATCCCTTATGGGAAAGTTGCAGTAAAAGGCAACATGGTAGTTAAAATTTAAGTTAGTCTGTAATTACATAAAGTGGGACTCTGTCTACTAATTGGCTTTGTTGAAGCAATTTAGGTCCTAGTCCCAAACTTTTCATTTTTGAAAGTTTTTCTTTGACCCATCTAGTCATTTTATAGACACAGGTGCTCAGTGACTGTTAGGGACTGTAGCCAAGTGGTGACACAAATATAAAGTTGTGTCTCATCAGCGGTAAGAGAGGTCGTAATTCACTATGATCTTGGTTTTGGGGTGCATGTATCAAATGAAAATGGGCCAAGAATATAGCCTTGAGGAACCCCAGATGTAATTTTTTTTTTTTTTTTTTTTTTTTCCAAATTACAAGCTGCAATTATGCCAAATTAGCACAGCACCAGAAAGTCCCTCTTCTTTCCCAGTCTTTTCATCCCTGTATTATGATGGGCTACGTCAACTGAAGCACTGAAATCCAGTGTTATCGAGACAAAAGTTTTTGGCAAACTTCTTTCTCTGAGCATGTACGTGAAAGCATTAAATAGATTTTCTGCCTAAAAAGGAGGAAATTCACCAGTCAACTACCTCTCTGTCTTTGTCCAACAGGGTCAAAAACAGGAAGACCAGAAGAAGAAACAGCGTGACGGTAGCTCCGGAGCGGGAACCAGAGCTAAAGGTGGAGCCACTGCTTCAACAGATCACCCAGTTTCTCACTGGCGCTCCCGTCTAACTCTCAACATCGTTGGTGACCACTTCCTGTTTGACAGAGAATACCTGCCAAGCGACGTCCACAGATACCTCAGAGTGTAAGAGAGAGACTAGTTACATTCACAACAATGGCAGCTAAGCATAAAGTGTCCAAAGATGGATATCATGCTGTGCTAAATATATCTAAAAGCATGCAATGATATTTTTTTTAATCAAATACTTTTTTTTAACTCATTAAAAAAGTCTTATCACTAAAATTTATAGAAGAAAAATATAGTCACAAAAAACATCACTGTTAGTACTTTGGTGCATATGCTCTGAGCTTTATAGCAAAACAGAAATGTTCAACGATAAATTGAACAACATTAATGGTGCAGGTTGGATTTAAGCAAAAAAAAAAAAATCATTGTTAATAGTTTTATTTGTTGTCGTTTTAGATTCCAGAATGGGAAGAAAATGGTGTATCTACCTCTGCTGTTTGTTGACGAGCTCAGCAATAGGGTCAAAGACCTCGTGGTGAGTTTTAACCTTTAAACAAACATCATGCAACGCTCTTCTACTTTAGGAGCAGTAGCATTAGGAAATCAAAATGTTGGTTGTTTTTTTTTTATTTTATTTTTTCAAATGATTTTCATGTTTAAAAATGTAGGAGATCAACGGCTCTTCCACCGAGCTCCCTCTCACCGTCCTCTACGACGCCATCTCTCTGGGCAGACTTCGTTTTTGGATCCACATGCAGGATGCTGTGTACTCTCTGCAGCAGTTTGGTATGCTGAACTTCCTGTGACTTGCTTTCACAGATATCTATGTGATATACATAATATCTAGCTAAACTGTCTGGGGGTTTTTTAATGTAGGATTCACAGAGAAGGATGCTGATGAGATTAAAGGCATCTTTGTGGACACCAACCTGTATTTCCTGGCTCTCACCTTTTTCGTCGCAGCCTTCCATGTGAGTTTTAAAAACTCAAAGGTCCGTGGTGATAGTGGCAATGTAATGCTGTGGAGATGTTTTATTTTGACATGAAATTCATATTAACTTCTCCAAGATGGGTGGAGCTAAATACAGGAAAATTCTGCAAAAAAAAAAAAAAAAGAATCATGCAAAAGACTGTTTTAAACTTGTCTGTCGCTTTTTTCAGCTTCTGTTTGACTTCCTGGCCTTCAAAAACGACATCAGCTTTTGGAAGCAGAAGAAAAGCATGGTGGGAATGTCCAGCAAAGCAGGTAAGAGACGTCACAGCACTCGCCTTTACTCTCATAAGTACGGCGCCGGAGAACCCGGCACAAAGAACAGATGGAAATGTGTTAATCCACTGGAAACTAGAGGATGTTTTTGATAAACCTGTGGAGAAATTTGTAAAACAAGGTAATATACAAGCAAGGCATCATCTGCGGATGCTCTGGACTGATAAGCAGCCATATGTTGCATTCTGTTCACCTTTGTAATTTAGAGGACTGGAAGCTTTTACGCTGTTGTTGAACATATTTTCTCAGGAGCCATGTGAAAAACGGTGTCTGCATACAAATGACACATTGAGAATAATTCAGTTCCTTGATATTCTTTTACAGGGGACCAAAATTTCTCCATTAGTCTTGTGAATAATATGGTGTCTAGATTTATTGATTTATTCAAATCTGAATTTTATGATTTGGTTGCAGTCATTGACTGGACTGTTTCTGCACCTCCTGATGTTTTTATTGCTCGTTATTTCAGTGCTGTGGAGATGCTTCAGCACCATAGTGATTTTCCTCTATTTGTTTGACGAGCAAACGAGCCTCCTCGTACTCATACCTGCTGGGATCGGCTCTATAATTGAAGTAAGGACACACATACACACACAGACGTTACTGCGAGCATTGATTGATAGTAAGTAGAAGAAAAAATAAAAGTAGTTTAGGCCCAATAACGGATATTTTTGCCGTCAAGTGAAAGGCAAAATAACAAAACTTAAAAATCACTGGGTGATTATAAATAAAGTTCCTTCACAGATTTCACTTCTTTCTTAAAATCTATTTATTGCCATTTCTGCAGGTGTGGAAAGTGAAGAAGGCCTTTAAAATCCAGATTTTCTGGAAAGGAGGCAAACCAACATTCCTGGTAGGTGTGAAAGTAACTTCAACAACTTCAAGAATCCAGATGGTTTTCTGGATTCTTAACATCCAGAAAACCATCTATGCATTTTTTGCAGTTGAGAAAATCATCTAACGTTTTATTTATTTCAGTAATTTAATTCAAATAGTGGATTCACGCAATAGAAAATTCATTGCATTGTTTTTTTATGTTAACTTTGACAATTGTGGCTTACATTACACTTTTTCCTTTCCTTGAAACAGTTTGGGAAACTAGACGAATCAGAGCGGAGAACAGAAGAATATGATACTCTGGTAAGAAGCAGCAGATGTGCTTTTGGATGGAAAAATACAATGTAATGGTATGAGCTCGTCAGCGGACATATTTATTTCTTGCTTTTCTTTTCTTTAGGCCATGAAGTATCTCTCATACCTCCTTTATCCTCTGTGCATCGGGGGGGCAGTGTACGCACTAATATTCCTGCGATACAAGAGGTAACGGTGTGCAAACGCAAAAATGAAACATTATTTCTTTGTAGAAGTCATGCGATGCTGATTACGCATTGTTCTCTTTTAGCTGGTACTCGTGGCTAATCAACAGTTTGGTGAATGGTAAGCTACTTTCTAAATAAAATATAAAAAAAAAAAAACCTTATTAAACAATTATTTTTAATTTAATATTAATAATTTTCATCTTAAATGTATTTCCTTTTTACTCTGGAAATTTCAGGTGTGTATGCCTTTGGTTTCCTCTTCATGCTTCCTCAGCTTTTTGTCAACTACAAGGTCAGTATTCTCAGTCGAGGGTTTTTTTTAATATATCATCAATTCACAACAAATATTAGACAATAAATATGTAGACTCCAGTTTGGTCCGAATTTTCTTCATATGAATCAAATTTATTTGATACAGTCCAGTCGTACAGTAAGATTCAGATCCTGTTACTTATAGAAAGGAGGCAGAAGACAAATGCAAATGAATTGAAACGGAAACTCTGTCCAGAGAAGGAAAGAAGCACTTGGAGTTTCTTTTATGTTTGCATGTAAAAATAAAACAAACAGAAAATGACTTGGTCTAGAGCAGAGTTGGAACAGAGAAAGCTCAGACATTGTGATGTTCGTGTTTTTCAAAGACAAGCAGATTTGTTAGATTAAAGTTGCCTGATCTAGATCAATAGACATTTCTTGTATATTTGTTTTTCCGCTCTTATCTCATAAATAAAATATTATTTGGTTTATTAATTTACTCAACAGCTGAAGTCTGTGGCTCACCTGCCTTGGAAGGCGTTCATGTATAAGGTACAATCCTTTTCTGTTTAGTATATTAAGAAAACATGAGATATTTTAGCTTCTTCCCTCAGGTTAGTTGACAACACTAAAGATGATTGGATGGATGTGACATTCCTATGGCGGATAATTTTCTCATTAAATGTAGATGTGCTCAAAAAAATGTTTTTCTTCTTGAAGTTTTGAGAATCATATGTGACTTTGACTGTTCCCAGGCGTTCAACACCTTCATTGATGACGTGTTCGCCTTCATCATCACCATGCCGACGTCCCACAGACTGGCCTGTTTCAGGGACGACGTGGTTTTCCTCATTTACCTTTACCAGAGATGGTAAACGCACAAACACACCTTTGATTACCAACCCCATTCATATTCCTAATCTGCTAATAAGAATAATAATCATGACTATATTTTCCATGTCACTCTGTTTCCACAGGCTCTACCCAGTGGACAGAACAAGAATAAATGAATACGGCATTTCGTATGATGAGAAGCCCAAAGGGAAGGCTCACAAGGACTAAAATGAAAATATAAGTTTTCACAGACTTCTACGAGCTGGTACCTTCGGGTGTCATCTTTTCGTCCATCATATCCACTGACACTTTGGCAAAGTTTGAAGGTTTTAATCTCTTGCACGTCATTCCTCACTAACGGCAACTGCTAAAAACTTGAACATCGGTAGAGGACCGGTATATAGCCAGTGTTTGGTTTGTCCATTCTGGGCTACTGTAGGAACATGCCAGGGCATTTTGACGGACTTGGTGGAAGGGAAACCATGTCATCAGTTAGTAGAAATGTTAAAGATAAGAAAAAAAAAGTTTTATTCTAATTAAAACAGTGATCAACATTAATTTTAATTTCTTTCAGTCGAACATCCTGAGTTACAGACACTTGAACTTGTACTAACTTCAAACGAGCTGCGCCTAATGTGCCAGTCTGTTATAAATGGACCAGAACTGTTATCGCTCTTTCAATTCAAAACTGTGATATTACGTGAAAATCAGCTAGCTAAATCTGTGGAGCGAACATCAAAACGGATGCGAAAACCTTGTGTGAGTTTGGAGAATGGTCTGCATCTAAACAAACACTGGGGTATGACCCAGTTCACTAATGGCTGCAAGAGCTTTACTGTCATATCACTATACTGACTTATAATCCACCACAAACTTGTATAATTCAAAGCAACAAATAGGTTTTTTTTGTATTATTTCAACAGGTTTAGTATTTAGAAGTGCACCAAGCAGATTTTGAGCCACTCATTTAAAAGGTATCATCCATCAGGAACTGTGATGTACTGTTTCGCAGTACTTTTAAATAGAGTATGCCTATTAAATAAATAATACAAAGAGAAGAAGGTAACATTCAGAAGCTAAGTGCAGAGATTTAATTTTCGTATCGACTTAATCTGAGACCATTATAAAGGGAGACGTTTTCAAGCTAGCTTTTTATTGCAAGAGTAAAATTATCTAAATAAAAACTGGAATAAAGACCAAAAACCTCTTTTAAAGTAAGCTTTCACATCATTTTCAAAAACTTCATGGTAGTTGGGGTATCGTAAAATAATCTCAAGCCTCTGTAAATGTTGATTGGAAGGTGAAGGTTTAATGTCACGGAAAATGTAGGATTTCTTGAGAGTTTCTGAATATTAAAAGGATAATTCGGTTTATTTTTTAAAGTGGGGTTCTGGTAAAAGGCGGATAACTCTCCTGGCATCTCCACTTAGTCTAAATCCATATTAGCTGTTCCTGATGCTGAAGCTAACGGCCAATACTGTAGGGGTCAAGACCAAATACGACTTCTACCATCCTAAACAGCTACAGTCTTAAACCTTTAAAAACCTTTTTATTAACCTTTAAAAAAAAACCATCAGGTTTCCATTGACCGGCCATTTAGACAGAAACCAATTTCTGTCTAAACAGGAAATAGTGATTGGAGGCAGTGCGCCATCAATGATCTTCCTGTGTGAAACATACTGAGAACTCAACGTGTTACGTGTTTGACGTTCATATTAGCTGTCTGATATGAACTAAAGCTTTTTAAAAAGCTAAAATATTGTTGTGCTTTTAAATAAAGCGGTTTTCTGTTAGTTACTGTGACTGTAAACCACAGTATGTGTTTTACAAGGAAAATAACTGGATTTGCACAACATCTAAATCTATTTGCTATTCAGTGTAATGAAAACATGACAATAGTTCAGTTTTGTGATAACGGCATTCACATAAACTGCTGTAAATTTTAAAAATGATTTTGGTTTAAGATGGTAAAGATCCACTTTGGTCTTGGCCCGTCTCTGACTAACTATCAGCTCCTGTCCTTGAGTCCAACTAATGTGGATTTACACTAAATAAAGCTAACAAGAGGGTTATTTACTGCAGGTACAAAAACTGCTAAGAACCTTTTAACAGGACTACACTTCAATGAAACTGAAGGTTAATAAGTCCAGTAACGTGTGAAGTTGCATTTGTATGTTTTTGTTCTCCAATGTTTTATTTTGCTGTAAAACATGATGGTACACTGACATTCATTAACCTTTCACCATCTTTTTTTTCTTTTCTTTTCTTTTTGTACACGTCAGGGCCAAGAAAATATTTGTGCCAAATGTACGAGTGATTCTTGAACTGTTTGTTAGCATTGAATGTGTAGCATAAGTGATCCATGCAATGTTTTTAATGGACACTGACGTTTTGGAGGGAAAACATTGGTGGTAAAGCTCAAGGAAAGTATTACAAAATCTGGACCTAAACCATCATGATTTTACTTCTTTACTATGTTATGCCTATTGTAAATGTTCCTTTAAAGTATAAAGACTCTATTAGGAATCAATTTATGAATTGTTCAGATGTCATGGAATTTGTACAGGGAAAAAGGTGAAAAGAACTGTGTTCCAAGCTAAATGCAGTCAGATCAACTTTTGAGGAATTTTACTTTGAATTTGTTTGAAATCATTGTAATGTTTGTTTTTCATTGAAACGTAATAAAAGGCTGACATCATTTACTGTCTGCATTTTTCTTACATTCATCCTATTGTTGCAAACTCTAAGTGCCATCTATCAAACCATTAAGATATCAGTTTTTATTATGCAATTACCTTTTGTTAATACATGTTTACCTAAATATTGAAGTGCATTTTGAAGCTTTCCTGGTTTTTTTCTTCCTTTTCAACAGACAGATTTTAGAATATATTTAGTGGTGCGGAGCAGTAGCACTTAGAGTTTCTGAAGGTGTATCAAAGTTTTTTTCTTTGGACTTTTGCTGCTTCACTCATTTTTGTTCAATCTACGAGAGTGAAACTGTTTTGTTCAGGAATACAATAGAAGCATAATGTCTAACAGAAAAATAAGCTAAAACTGTTTTTACTTCATTCAGGAAGAAAATCTAGAATGTTTCTAAAAAATAAAATCTAATTTATAATATTACAACTTTAAATGGTCAAAAGCCAACACAAATAGAGCAAATAAGTGATGTCAGTGGAAAGTAGTAAATGTCTTTGAAACTTTAATAAAAAACTGAAAAAAATTACAGATGCATATTTGTTAAAACCCGTCCAGAAGCAGAGCCTCGATCCCAAACTGTTTCACAGCCTCTAATAGATTTCCTTACAGGATTTCCCTGCATTTAGCTTTATCTATCCAAAATGAGACAGGAAAGCAGATTTACGTTATGTGCGTGATTGCGTCATCGCCACGCAAATAGACGTATATATATTGAAATCCCGCCCTCTGCCTTTCCTTTTCCGCTGCAGGAACGTTAACGTGCCTAAAGTGCTTGGTTCTTCATCAGAAGCTAAGGCCCCCAATCCGGCGACTAGCACCGTCAAACTTAGGCATCCGAACTCACTACTTTAAAATCCAACATCTACAATGGCCTCTGTGTCCGAGCTCGCCTGCATTTACTCCGCTCTGATCCTCCATGACGATGAAGTCACCGTCACCGTAAGTTTCCCGGACAGAGTACTCCCGACAGCCGGGGCGCTATCTGCTAGTGGCCCATTAGCAACGGTGTGGCGGTTGTTGGGTTACATAATTAATATCATATGCAATTTAAGTTAATGTTGACATAGAGGCTCTTAAATACAAGAGGCTGATAACTAACTACATGATGAACGTAGACCTGGAGGCGTGTAAACAGCCGCTTGTGCCGGCCAATATGGCGGCGTGCTTGTAGCTATCATTAGAATGGAAATAGCCTTTATTGTCCCTCAAAGGGGAACTTCGGGAAATATACAGTAGGTCTTTTTCGCAGAAAAAAGTTTGTTTTGACAGCAACTGCAGTCAGTTTTATGTATTTCACGAAGCTGACAGAGTTGTAAGACTCAAAATATGTCTTTAAGACAATAGTAAGTACCGGTGAAATCAGAAAAATGTGGTGAATTTGCTTTCTTAGTTTCAATAAATGAAGCTAATATCTCAGCTAAAAAGATTCTGAATACCTGCTGAGCTGCTGTCATAACATTATGGCTGTGGGATAGGATGGTGTGTGTAACTACACGAGGATGCTGGATACACGTGACATGGTATCAATAATTTATTAAAGACAGTAGATAAGATTCTTGTTTTATATTGAAAAGCTTGAATAGTAGTGACACAAAGCCATTGACCGGCTAGAATATATACCATATCAATGGCATGATTTCATTTAATTCCACCCACATGTTACCCTTAAATTTTCATCATATTTTCTTTTATGACTGTCTTGATGCTAGAATACTATAGTTAATTGACTTGTGGAAGTTCTTTAGGCTTGGTTTGTTTCTGCTATTAAAAACAGCAGCAACTGAGAACACTACCTTGAAATAAAGTCATTGTAGTTGTACCCTGTGCTAAAATTTAACATTAAATTGTTAAAATTTTATTGGGATAGATGAGACAGCTCAAATGTTAGATAAGATCTAAATTACTGCCTGTTGTGATGAAAAAAAAAAAGATTCCTCTTAAGGTAAATTGAACATATTTTTGTTGAACTAAAGGTTTAACTGGCTGCCGATTACAGGGGTGAAGCAAGAACGGATGTCTAGTTACCTTCTGTTTAACAATTTAGGACTAAATAAGGTTGTAGGTCATCAAGTGGTTTTATGTTGTTGATGTGTACAACCCCACATAAAGTTTTATTGGGTTGCTCAATAATACAAATGGAAAATGTTTCTATTTCTGTGTCCAGGAGGACAAGCTGAATGCTCTGATCAAGGCTGCTGGAGTCACTGTGGAGCCATTCTGGCCAAGTCTGTTTGCCAAGGTAAGAACGCAGCACTTAGAAATTATGTAAGATTATAACTTTCAGCAAACGGCATTGGATAGTTTAGCTTTATCATCTCTAAAACTTGGCAGAATGTAAACATCTTCTGAACTTTTCATTGATCGTTGATGTGTCCGAATTGAATCTGGAAAATTTAGAATTAAATCCAGTGGCTGCCAAAAAATAGTGGTGATATTTATCTTAAGATAAACTGCTGGGACTCTTGATTGACCAAGAGCTGGATAAATGAGGTAACTTTGAATTCTGTCATTGCAGGCTTTGTCCAGCATCGACATCGGCAGTCTGATCTGCAACGTCGGAGCCGGAGGAGGCGCGCCAGCAGGGGCGCCTGCTGCTGGAGCTGCTCCAGCTGGTGGTGATGCCCCAGGTAAACGACCTCAGCATTTTCTTATTATATTACGGATGTGGTCACATTCATGTACTTTTCCACAATTTGAATGTGATTTAATTCCAAAACGGTGTCTCTCCAAGTGTTATAAGCTATACTTTTGCATATGACTGAAAAATCGTTTTCAGTGTAGATTCTGCAATGTCATATTTGTGTCTCTAAACTTTTTATGTTCATCTCTGCAGCTAAAGAGGAGGAGAAGAAAGAGGAGAAGAAGGAAGAGTCCGAGGAGTCAGACGACGACATGGGCTTTGGTCTCTTTGATTAAAATGGCTGTTTTTTAAGAAAACACAATAAAAGTATAAAAAATCAGTATATCGTCTGCTTGCTTGCTCTGTTGGTGTCTATTTATTTATTGGCTTGTTGCATTATTAAGGTTCTGTAAAGTGCCGTGGTAATAATTGAAACAGTAAATGGATCTTCAGTGAGATAGTTAAAAGAAAAAAAAAGTGAAGACAGTAACAAAACCTGACTGATGGGGAAGAAATGCTTTGCAATAAATTGGTTCAAGGTTGTGGGCATGCATCTCTGCAGATTGTAGGAGTATCAGTTCATTCCTGACAGGTAAAACATGTAGCCCAGCAGTAAACACCCTACTATGTTCGTTGCTACACACAGTAAAACCACAACCTTATAAGTTGTGTAATTTCAAAAATGTAGGAACATGGAATTTAGCTGCATACATTTCGAACTGAATGTTAAAAAGAAATTGCTGTAATTCCAGTCTGCCACCAGATGTCACTGTTGCCCTCACCGAAGACCCCAAACCGAGCTTTCTGTTCAAATATGGTCCAAATTATGAACGAGAATGTCACGCATTTAATGTTGGTATCCTGACTCGACTTGTGTAAATAATTAACTGTAATGTTAATGTAAAGCGAAGTTGTTGGGAACTGCTGAAATCCAATGAAGAACAACCGCGATTATTGGATGAGACAGCGCCCCCATCTCTCCCTAGTGGCCAAAAAGTGTGTTACATCCGTAAGGATAAGAACTACCATAGACAATGAATGCGAAAAGTTAAGAGATTAAAGATTTGGAGGTCCACGAGGTACAATCGGGTAAAATACTTTGCTTTTTGTATATGTTTCAATCAAAACAACAAAAACACCAGGCGTGCTGCTTATAGCTTGACCGTTATTTTGTCTAATTTGAGTAGTAAACATATGTGCTGTAATGCTGAAGCCATTAACCGGAAGTACACAGAACGAATCAGAAAAAGCTTACACACCTCAGGGTGATACATCGTGGGTTTCCGTAGTGTAGTGGTTATCACGTTCGCCTCACACGCGAAAGGTCCCCGGTTCGAAACCGGGCGGAAACATATTTTTGTTCGTTACATCTCACCATATTTTCCTCTTCCGCACACGCACAAATCCTTTTAAACATGCACAGATATTTTGAGACTATTTTCACTCCACATATGACGCTATAATGCGCATTTTAACCACTAAAAATCCTAACACGGTGAAAATATAAGGGACTGCCCCTTCAGATAAAGTAAGCTAATGCTGTAATAAAACAGTATTTCAAGCCTTGGAAAACTCAAAAAATGAAAGTATTTAAAAAAATTATCATTTCTGGTAATTGCATTTATTTCAGGGATATAAATTGTTGGTTTATAGGGCTACTATAAACCAACAATTTAATTTATTTTCATTCGCGGTTCGTCAGCAGAATATCTTATTTTCGTTGTACTTAGTAGCCATAATTAGCACATTAATAAACAGACGGTAAGCTAATCATTTGGGTTAGCTTTAAATCCAAATAAAAACAAAAACATGTTTGGATGTCCGAAAGTTTTTGAGACAAACATCCAGAACTTACCTTCAGTCTCGGAGGTGCTTCGCTAATGTTGCACGATGTACCAGAACGTGCAAAAAAATAAAAACACGTTCAGTATCAAAATGAAAATGGAGTTCTACAAAATAATTTCAAGTGAATTTAAAGCATTGCATAAGCCCATGCAGACATTAAGTGGAGAATGCACCCACTAAGCAACGTCTCAATCAGGCCGGCGTCACATCGCTGCAGTTTTTCTCCGTTCTTCCCTAAAAAACAGCTCAAGCTGAGTCGGTCACAGTTATTTCAGTGACTTGTGTTCCTCTCTTCGTCTACAAGTCTCCAAAGACTGATGGATCAGAACCAGGTCTGGAGTATGAAGCTGCCAGTATCAGGCTTCACTGTAGCGACAGTGTGTTTGATTACCAAAAATGCTAATTTTGTCCCATAACGTCTTCTTAAAATTTCTCACCTTTGGGTGAATTCTAGATGAAGACATTTAAGAGTTGTTCTATCAAAATCAAATACTTTAAACTGTTATTTTATTGAAACATTTTTTTCTTTAAGATTATCTGTTTCAGCTATACAGTAATCTTACACAGAAGAAGGAATAATCATCTGGGTTTGTTTTGCTGCCATGGGAGAAGGTATTTCTTTTCCAAGAATAAAATATTACCATCTGCCAAGGTACATCTTGTAACAACAATTCGTCAATTCGTACCCACCTTGGGGTCGTCAACTTCTGCTTTTTGGAACCGGTTGCACAAAGTAAATTTTGTTAATCTCCTCAGAGGCTACTGTGAAGTTTTTGGGTTGCATGATTCAAAAAAAAAAAAGCACTTACCTTGTCTCAGCTGCCAGAGAAAAAAAGTGGCTTATAGCCATTTTCAGTTTGATTAAAGCCTTATTTCATAAGAGTCAGCTCATCCACACAGCGCAGTGAGCGCAGTCAGTGACGATAGGGGATAGTAATGACTTTTCTCTCGATAATTTATGACAAAGCTGAACTTCCAAGAGAACGAAAGCATGTGGTTACAAAATAGTTCGTATTCGGGTACAAAATAGGAGCAAAGAAGATTTTATTGTTAGCTTGAAAAATAGGCTGACTTAAACCAAAGCTGACTTGCACATTTTGCAGTTGCCGAGTCCAACTCAAACTGGGTTATGGCCGACTACAACGATCCAAAACGCAGCGGCAAATCTGCAACAAACGGGTGAATAAAGTGGTGTAATGGCCCAGTCAAAGCTCAGACCTAACCTCAATTGAAATGCTTTGACAAGCGCTAAGTGCAGTTTCAATAAATTAAACAAACGGTGTTCTGATGGTTGAGCTGCAAAATGAAGACAACTGGCAATGCTTCTTTTTAATAATAATAATAATAATAATAATAATAATAGTGTTTTATTTGCTTGGTTTAGCAACTATACAAGTGTCTCCTTCCTGAGAAAACTGCTCAGCACAGGGGAGAGGGAAGAAACGAGGAACTAAAGAACTGGATAGGTAACAGAGAAATAAAGATGCAAAATAAGACAGAGACAAAAAGCAACTCCTGTGTGGAGAGGGAGAGAAACAGGACAACCATGGGGGGATTTTCTTTTTACAACAAACATCGTATTTTTAGTTCAGCTCTCTAGCCAGTTATAACAACAATGATTCACGTTGAGAAAAGCAGTTTCTCCAAAACTGGAAACATTTCTGCTACATAAAAAAAAAAGAGAGAACGGTAATTCATTGATTTAACGATGCATACTTCATGTTAGTGAGAGGACTGTAGATCATTTCAGTTTGTTTGAAATTCTAAATAATGACGCGGCCCTAGTCAGTCAAATGGCAAACATGTGGCTCAGGAAGTCCTAACGTCTCTTCTCTGTCTGTCCCCTCCGCTCCGCCCTCAGCCTCCTCTCTCCACGTTTTCTTACAGTTCATAACTCAGATTTATGTTAAATATAAACCTTCTCTTTGTATATTAATATTTATGTTAAGTTAAACAGTGTAAGGTAGCAGTTTTCGATGTTTTTCCGCTAAGAAAAAAAAAAACTGTTGCTATAAAAAAAGAAAAACAAATCATCCGTCATGCCACCTGAGATAAAGCGATCTTTAGGGGCGGGGGAAATGAGATGCTATGACTTTAGCGGGCAGCTCTACTGTAAATAATTACTCATATATTGTTCAAAAGGAAGACTGGGGATCTAACGGACATACTGCAATGATCAAGGTAGATAACAACAACAATATAGTTACAAAAGCACATTTAAAAACATCTTCATTGTCCCTTTCAACATGGCTTCAGTTCCACTTTTTTTGTTGTGACATCCTTCAAATCCTTTGTTTTTCTTTTTCTCATCAGTGATAGTGTTTCTCCGGATACATGACCAAACAATGTAGAAAATACAAAAAAAAAAATGGACCAAAACGCGAGTTTCCAGAAAGAAGGGAAGCTGTGGATGTTGTTCAGAGGAGAAAATGAGGGCTGATTGTTTCAGTCATGTCTGCCGTCCACACATCTGCCCCTTGTTTTCCTCTATCCGTCGCAGATATCCAACGAACGGCCCGCGTACGGATCCGCCTGGATCCAGGACTACTGTGGGCGGATCTGGCTGATCATCTTGAGTCGCGACTGGTCGATGACGTCCAGCAGGTTCTTGGCGTCGACCGCCAGAGCGTGAGCTGCCATTAGCATCTGTTTCTTGTAGTCCTTTTGTAAACTGTCCAGAACAAACACAACTTATATAATCTGTAAAAAGAAACATCTTGAACGAGTGAAACATTTAAACCGCGCGGGTCCTCACCTCGTCATGACGTACTGTTGCGCCAGCTTCATCTTTGATATCAACTCGGCCAAGTCAGAATTCAGCAGCTTTTGGGCCATTTCAATCTGTCGGAGCGCAAAGTGCAGGGATGTAAGTAGCAGGAGTGGCCTGCCTGTTCAAACAGCCTTAAATCCAATCTGAGCTTCGGAACATTTGGTGACATAACAAACAGAAACGTCAATGTATTTTACTGGGATTTTCAGTGGAAGTCCTACTGAAAGGGGAGCTTCTCCTCAAAATAAAACCTCACTTGGGTTTTCTTTAGGAACTGCCTGTATTTTAGCTCTCACACCTTTACTTAATTCCTTCATCTGATTGAAATGTATTCAGAGTATCAATCGTGATAAACTGCCCCTCTCATCTGGGAAACAATTTAATTCCACCTGAGCCGAATCCCACCAGAATATTTCTGAGCAGCGACACAGTTTTATTTGGTTGTATATTCCAGTTAATTATGTCCATGTTAGTCTTCTGACACATGTAGCCAAATACTGTATTGTTTTTTGTCATTTAGAAGTTTTGCACTTGTGCTTTTTTAAGGCTCAAGATTAAGTTTTATAACTTAAACCTGCTTTAAACCTCTCCACAACTTTCTCCCTGACATTGTGTTTGTTGGTCTTCATGATGCTGTTTGGTCACTAACACACATCAGAAATGTTTAAAGAATTATACTGAAATTAAACCAGACATATCTGGACTCATTTACTAATAAAGTGACTTCTGCTGAAAGTGCTGGATTTCATTTTAGGAGCGTCAATCTAAATGGGGTTGAATTCACACATGCACTCCACACTTTTTTGGGACATTTCCAAATATCTTAAGGTCCGTGACTGAACGGTGACAAAATGTAGAAAAATCTCAAGTGGTACAAACACAGAGACTGTGTTTGTAGTCAAGCTCAGTCATGAATGATCTGCATATGATTACAGGTTCTCATGGTAACTCGCGCTTCATCTCTGGGCGGATACCTCTCTGTGTGTGCTGGCTGGCAGCACAGGAATCGTTTCATCCACCGTTGCCAGGAGAGTCCTCAGAGCCAGACCGACATCCTGCCAAAGCAAACATCCGCGTTCGATGGGGTTTCACTTTCGAATGTTTTATTTAAGCGAAATGGACCGCGTCGATAGCCGGTCATTACCTTGACCATGGGGACGTACTCCTCTGGCGCAGCAGGCTGGATCCTGTTGGACATTTCAATCACGGCTTTGACCAGCCCCGTCACATTCTCGTACACTTTGTCGTTCGAGCGGTCCAGGTTGGCAGTGGGGGGTGGGCTGATCTCCTGGGGCTGCAGCTGGAACGGTTGGTCACAGCGTGAGCACGGATTCGTCAACACGTCAGCAAATAGATTAAGTTAGTTTTTCTTGCAAATGCTTTTCTGAAATTAGATCCTCTAAGAAGAAAGAGCTAAATGTTTAAAACCCCCGCAGCTTTCGACTGCTATGGTCAGAGTATGTGGCTGCAGTACAGGAGTCTCAACACTGGGTGGCAGTGCGTGCAAACGAGTAAAAAAAAAAAAATTCAACATGCTCTAAATGACTAGATGGAATTTCTACAGAGTGAAAAGTACATGAGGTGTTCATTTGGACCAGTTCAACCTGCAATGAAGTGATTTTTACACTTACATTCTAAATACTATATTACAAAGACAGAAAACCTGTAGGAAACACCAATAATCTCAGCAGTAGATTAACATACTGCTTTCATGGTTTTAATGAAATTCAAATTAAATGTTTTCTGTCCTGCTCTTTTAATTTGCCTCTGGTGTAGAAATCACTGTCACATGTTAAGAATGGAGGTGATGGTAACCATCAGCTAACTAACTCTACACACACACACACACACACACACACACACACATATCCGCTTACCCTCCATGGCTATGGGCAGTTATGAAGGTGTGTTTGAGTGCAGAAAAGTTGGAAGGGATTGTAGAGTGAATGGTGTGAAAAACAAAATAAGCAAGTAGTTGTGTGATTCAATGAGTGAAAGGATGCAAAGGAACATGTGACAAGGAAAAAAAAAGGTTTGAAGAGAAGGAGAGTTAAGAGAGAGGAGAGAAAAAGGAAAGCACATTAGGGCAAAAGCCAACCAAAGGTAAGCATTACAAGGCAAAAAGCATAATGTCACAAAACGCTTCAATTAATTCTGATGAAAAAAAAAAAAATATATATATATATATATATATATATATATATACAGGTCCAATTATTTTGCGTTCGTGCGTACCTTGACCCCGTCGTTGTAGCTGTCCACTGGGCTCAGGTTGGCCAGGTTGGGGAGGTGAGCTCCGGGGCGGGGCGGCTTCTTGGGAGGGGCTACATGCTCTGCAGAGACACAGCCTCAGTCTTACTTATCACAGTTTCATGTTTCAAAAATATCCCTCAGCTTAAACTGCCCATGTTAACAGAGAACGCTGCATATTGTGTAAGCACATTTATTTCTAAAGGATTGTGGTAGCACTTTATTTGCATAAGACCGACATGACACTGTCATAAACATGACATCACACCTGCCATGATGTTTACGACTATTGTCAAGAAGTGTCATTTGGTAAAAGATGACACTTTTAATGCAAAGTTCCATTAAAACGTCCATTAATAGTGTCATTATTTTTCACTTTAACAGATTCTCTGGATTTTTTATTTTTTTACATATTTGTATTTCATCTTGGTCTATGTTGAATTTCTCTTTACAGTCTAGATCATCCATCCATCCATCAATTTATTTTTTATACGTTCATCCAATTTTTGATTCCAGCATCCATTCAGTTTTTCATGCATGCGAGTGACATCCAGTCATTCTTTAAAGTCTCAAACCATTTAGTAATTCCGTCATTCCTTTATTTACCCATTCATTCATTCATTTGTTAATTCACTAATGTACTCATGCAGGTATAGACTCATCTATCCATGAATATAGTCATGCACATTCGTGTCGTTCTTCATGCAACGTTCATTAAATCGTTCCAGATTCATTCATCCACACATTTCTCGACTTGATTTGACATGGAGGATTTTGAGGAAACAATAATTAACAATAACGCACTCAGATGAAAAAGAGATTATAACTTAAAGATGATCTTCATAGTAAAGGGTATATAAAAAAGCAATAACGATAGAGCAGCAGTAAGTGTGTTATATCCAACAGATTTTGCAAATTTACACAAAATTTAGAGCAGGTTTGACTTTATGCTCATGAATCAGAACGTTTCAGACTGGAATGGATCTTTGTATGTACCTGGTTTCCCGACAGGCTGGTAGATATGTGGACTTCCTCCCTGTTCAGACACACACACACACACACACACACACACACACACACACACACACACACACACACACACACAGAGAGAGAGAGAGAGCTTAGTGTTAGGAAACAGTTTCATGTTTCTAACAGAGCCAGCTTATTACTTTTCAAGTGAAATAAGACATTCGAAGAGCAGATTCAGAGTTATAAACACGCCGTCCTTCTGGATTTAACGTTCCCATGGCGCTCTGTGGTTAGGCGGCTGGTATGTAGGCAGTGCCCTTCGCAGCACACAGACAGAAATACTTACTCTGCTTGCCCTGCTGTCTGTTTTCTCTGTTTCCCATGAATGAAAGCGTTCCCCCTGTTTTCCCCCACTTCTCTCTTTCTCCTGCAAATCCACATCGCCCGTTTGCCCTGCTGCTCTACTAATAACAGCGCAGACTTTCGTAGCTTTCGTGCAGAAAATGTTTTTGACTGACCGGTGTCTGCAGAGTGCCGTCTTCTCTGTCGATGCTTCCTCTGCTGTTCCTGGACTCTGGTTTCTGCAGAAAGAAACACTCAAACTGAGCATGCACTGGCTAAAACAGCAGAAATAATGTAACACTTTATGAAATTCAACAATAAAAAAAATAAGCAAGCACTCTGCTTTGTCATTTAAAAAAAAAAAAAATAGGTGCACACGTTTAAATATTGTGATCAGCAGCTTTGAAACGAGAAACAATCCAAACCAAGCAGCAGAAAGCAGCATATCTCAACAGGTAGCTGCAAAACCGAGTGCAATCTCAGCGTTACCAGATCCAGTAACAACAGCGGCTACAGCATCTCCTATTTCCAAAATAAAATCTGCGGTCAGAGAGACAGGCTCCTCTTCTCTCTGCCTCAGTACCGTTTTGGTGAAGCACGCCTTGAAGAGATGCATCCTGACAGAACACAGCGCGAAGAAGACGGGCGACCGAACGAAGAGGCCATCGAAAGAAGAGTTGGGACGGGAACAAAAAGTGTCAGAGAAAGAAGGATGAAGACAAAAAAAAAAGAAGCATAAAACACAAGAGGGGTTGGAAGACAGAGAAAATAAATGAAGAGAGAAAGAAAAACTGAGTCAGAGGGGAAAGAAGAGACGGAGAAAGTTTTTTTTTTTTTTTTCAGAGAACGAAAAGTTCCACTGAAACGCAGACAAAATCCTGGAAAAGAAACGATCCAACTGCATCACTCTCTTTCTCTCTCCTTCAGCTGTTCCTCCCTCTCTCTCTCCCTCCCTCACACTCTTTCCATCCCCCTGAATCTCCCTCATTCCTCCCTCTGCGCTGCTGCCGCCAATCCCACTTCCCTCCTCCCTCCCTCTGTCCTCCTCTCACACTTAACGTGTCTCTTTGCGTTTCTGCTTTTCACTCTTTGCTCTTCCTTGTGTCACTTTCGCCACATATTCTTTACTTTTACATCAAACATCGTTTTTCCATTAGATCGAAAATCCACAATCCACACGAACAATTATAAAACAATCACTCCATAGACGCCCCTGGTAGATTGAGGTAAACACCTTAAAGTAAATTTTCTAGACTTAAAAAAAAAAAAGAAAAGAAAAATCCAATCTTTAATTTCAGTAAATCTATTCTGTTTGGGGAAAAATAACCAACTTTGAGAAATACATTTCCAACATTAGCATAAATATTACTGAAGAATTTTGTACTTTAATCAACTTAAAGTAGTTGAAAAGCGTCATTTATCAGCTCTGCCTCCCTGTCTAATTAGGCTAGAAATTTGATGCAGCACACTTAGCCTCTGTTCAAAATGGGAAAAACAAGAGAACATGCCCCTCAAATAAGGCAGCACCTTCATACACAGGCTCAGATCTACAGTCAGGACAAAAAAGGAAGGAAAGAAGAACTCAATGAATGGATGTAGGACAGAAAACAAGGACACAAGAAACACATTGAGATCTTTATGCAGTGTCTTTATTTGTTTTGTTATTTTGCTTTAGCATGAATTAAACGGCATCCGAAGTTTCTAGTTTGTTTCTAAATAAATGGAAGAAAGTCCTAAGTAAATTTCAGACAGGCCCAGTGAAAAGAATCCAAAGTTAATGTATGTAAAAAAAAAAATAAAATAAAATAAAAAAAAATAAAAGTCTGCTCTCTGCTGCTTGGTTTATGGTTTAGTAACGGTCGGTGTTTTCTGGATATGTTAAGGTTGAAGACGAGCCTTCTTTCCAACACGTGACGTATAAAAACATGCTTTCCAAACTGTCTGAAAGGAAACCACAGATAAATTAAATACCAAAGTTTTGACCTGCTCTGAGTGACACGATAGATTTAATTGAGACGCGAAGAGCAGGTCGAGTACATGTGAAGTCAGGGTGAAAAATGAAAGACGGGGGGGGGAGGACACGAGCCTTCTGCCATTCAGGCCCACCTACGTCTGGCTGAAAACCCGAAGGACAGCCAATCAAGTCGAGAGAAGAAACGAGGAGAGTAGAAAAACAGAGCTGTTAAACGATCGTTTTTTTGGCTGCTTTTCGGATGGTTTTACTGTCTGATGAGATAAATCAAAACCTGCACAGCAGAGCCAGGTTAGCGATCTGAAAAAGATATTTTGGAGCTCTTCTGGCAAAAACAGCCGGCACAAATCTCCGCAGATAAAGTGGATCCTTATTTTTTTGGGGGTTTTGTTTTGCTTCCGAATCTTTCTGGTCGATTCTTTTGCCAACGAATACCACAGTTTGTGATCACAACGAGCTTTTACTTTAACGGGGACCGTATGTAATAGACCAACTTTTGGATGAATCTCTTCAACGCAAACGAATCCAGAGGCAGTTTCCTCGTTGGCCTGTTAGCCTGGTTTCCAGCCCTTCGTTTGATCCAGGTGTGTCGGAGCAGAGATGCATCCACAGGTCGGTGGCCGTCAAGGACCAGAGTCTGACCTGGAGACCGAAACTTTCCTTCCTCTCCTTTGCAAACTAGCTCATAAGGTTGGATGGAGTCTGTGGGTGTTTTCACAGATTTAGGGCTTTAACTAGACCATCTTATCACTAATATCCTTTGACATGAACCCATCCCATCAAAGAGAGATGAACAGGACTTTCTTCTGACATCGTTACCACTTCATAAAGAACAGATTCTCGGAGAGGTTATATCAAGAGAACTTGGTTATTTTCAAAGCTCGTGGTGTTCTTTTATAACCAAACTCATTCCTCTGGTGTCTTGCATTGTTTTCCGTTTTATCTCTTTAACATCCCACTAGGTGTGTGAACAAACACAGTGTGGCACAATTTCTAATCTGAATGACAAATGTGAAAACCAAAGCTCATGCAACTTATTTCCTGATGCTTGTCTGGGTAATATTTTGTATTCTTGCGGTGAAAACTGAACGGTTATGATCACAAACTCTCTTTCTGTGTGAGTTTCATTACCATGTGGCTCTCCTTCTGCTCCAGCCACCGCCGGTCTTCCTCCATCTCCTGCTGCTGCTTTATCAGCGTCTCCTCCATCAGAGCCTGGTTCACATCCAGTCTCTCCTGGAGAACAACGAGACCAGAAAACCAGAAGAAGAAAAAAAAAAAAGAGATATGGTCAGCTTTTATTTCACAGGCAGCTACTGAAAAGAGAAGGAGAAGAAACAAAGCGGCGTACGCTGCGGTGTTCCAAAGTGGCATTTAATATTCCAAGATAATTATATAAATAAGACTTAAAATGGGAGATTTAAGTTCTGGTAAAAGATTCAAGCAACTTTTATAGAATCAAATTATATGTAAATGTTCGATTAACCCTCATGCTAAAAGCAATACTGTAATGTAGCACTTAGAATTGTGTAAGATCAAGATATCTGCATGTTTCAGTAAGTCAGATTTAAGACTTTTAAAACAGAGTGAAAACTTTTTGCCCAGATTTAAAGCCAATTTAATGCCACCTTGAATTAAATTTAAGACCACAGAAACTCTAAATACAAGGGAATCCTGCTCCAATCCAGCATAATTTAATTTCCCTCTGGGATTAATAAAGAATTTTTGAATTAAATAGAATAACAAAAAAATGTGAAATTTCTGGGGTCTTTTTGTGACTATTGGCAGCGGCTTTGTGTTTCTCACACTGCATACCAATCTCTACAGCCTTAACCCTTATTTTTTATTTGAGCCAGTGGTGAAAACGATCGTCGTTCAACCAGCTGGACATACATTTGCACTTACAGTATTCACAATAGACGCTAGCCAGCTAGCAATCTAGAAGGGTATTTCAGCAGCTAGTTAGCGGTAGCTTTAAGTGCCTCAAGTCAAAGAAAGCAATGCAGGTGTCTGCGAGTAACTCCACCGTTTGCCTGACAGAAAAGTCCCGCATTTAATTACAAAAATAAAAAAAATAAAAAAATAGCTCCCTGACGACGAAATAAAAGATCTGGGATCAAATTATTAAATTTTTTTAAATGAATTGAAGACATCTGAAAGCCTTAATTTTTAGATACATGAATTTAAGACTTTTTAAGGATAATCTGAAGACTGAAAAATAAAAAAAAACAAAAAAAAAAACAATGCCTTCTGTCGCTTCTGATAGAGGAAATAAGCAGCTCAATTTTACCTCCATAGTTGGGTTCCACAGTGGTGCATGTTCAGGTCTGAGCTGATTCCACGAATCAGAAGAGGAATAGCTGCCTCCTACTCCTCCGACTCCACCAGGCGACGGCTGGAGGCAGGAAGAGACAGGAAATGTTTTGTTTCATTGTGTGAACAATGGTCTCTTTTAGGCATGAAGAAACTCAGCATTAGCAGTCATCTGTCTGCCCACTGCTGGAGTGGGCAGCAGTGGGCACTTTTTAGTTCTTCCATTTCTAAAAAACAAACAAACAAAAAAAAAGAAAAACCCTACTGTTTTTTGGCAATAAGTTCATGTTTTTTGATGACTGGAAAACAAGTCATTTCTAAGCCTAGCCCGTTACCTAGCAACCGTAGCTGCACTCCAGCATGTTTGTCCAGCTGGTTTTACCGCTGTATCCACTGTATAATGGCTGCTGGACAACACAAGTGTTTTGTTGTTGACATGCCATCCCCGAAACCACTTGCTGCATTCTTGTTGGTTGTGCAGGAGGCTCTATTAATGCTTTTCAAAGACGCATGGTTATGTAATTGTGCATATCTTTGCAGCCATTTTCACGTGGGAGTGTAAACGCTGGGTTCGGGGGTCGGGGGGTGGGGGCGTGGCCAGCCACAGCTTATTTGGATTTAAAGTGACAAGACTCCCTAAAACAGCTCAAGTGGGAAGGAGCTCAATATAGGCAGAACTGAGCAGAATAAAATCTTATTATCTAAGAACGATTTATTTGGGGGGAAAAAATGTACTGAACATGTTTTATGTAGCCCAAAGACCTATCCTAATCTGTTTAAGGAATTATAATAAGTCGCCTTTAAAACAATTGAAGACTGTAGACTTGTATGTCGCTAAGTATATCCTCAGATTCTTGACAAAAATAAGATTGAGAGTTGTTTTTTTTTGCCATAGAGAGAAAACGGTGGTTTTGATTTGTGCCTGCGTGGCCATGTGTGAGCAGCTTTTAGCACAACAGGAAATGCCTTCCGTCTGCTCCGTTCACGAGGAGAGCATTGAGAGAACTCATTGCTCTCCCCTGTTTCTCTTTGTTTTGACCCATGCAGCACAGAGTCACACTGATCTGTGTCAATCCAGGGGTAACAGCCCCTCAAACTGTTGCAGATAAATAAATCCCTACATTTATTTGTGTGCCTCTGATAGCTGTCTGATGCTTAAAATTGATAATATACATAAGTGATTTATGTAGTGAAGAGAAATAGCATAATTATGATTAAAATATTTCATAAATTTTATTTGTAGTTGCAAACATATTTTACATTTTTTTTATTACTTTCAGTCAACATTGATGTTTCTTTCTTGCACTGTGTGGACGTCAACTTTTAGGACAGTAAATAGCTTTTTTTCTTACTCAAATGAGGTTGGTGTGAGTTGACCTTTATGTCAAGAAAAGACAAAACGATAAAAACGACTCACGATGTAAAAAACCAAATGTTCAAATCTCATGCTGTGCTATTAAAGTGTAGCAAAGAACGGCTTCTTAGGGTCACCAAATTTCCACAGCAACCGTTTTTCGAGGTCTTTGCACACATTTTAAGTTGCAAAACACAACAGCAGATAAACAGTAATAACTTAACAGGTTTGTGTCCAATTCAAGCAGCATTGTATTTACTTATTAAAATCTTTCTTTTTAGTGTGATCCTGGATTGGTTTACCTGGAAGTGGTTGGAAAAGAAGCTTTCACTGGCGCGAGGGCTGGGATAGCCTGGCCGACTGGGCTAAAGACAGAAAGATACCAGCAGCTGGAGTTTGTCATCATGTTCAAATGCCTCAGAGAAACAGGAAGTAGTAGCAGGAGAGAGGAAAAAGAAAGGTCAGGGTGTCCGTGAAGTCTTACTTTCGGTGGAGCTTCATCTGAACCTCCAGAGTCCCAGGAAACGGTGACCTGCCTCCTCATCTCCTCCCTCAGCCTCTCCTCTTGTAAACCCTTCTCCTCTGTCAGTATGACACTGCAAAAATCACGAGAAGAATAACAGCACACATATTTATTTATGTGTTTTATTCCTGCAGTTCAAATCAACTCAGCCTGCTCGCATTTATTTACTAGCGAATTACACAAAACATACGGCTCAAGAGTGGTTCCAGATAAATACTAAAAGACTCGATCAAAAAGCTAAAACATAGAAACTGCCCTCACCTCTAGCACTATGACTGCACTTTCTGAATGACTCACACACATTTGCAATGACACATTTTCGTAGTTGATAAAAATGTAAGTTGTTGTTTATTACAGTTGAAACCTAGAGTCCTGATTGCAAACGTCAGCAAAAAAGTCAATATTAAGACAAAGGCTGAAATTAAAAAACAATTATTTAATCACACACAAACATTTAACAGTACAGTGGAAGTTGTTTACAATCTGGATAATCTACTGAGAGATTTTTGATTCCAGGTATTTTTGGAAAAGTACGTAATGGTACAAAATCTCCATCTTGAACCTTCAATAAATAAATCTGACATGCATCTAATTTATGGTCAAAAATGAAAGTGGTCTGGGTCAGAATTGAAGACAAAAAAATCAGCTATAGGTCACAAAATCAGCTTTAGGGATGAAAAGGTCAGATTTGGGCCTCTTTTAACTACACTGTGAACCAAACATAAGGCAGAAAAGTAAGTAAAAAAATGTAAACACCACGCCACAGGGAGGCGCCATTTCCATCTGGACTGAGAGTCCAGAAGAAGAGAAGATTCACTCCACCAAAACAACATATCATAAAAGTAACAACTTTAAATAAAACAGGACTGAAAGTGAAAGAAAACATCTCAAAATAAATAGTTTGCCTTCTGAAATTGTGAGGAACTTGATGGCGTCACCATCCTAGTTTGTTCCTAGGAAATTAGAAACAAACTGAGGCACCTGAAAACTTCTTTGGTCCAATTTAAACCTGCTGTATTGGGAAAAAAAGAGAGGGAGCAGTATTCCCTGTAAGCTTCACACACACAAAAACATGTCACCTGAGTTGTGTTTTGAGTTCAGTGAAGCGTGGCCTCTTGCTGGGGTCGTACGACCAACATTTGGTCATCAGGCTGTAGAGGGTGGGCGGACACTGGGGAGGCATGGCCAGCCGCTCCCCGTTCTCTATCCTACCAATCACATCGTTGTTCTTTACCCCCTGGAACGGCTTGATGCCGTACATTAAAATCTCCCACATACACACTCCTGCAGGGGGAAAACACAGCAGTTTTTAGTGTGTAATCCCATCTAAGATGTGTGTTTAGAGACGCAATCATAATTGGAACACATCAGAAATGCAACTAAACTTTTTAAAAACATAGGAACTACTCAAAATGTCCTGTTACATTCATTGTATGAACGCTGCTGTAGATTTAAAGGGAAACTGCTACTCAAATTACAAAAAGTGAATAAAAAGAATAAAGGAAGGTAGAGAATGAAGTGGGAAAGAAATAGGAAAAGTAAAGAGAAAGGCAAATCTTTGAGAGTAAATTGTCAGAGTAATATCAGATGAACCCACCAAACATCCAAACGTCACTAGCAGAGGTGAATCTCCTGAAGTTGATAGATTCTGGTGCCATCCATTTAATAGGAAGTTTACCTTTAGAAGCTGAGACACAAACATTTGATCATTAATATACTCAGAACCTCACCGAGAATCGACGACGACGGAGGAACTGCAGTTCCCTAATGTCACCACTAGATGGTAGAAAAGTACAGGCGAAAGAAAACCTACTCCAACTAAAGCACAGACTGATCTCAGCTCTTTGCTTAGTGGAGCAACTAAAACCTGTATAGAAAACATCTCACGTGCGTGACGGTACAATGAAAACTTTGATGACTTTACTCCTAATTACGGTCGGACATGCCATTACCTTTGTAGTAAGAGCTGTCCTCCATGTATCGAGACAGACCAAAGTCTCCGAGCATCACGCAGTCCACAGAGGAGACCAACACATTACGCGCCGCAATATCTCTACAACACACAACATCTGTGTTCAGCTTTGAATCCTCAAATTAGAAACATTACGCAGATTTATTATAAATGACATTGTGATTATAACTTAAGATGTGACTGAATAAGTAACTTAAGTTTATAACTTTTTATATTTAACTAGTGACTTTTTATATTTTATATTATATTATATTGAAAAAATTTACATCTTACAACAGAAAATGTTAGGCAGAGCACAAAATTGTTTATTAATAAGAATTTTTTTTGGATTCTCTTTCATTTTATAGTGAATAGGAGGAACACATCTGTCGAGTAACTTCTATTCAAAAGCAAACTTTGTTGAACACTAATCTCCTAGGCTGACTAGAACAACCCTAAATCTGGTTCTCATTGCTGAAAATAGCATTTTTTTTATTTGCTTTTTTATTATTATTATTTTAAATCAAACCCAAAAGAATTTTCAAAGTAGATGCCAATCTTTTAATGAGTCAAGATGCAATTATGGATCTTCCATGATTTAAAATGACTTTGTTTTCTTATTTTAATGTTGAGGGGGGGAAAAAGCCCACTGTCGTTTTATGCGATTTCAGTTTTTCAAGAAGTAAAATACTTTTTTAAAAGTTTAGAAGGCTGTACCTGTGCACAAAGCGTTTGCTCTCCAGGTAGGCCAGCGCTGTGCTGAGCTGGTAGGAAAACAGAATGAGGGTGGCCAAGTCCAGGCTGTACTTCTTCACCTGAAGGAACGACCGCAGCTACACACACACGCACACACACACAAACAAGCGCAAAGAGAAACATAAACGCACGTTTATGCAAATCTCCGTCCTGACGGACGAAGGAGGAAAATGTGACAAAGCGCTCTTAAACGCATTGCACCTCTCCGAGCGTGCAGAGCTCCATGATGATCCACACCGGGTTCTCTGTGATCACGCCGATCAGTTTAACAATGTGAGGGTGGTCGAACTGGCGCATTGTTACTGGAAAACAGAGAGAGTGAGCACTTCTGCAAGGAAACGGTGAGGAAATGAAGAAATGCAAAGCGCTGTTACAGGCTTCTTGAAGGAACTTCTCTCTGACGCTGTCTGTGGTGCAGTTTTTGCAGGTTTTGATGGCAACAGGCAGAGGCGGCTTGTCCTGAGGAACGCACAGAACGCAGGATAGCAGATTGAAAAACACGAGCGTCATTTAACGATTGTGTAGGCATTGATGGATTATGAAATACAATGCCTGACTAACTGAGGTTTGGGAAATATTTTATATTTGAGAAAAGAGAACAGAAACATAAAAAGTAGAGATCTGCTTGTAAAACACAGCAGATCCTTTAAAGTTGTAACTGAAAATTGAGGTGAGGAGGGAGAAATTGGTTTAGTTGTACATCAAAAATAAAGTTGACTTTTTTTGACATTTAATACACAGGATAGAAACGTTTTTGATGTTAAGTATGTGTATAATGATCAGGACGGACACACGTACA
The DNA here is from genome assembly GCF_000485575.1 of Poecilia formosa. Lineage (NCBI taxonomy): Eukaryota > Metazoa > Chordata > Actinopteri > Cyprinodontiformes > Poeciliidae > Poecilia > Poecilia formosa. The sequence continues at coordinate 602,136 of NW_006800108.1, forward strand.
GACGACTCCTTATCAGCATGAATACTGTATTAAATTATGGCTGAAAGACTTTTTTTAACCCTTCACTTTCCAGGTGACTTGATCACACAATAAACAGCTGATGTTTTAAGTTTGAATTTATTATGGATTGCATCTACTAAGGGCTGCACAATTTTAGGAAATCTATATGTGGGTATGTGACGATATCTCTCTTCCTTGGCAAATTGCAGAAAGTGACACGCTTTTTGTATCCATAAACAAAATCCTGGCATAATTGGGGGAAACAAAACTAACAAAATGTGTCAAAGTTTCAAACGTTTGGCTGTTGATCAGAAATGATTTCGAAGTACTCAGATGTAGTCCTTCGTCTTTATCATTCCACCTCGTGGATTCAGAAGCAGACTCTCTCCGGCATCTCCTATTTGATAAAATTCCTCCTCAGTGGCTTCCTGGATCATCATTCTAACTAAATCACCTGAGCGGGGATAGTCTCGTTTAAAGGTTCGACTCGAACGCAACTGGATGTTCCAAAGAGCCCAAAAAACTTTAACTAGTTTTGAACTGGCTAAAGCAGACTAACGTTAAGCTTCAACAATGTAATTGTTCATATTTGCTTCTGCCTCTTCATTTAATTCAAACAAAAAGCGTCGCGTTTTTAGAGATGTTAGTGTTTATTCAACGGCGTTTGACCGTTTGCGTGTGTGTACGTTTCAACAAACCGGGCAGCTGTAGACTCCTTGGTGAACGTCGCCAAACTGACCCTCTCCGATGCAGCGACCCAACTCTATCCTGTCTCTCTGGATCTCATAATCCCGTGCTGAGAGGGGAACATGAGAAAAGAGCAAAGAAAGTATTTTTAAAAAACAAACAAAACAAGGCTATCACATTTAAAATGAACAACTTTCCCAGTATTATAAAATGATGAAACGTTTCTGTTGCCCTCTGAGGTAAAAAAAAAGAAGTACCCACTGGTAGTAATCAGCAAACGTTTCGGTAGGTCTCCTGTTCGCATCACAGACTGAGGAAATCTCAAACAAATGTTCTAAAACATGCAAACCAAACCACCTCCATCATCATTAGAAATTCTTCATGCAGAGTAGATAATACNATCTTTAATTTCAGTAAATCTATTCTGTTTGGGGAAAAATAACCAACTTTGAGGAATATATTTCCAACATTAGCATAAATATTACTGAAGAATTTTGTACTTTAATCAACTTAAAGTAGTTGAAAAGCGTCATTTATCAGCTCTGCCTCCCTGTCTAATTAGGCTAGAAATTTGATGCAGCACACTTAGCCTCTGTTCAAAATGGGAAAAACAAGAGAACATGCCCCTCAAATAAGGCAGCACCTTCATACACAGGCTCAGATCTACAGTCAGGACAAAAAAGGAAGGAAAGAAGAACTCAATGAATGGATGTAGGACAGAAAACAAGGACACAAGAAACACATTGAGATCTTTATGCAGTGTCTTTATTTGTTTTGTTATTTTGCTTTAGCATGAATTAAACGGCATCCGAAGTTTCTAGTTTGTTTCTAAATAAATGGAAGAAAGTCCTAAGTAAATTTCAGACAGGCCCAGTGAAAAGAATCCAAAGTTAATGTATGTAAAAAAAAAAATAAAATAAAATAAAAAAAAATAAAAGTCTGCTCTCTGCTGCTTGGTTTATGGTTTAGTAACGGTCGGTGTTTTCTGGATATGTTAAGGTTGAAGACGAGCCTTCTTTCCAACACGTGACGTATAAAAACATGCTTTCCAAACTGTCTGAAAGGAAACCACAGATAAATTAAATACCAAAGTTTTGACCTGCTCTGAGTGACACGATAGATTTAATTGAGACGCGAAGAGCAGGTCGAGTACATGTGAAGTCAGGGTGAAAAATGAAAGACGGGGGGTGGAGGACACGAGCCTTCTGCCATTCAGGCCCACCTACGTCTGGCTGAAAACCCGAAGGACAGCCAATCAAGTCGAGAGAAGAAACGAGGAGAGTAGAAAAACAGAGCTGTTAAACGATCGTTTTTTTGGCTGCTTTTCGGATGGTTTTACTGTCTGATGAGATAAATCAAAACCTGCACAGCAGAGCCAGGTTAGCGATCTGAAAAAGATATTTTGGAGCTCTTCTGGCAAAAACAGCCGGCACAAATCTCCGCAGATAAAGTGGAACCTTATTTTTTTGTTTTTGGTTTTGTTTTGCTTCCGAATCTTTCTGGTCGATTCTTTTGCCAACGAATACCACAGTTTGTGATCACAACGAGCTTTTACTTTAACGGGGACCGTATGTAATAGGCCAATTTTTGGATGAATCTCTTCAACGCAAACGAATCCAGAGGCAGTTTCCTCGTTGGCCTGTTAGCCTGGTTTCCAGCCCTTCGTTTGATCCAGGTGTGTCGGAGCAGAGATGCATCCACAGGTCGGTGGCCGTCAAGGACCAGAGTCTGACCTGGAGACCGAAACTTTCCTTCCTCTCCTTTGCAAACTAGCTCATAAGGTTGGATGGAGTCTGTGGGTGTTTTCACAGATTTAGGGCTTTAACTAGACCATCTTATCACTAATATCCTTTGACATGAACCCATCCCATCAAAGAGAGATGAACAGGACTTTCTTCTGACATCGTTACCACTTCATAAAGAACAGATCCTCGGAGAGGTTATATCAACAGAACTTGGTTATTCTCAAAGCTTGTGGTGTTCTTTTATAACCAAACTCATTCCTCTGGTGTCTTGCATTGTTTTCCGTTTTATCTCTTTAACATCCCACTAGGTGTGTGAACAAACACAGTGTGGCACAATTTCTAATCTGAATGACAAATGTGAAAACCAAAGCTCATGCAACTTATTTCCTGATGCTTGTCTGGGTAATATTTTGTATTCTTGCGGTGAAAACTGAACGGTTATGATCACAAACTCTCTTTCTGTGTGAGTTTCATTACCATGTGGCTCTCCTTCTGCTCCAGCCACCGCCGGTCTTCCTCCATCTCCTGCTGCTGCTTTATCAGCGTCTCCTCCATCAGAGCCTGGTTCACATCCAGTCTCTCCTGGAGAACAACGAGACCAGAAAACCAGAAGAAGAAAAAAAAAAAAGAGATATGGTCAGCTTTTATTTCACAGGCAGCTACTGAAAAGAGAAGGAGAAGAAACAAAGCGGCGTACGCTGCGGTGTTCCAAAGTGGCATTTAATATTCCAAGATAATTATATAAATAAGACTTAAAATGGGAGATTTAAGTTCTGGTAAAAGATTCAAGCAACTTTTATAGAATCAAATTATATGTAAATGTTCGATTAACCCTCATGCTAAAAGCAATACTGTAATGTAGCACTTAGAATTGTGTAAGATCAAGATATCTGCATGTTTCAGTAAGTCAGATTTAAGACTTTTAAAACAGAGTGAAAACTTTTTGCCCAGATTTAAAGCCAATTTAATGCCACCTTGAATTAAATTTAAGACCACAGAAACTCTAAATACAAGGGAATCCTGCTCCAATCCAGCATAATTTAATTTCCCTCTGGGATTAATAAAGAATTTTTGAATTAAATAGAATAACAAAAAAATGTGAAATTTCTGGGGTCTTTTTGTGACTATTGGCAGCGGCTTTGTGTTTCTCACACTGCATACCAATCTCTACAGCCTTAACCCTTATTTTTTATTTGAGCCAGTGGTGAAAACGATCGTCGTTCAACCAGCTGGACATACATTTGCACTTACAGTATTCACAATAGACGCTAGCCAGCTAGCAATCTAGAAGGGTATTTCAGCAGCTAGTTAGCGGTAGCTTTAAGTGCCTCAAGTCAAAGAAAGCAATGCAGGTGTCTGCGAGTAACTCCACCGTTTGCCTGACAGAAAAGTCCCGCATTTAATTACAAAAATAAAAAAAATAAAAAAATAGCTCCCTGACGACGAAATAAAAGATCTGGGATCAAATTATTAAATTTTTTAAAATGAATTGAAGACATCTGAAAGCCTTAATTTTTAGATACATGAATTTAAGACTTTTTAAGGATAATCTGAAGACTGAAAAATAAAAATAAAATAAAAAAACAATGGCTTCTGTTGCTTCTGATAGAGGAAATAAGCAGCTCAATTTTACCTCCATAGTTGGGTTCCACAGTGGTGCATGTTCAGGTCTGAGCTGATTCCACGAATCAGAAGAGGAATAGCTGCCTCCTACTCCTCCGACTCCACCAGGCGACGGCTGGAGGCAGGAAGAGACAGGAAATGTTTTGTTTCATTGTGTGAACAATGGTCTCTTTTAGGCATGAAGAAACTCAGCATTAGCAGTCATCTGTCTGCCCACTGCTGGAGTGGGCAGCAGTGGGCACTTTTTAGTTCTTCCATTTCTAAAAAACAAACAAACAAAAAAAAAGAAAAACCCTACTGTTTTTTGGCAATAAGTTCATGTTTTTTGATGACTGGAAAACAAGTCATTTCTAAGCCTAGCCCGTTACCTAGCAACCGTAGCTGCACTCCAGCATGTTTGTCCAGCTGGTTTTACCGCTGTATCCACTGTATAATGGCTGCTGGACAACACAAGTGTTTTGTTGTTGACATGCCATCCCCGAAACCACTTGCTGCATTCTTGTTGGTTGTGCAGGAGGCTCTATTAATGCTTTTCAAAGACGCATGGTTATGTAATTGTGCATATCTTTGCAGCCATTTTCACGTGGGAGTGTAAACGCTGGGTTCGGGGGTCGGGGGGTGGGGGCGTGGCCAGCCACAGCTTATTTGGATTTAAAGTGACAAGACTCCCTAAAACAGCTCAAGTGGGAAGGAGCTCAATATAGGCAGAACTGAGCAGAATAAAATCTTATTATCTAAGAACGATTTATTTGGGGGGAAAAAATGTACTGAACATGTTTTATGTAGCCCAAAGACCTATCCTAATCTGTTTAAGGAATTATAATAAGTCGCCTTTAAAACAATTGAAGACTGTAGACTTGTATGTCGCTAAGTATATCCTCAGATTCTTGACAAAAATAAGATTGAGAGTTGTTTTTTTTTGCCATAGAGAGAAAACGGTGGTTTTGATTTGTGCCTGCGTGGCCATGTGTGAGCAGCTTTTAGCACAACAGGAAATGCCTTCCGTCTGCTCCGTTCACGAGGAGAGCATTGAGAGAACTCATTGCTCTCCCCTGTTTCTCTTTGTTTTGACCCATGCAGCACAGAGTCACACTGATCTGTGTCAATCCAGGGGTAACAGCCCCTCAAACTGTTGCAGATAAATAAATCCCTACATTTATTTGTGTGCCTCTGATAGCTGTCTGATGCTTAAAATTGATAATATACATAAGTGATTTATGTAGTGAAGAGAAATAGCATAATTATGATTAAAATATTTCATAAATTTTATTTGTAGTTGCAAACATATTTTACATTTTTTTTATTACTTTCAGTCAACATTGATGTTTCTTTCTTGCACTGTGTGGACGTCAACTTTTAGGACAGTAAATAGCTTTTTTTCTTACTCAAATGAGGTTGGTGTGAGTTGACCTTTATGTCAAGAAAAGACAAAACGATAAAAACGACTCACGATGTAAAAAACCAAATGTTCAAATCTCATGCTGTGCTATTAAAGTGTAGCAAAGAACGGCTTCTTAGGGTCACCAAATTTCCACAGCAACCGTTTTTCGAGGTCTTTGCACACATTTTAAGTTGCAAAACACAACAGCAGATAAACAGTAATAACTTAACAGGTTTGTGTCCAATTCAAGCAGCATTGTATTTACTTATTAAAATCTTTCTTTTTAGTGTGATCCTGGATTGGTTTACCTGGAAGTGGTTGGAAAAGAAGCTTTCACTGGCGCGAGGGCTGGGATAGCCTGGCCGACTGGGCTAAAGACAGAAAGATACCAGCAGCTGGAGTTTGTCATCATGTTCAAATGCCTCAGAGAAACAGGAAGTAGTAGCAGGAGAGAGGAAAAAGAAAGGTCAGGGTGTCCGTGAAGTCTTACTTTCGGTGGAGCTTCATCTGAACCTCCAGAGTCCCAGGAAACGGTGACCTGCCTCCTCATCTCCTCCCTCAGCCTCTCCTCTTGTAAACCCTTCTCCTCTGTCAGTATGACACTGCAAAAATCACGAGAAGAATAACAGCACACATATTTATTTATGTGTTTTATTCCTGCAGTTCAAATCAACTCAGCCTGCTCGCATTTATTTACTAGCGAATTACACAAAACATACGGCTCAAGAGTGGTTCCAGATAAATACTAAAAGACTCGATCAAAAAGCTAAAACATAGAAACTGCCCTCACCTCTAGCACTATGACTGCACTTTCTGAATGACTCACACACATTTGCAATGACACATTTTCGTAGTTGATAAAAATGTAAGTTGTTGTTTATTACAGTTGAAACCTAGAGTCCTGATTGCAAACGTCAGCAAAAAAGTCAATATTAAGACAAAGGCTGAAATTAAAAAACAATTATTTAATCACACACAAACATTTAACAGTACAGTGGAAGTTGTTTACAATCTGGATAATCTACTGAGAGATTTTTGATTCCAGGTATTTTTGGAAAAGTACGTAATGGTACAAAATCTCCATCTTGAACCTTCAATAAATAAATCTGACATGCATCTAATTTATGGTCAAAAATGAAAGTGGTCTGGGTCAGAATTGAAGACAAAAAAATCAGCTATAGGTCACAAAATCAGCTTTAGGGATGAAAAGGTCAGATTTGGGCCTCTTTTAACTACACTGTGAACCAAACATAAGGCAGAAAAGTAAGTAAAAAAATGTAAACACCACGCCACAGGGAGGCGCCATTTCCATCTGGACTGAGAGTCCAGAAGAAGAGAAGATTCACTCCACCAAAACAACATATCATAAAAGTAACAACTTTAAATAAAACAGGACTGAAAGTGAAAGAAAACATCTCAAAATAAATAGTTTGCCTTCTGAAATTGTGAGGAACTTGATGGCGTCACCATCCTAGTTTGTTCCTAGGAAATTAGAAACAAACTGAGGCACCTGAAAACTTCTTTGGTCCAATTTAAACCTGCTGTATTGGGAAAAAAAGAGAGGGAGCAGTATTCCCTGTAAGCTTCACACACACAAAAACATGTCACCTGAGTTGTGTTTTGAGTTCAGTGAAGCGTGGCCTCTTGCTGGGGTCGTACGACCAACATTTGGTCATCAGGCTGTAGAGGGTGGGCGGACACTGGGGAGGCATGGCCAGCCGCTCCCCGTTCTCTATCCTACCAATCACATCGTTGTTCTTTACCCCCTGGAACGGCTTGATGCCGTACATTAAAATCTCCCACATACACACTCCTGCAGGGGGAAAACACAGCAGTTTTTAGTGTGTAATCCCATCTAAGATGTGTGTTTAGAGACGCAATCATAATTGGAACACATCAGAAATGCAACTAAACTTTTTAAAAACATAGGAACTACTCAAAATGTCCTGTTACATTCATTGTATGAACGCTGCTGTAGATTTAAAGGGAAACTGCTACTCAAATTACAAAAAGTGAATAAAAAGAATAAAGGAAGGTAGAGAATGAAGTGGGAAAGAAATAGGAAAAGTAAAGAGAAAGGCAAATCTTTGAGAGTAAATTGTCAGAGTAATATCAGATGAACCCACCAAACATCCAAACGTCACTAGCAGAGGTGAATCTCCTGAAGTTGATAGATTCTGGTGCCATCCATTTAATAGGAAGTTTACCTTTAGAAGCTGAGACACAAACATTTGATCATTAATATACTCAGAACCTCACCGAGAATCGACGACGACGGAGGAACTGCAGTTCCCTAATGTCACCACTAGATGGTAGAAAAGTACAGGCGAAAGAAAACCTACTCCAACTAAAGCACAGACTGATCTCAGCTCTTTGCTTAGTGGAGCAACTAAAACCTGTATAGAAAACATCTCACGTGCGTGACGGTACAATGAAAACTTTGATGACTTTACTCCTAATTACGGTCGGACATGCCATTACCTTTGTAGTAAGAGCTGTCCTCCATGTATCGAGACAGACCAAAGTCTCCGAGCATCACGCAGTCCACAGAGGAGACCAACACATTACGCGCCGCAATATCTCTACAACACACAACATCTGTGTTCAGCTTTGAATCCTCAAATTAGAAACATTACGCAGATTTATTATAAATGACATTGTGATTATAACTTAAGATGTGACTGAATAAGTAACTTAAGTTTATAACTTTTTATATTTAACTAGTGACTTTTTATATTTTATATTATATTATATTGAAAAAATTTACATCTTACAACAGAAAATGTTAGGCAGAGCACAAAATTGTTTATTAATAAGAATTTTTTTTGGATTCTCTTTCATTTTATAGTGAATAGGAGGAACACATCTGTCGAGTAACTTCTATTCAAAAGCAAACTTTGTTGAACACTAATCTCCTAGGCTGACTAGAACAACCCTAAATCTGGTTCTCATTGCTGAAAATAGCATTTTTTTTATTTGCTTTTTTATTATTATTATTTTAAATCAAACCCAAAAGAATTTTCAAAGTAGATGCCAATCTTTTAATGAGTCAAGATGCAATTATGGATCTTCCATGATTTAAAATGACTTTGTTTTCTTATTTTAATGTTGAGGGGGGGAAAAAGCCCACTGTCGTTTTATGCGATTTCAGTTTTTCAAGAAGTAAAATACTTTTTTAAAAGTTTAGAAGGCTGTACCTGTGCACAAAGCGTTTGCTCTCCAGGTAGGCCAGCGCTGTGCTGAGCTGGTAGGAAAACAGAATGAGGGTGGCCAAGTCCAGGCTGTACTTCTTCACCTGAAGGAACGACCGCAGCTACACACACACGCACACACACACAAACAAGCGCAAAGAGAAACATAAACGCACGTTTATGCAAATCTCCGTCCTGACGGACGAAGGAGGAAAATGTGACAAAGCGCTCTTAAACGCATCGCACCTCTCCGAGCGTGCAGAGCTCCATGATGATCCACACCGGGTTCTCTGTGATCACGCCGATCAGTTTAACGATGTGAGGGTGGTCGAACTGGCGCATTGTTACTGGAAAACAGAGAGAGTGAGCACTTCTGCAAGGAAACGGTGAGGAAATGAAGAAACGCAAAGCGCCGTTACAGGCTTCTTGAAGGAACTTCTCTCTGACGCTGTCTGTGGTGCAGTTTTTGCAGGTTTTGATGGCAACAGGCAGAGGCGGCTTGTCCTGAGGAACGCACAGAACGCAGGATAGCAGATTGAAAAACACGAGCGTCATTTAACGATTGTGTAGGCATTGATGGATTACGAAATATAATGCCTGACTAACTGAGGTTTGGGAAATATTTTATATTTGAGAAAAGAGAACAGAAACATAAAAAGTAGAGATCTGCTTGTAAAACACAGCAGATCCTTTAAAGTTGTAACTGAAAATTGAGGTGAGGAGGGAGAAATTGGTTTAGTTGTACATCAAAACTAAAGTTGACTTTTTTTGACATTTAATACACAGGATAGAAACGTTTTTGATGTTAAGTATGTGTATAATGATCAGGACGGACACACGTACAGACGACTCCTTATCAGCATGAATACTGTATTAAATTATGGCTGAAAGACTTTTTTTAACCCTTCACTTTCCAGGTGACTTGATCACACAATAAACAGCTGACGTTTTAAGTTTGAATTTATTATGGATTGCATCTACTAAGGGCTGCACAATTTTAGGAAATCTATATGTGGGTATGTGACGATATCTCTCTTCCTTGGCAAATTGCAGAAAGTGACACGCTTTTTGTATCCATAAACAAAATCCTGGCATAATTGGGGGAAACAAAACTAACAAAATGTGTCAAAGTTTCAAACGTTTGGCTGTTGATCAGAAATGATTTCGAAGTACTCAGATGTAGTCCTTCGTCTTTATCATTCCACCTCGTGGATTCAGAAGCAGACTCTCTCCGGCATCTCCTATTTGATAAAATTCCTCCTCAGTGGCTTCCTGGATCATCATTCTAACTAAATCACCTGAGCGGGGATAGTCTCGTTTAAAGGTTCGACTCGAACGCAGCTGGATGTTCCAAAGAGCCCAAAAAACTTTAACTAGTTTTGAACTGGCTAAAGCAGACTAACGTTAAGCTTCAACAATGTAATTGTTCATATTTGCTTCTGCCTCTTCATTTAATTCAAACAAAAAGCGTCGCGTTTTTAGAGATGTTAGTGTTTATTCAACGGCGTTTGACCGTTTGCGTGTGTGTACGTTTCAACAAACCGGGCAGCTGTAGACTCCTTGGTGAACGTCGCCAAACTGACCCTCTCCGATGCAGCGACCCAACTCTATCCTGTCTCTCTGGATCTCATAATCCCGTGCTGAGAGGGGAACATGAGAAAAGAGCAAAGAAAGTATTTTTAAAAAACAAACAAAACAAGGCTATCACATTTAAAATGAACAACTTTCCCAGTATTATAAAATGATGAAACGTTTCTGTTGCCCTCTGAGGTAAAAAAAAAGAAGTACCCACTGGTAGTAATCAGCAAACGTTTCGGTAGGTCTCCTGTTCGCATCACAGACTGAGGAAATCTCAAACAAATGTTCTAAAACATGCAAACCAAACCACCTCCATCATCATTAGAAATTCTTCATGCAGAGTAGATAATACCCTTGGAGTGCTTTGAAGTGAAAGCATTCTGAAAACAAACTCAAATGTAATTTCCCTCTGACTGAAACAGATGTGCTGTACTTACTCTGGTCTCTGTCTTTTTACAGTACCACTAATATTCAAAGGAAACTATTAAAGTTTGCGACTAAAACCACAATCCTCGACATTCGAACTAAAGCTGACACTTAAGTTCTGCTTCTGTAAAGGTCAAGCTGACTGCCGGGATAGCAGAAAACCGAACAATCAGGATGTTGTGAGGCAAATATTTCGCAATGCGCTGGCTCAGAAATTTTGCTTTTGTAACTTCAAAGACAAAACAGCACAGCTTGAAAAGTGCCAAAATACATTCCTTCTTACAAGATTTACAGCAATTAATCTATACTGCTACGAGAAATGAATATTGCTTCAAACATGAAAGAAGCCACAGAGAACTGACACAACCACAAATCGTAAATAAAGACATTTGACCAAACGATGGAGCAATGAGAACCAAACCACCAAACAACACAAACACAATGCAATTACATCACTTCTTGAAGTCTGAAGAGACTCGATGTTCTCAAATTGTGATTTTGATGTTTTTCATGGACTGGCTCTCATTGGGAAATTCAGCAGGATCGTCTCCAAAAACACAGGAAACAAACTCGGTTTAAAACGGCACCTGGTCAGTTCGCTCCTTCCCCAATCAGTACCACAATGCTACCCAAAAAGCCCACTTTGTACCCACATGCCAACCAGTTCATACCCACTGACTGAAACTCAGAGTATCTGTACATTTTGACATGTTACAGAAATACGCAGTCATTTTCAGGAGTCAAACTCAATGCAATAACTGACAGAATCTATTCTAAATAGGAAACACAAATGTTTGTCGCAACGAGCCATGTCTACAATTCGTACTGTGAGAGAGCAAGACTCCAAGCAGGTAACAGGAAGGCTGGGCAAAGAACAGAAACCTGATGCATTTAGCATCATAGCAGTTTTAGAAAGTCTCAGAGTTAAGGGAATAATCTACTTTCTCTAGTAAATGCATATGTGGCAGGTTTTTTACTAACAACTAACCAAACTATTAACATAAGATAATAATGCCATTTAATTAGTAGACAATTAACTCCTGCAGTTATTTCACTACAAATTTTCAGATTTTTGCTGACTCAAGTTTTTAGAATTGTTTCTGCATTTTTTTATAAACTTGCAGACATTTTGAGTGCTGAACCAGCTTGAATCATAGTCAGAAGGTTTCACAAATGATTAAACATACAACTTTTTGATGCTTCGACCATCTTAGATGGAATGGGATATCCTAGACTAGACCTTAAAGCATTTTATGAATTTTGGCATCTTTATTAAATCCCTTAAAATAGTATTTTTAATGCTTTCTTTGGCAGTTTGGAACCAGTTAAAGAAACACAGTCCAGTTCAACCTGAAATTTATAGTTTGGAAAAGGTTTCAGCTAAAGATCGGTATTAGCCCATCAAAACTTTACAAAAACCAAAGAGAGCAGTCACAAAAGTTACGTTGATGAGCATAAAATATGCCAGATTAAGGCCCCTGACCAAACCAAGGTAGTTCTTAGCAACCTCCTGCTGGTGGATGTTATCATAATCAGACGACCCAATTTCCAGACTATTGAAAAATGTTTTTAAAGCAGGTACAAAATGTACCCAAAGTGGGTCTGAACTGACACGTGGCTGGTGCACATCCATCCCACACTTTGTACCTGATAACTTCAGGTAGGAAACATGCAAAACCCAAACTGGCGAAGGGCCGAAATGACCAGAACCCGCATATAAAACATATAAAATACTATTTTCCAGGCTCCAACTGTGGAAAAAAGAAATATTGAGAGCAATTCCCAGACAAATGCACTATTTCAGCATCACTAAATTTTAGTGGCTTCAGTAAGCAGTATGAAAATCTGAAAACGCAGCACACTTTTAACACCCATTTGGTTTAACTGTATGATGAAGCTAGTAGGGCCTGGAAAAAGAAAACACTACAAACGCATTTCATTGGGATATTATGAGAGAGGCGGGTAGTTTTACCTTCAACTACTCCATAGCTCACTGTGTTGGCGGTGGGGAAAAAAAAAAAACAGAGGAAGAAAGACAGATGAAGAGACAGGGGGGAGAGCCAGACTGCTACGTAAAGGTTAAAAAAAGCTCAGAAAACACACACTTCTTATATCTGACATTTGGTTAATAGACATACAAAATACAGCTGCAGACTGGTTAAAAAAGCAGGACCGTTTTACACATACTGTAACTTTAGCCATTTTAGCCGACAGTTTGACATGAAAACGTATACAAACTCAGGAACGGAGTCGGAAAATATGCTACATGTCTAGAGAAATGCTGATTAGAGGAAGTAACCGAAAAAGAAACTAAAGAAGAAGAAACAAAAAAAAAAAAAAAACAAAAGAAGATAAATATAGCAAGACAGAAGAACGCAGCCTAGTTTCAAAGATACCCATGCAATTACATACATAAGTACTTGTACTGGCCAAGACATCCACTTTAAAAGATATTTGAGCCCAGAGCTCCAGCAGCGGTTACAAACAGAAGTACAGCCAAGCACACTGACATATTGAGGGTTTTTATGGACATCTGAATGGATCTGTCACATGTCTCCAGGAACCACATGTGTAGTCTATGATTTGTAACCTCCAACTAATGTCTTTGCTGTTAATAGAAAACGGAAAAACCGGCCTAAATTGTACAGCGGCGCTCTGACCGAATGTGGTTTATAGCAATTTATGATGTTGCTGTTGTGAGCGCGCTTCATGGAAACGACTCACACAGCATTCCGATTATTAGGCTGCAAAACGAAACGGAAGGACTTGACAGACGCGCAAACGTCGCATTGGTTTGAAGACGAAACGTTTCTTCAGCTGATAGACATCGAGCAAAGAAGATGGGAAAAAAAAAAAAAAAAACTTACTTGAGGGCATGGTGTACGTATCCTCTTCATCAACTATCTCTGCATAGTCGTCAGTCTCTGCAAGGTCAGAAGTAGAAGAATATAAGAATACTACAGCTGGCACACATTACGACTCACAAAACCGAAGAAAGCGTAAAAGTGAAGGAAGTCCGGCTCGTTTCTCCTCTCCGTCCCTAACGCCCTCCCTTTCTCTCTCACACGCACACAAACGCTTGGCAGATCGCGTCAGCTGAGCATGTGTTGTGAATATCTGTCTGTTTGAGAGCAGCTGGATAGCAGGGAGTTACTGAGGTGAAGCAGGAGGAGGAGTAGAGCGAAAGCAGGAGAAAAAAAAAAGAAAGAATTGAGGGAGAAACTGGAGCGAGAGCTAAAACAGTTGGGTTGGGGAATGAATTAGGATGAAATCAGTGACAAGTGAGGCAGATAAGATAAGATAGAAAGAGGCAGGGCGAGGATAAGAGCAGAGCCAGCAGGGAAAAGGGAGGCAAAAGGTGGGCCGAGTCAGTGAAACCAGATGGTGGTGTTTAAAATAAAATCAGCGTGCAGACTCAGCTGTTGGAAACTGGAGTCGAACATCTGCTGTCCTGAACGTTCCCACAGTTCTGCTCGGGATTTATCAAGCTTGGTGGGAGTCGGACTAATTTACGTGAAATAAGCTCACTGTGGCTGATTTCTGTCTCGAGGAATCCCAGGAAGAGCAACATGTGAAACAACAACTAGTCGTCTGTTAAATGAGGCAGGCCAGGCAGAACAAGCAACACAATGAGGAACGCAGCAGAAACTTCAGTAGGCATGTTTCTAAGCTGCAGCTGCTGCACGTCAGATCAGGGTTTTACATCAGTGATTTATTTATTTTTGACATATTTAGAGGAACTCCTGGTACCCGAATCAAAAAGCCTTTGATTTGGGTAAAAAAACAAACAAAAAAAAGGCGATGTTGAAAAAAAAAAAACCAAAAAAAAAAAACCTAACAAAAACCTAAGTGTTGCAATTAGTCGTACCTAACCACCCCTTTAAAATAAACCTGAATGGATAATTTGATCAGTTTATATTTCCATTTTTAAGTTTCCATAAATGTATAAATATTAATCTACGACTTTCTGAGGTGCATTTCTTTCAGCCACTGGTGAATAGGTTGGACTTGTGTTCGTCTTGCTACTGCAACAAGGACTCATGGACTCAACTGAGCGACACAGCGGTTTCTATTTTAAACCGCTGATGTTGCTGCAGTTTGAATCTGACCCTTAATCAGCAATCAGTAACAAAAAAAAGGAAAAAAAGAGTGTAAAGAAAGAAGTGAATTACAAAAACAATTCAACATACAAATTCTAGTCTCATAAATTTGTGTAGCTGCATGGACCAGCACGTTTCTTTCACCGTTTGGAGATAATTGATGAGAATAAGCAAAGTATAAGAAAGTACAAATAGATAAATTTATTTATGTTGAATAGACACTTACATCCATCTGCTCGTTCAAAAACCACCTCAGTTTCCAGTTTCCTGTCTTTCTAAGATGTCTGAAAGCCGAGTTGGTGAGTAGGTGTGAAGTAGAGGAGGAGCTTATGTATCTAAGCTCACTATAAACAACATAGATAATCACTGATAAAAGTCAAATTAAAGCAGCTAGCTTGTAAAAAAAAAGACATATAAACAACATTCAACCACGTTTTAGCAACACTTTTTATTTATTTCAGTTTTTCCAAACTTTTTTTCTTTCTAATCTATTGTCAAGCCAAAGATTTGTACTTTGTAGCATAGTTTCCGACTTGCACTATACACTCGTTTTTTTTGTTTTGTTTGTTTTTTTTGCAAAATGGGTTTGTTTTCGTTGAGCTGATTGCAGTTTAGTCTTACTCAGTTGGAGACACATTCTAAGCAGGGATGAACATTTCTCTTCAGTCCGTTTCAGCTTGGAGGAGAGAAAATTAACATGTTTCTGTGTCTAAGTGTGTATGATTTAGCCAGCTCCTTATAGCCAGGAATGCACCGACATTAGAATCCAGCAAACCTCTCCCTCCTCAGGTCCTTATGTGTGTGCAAGTGTAAATGTTCAAGACTGCAGATTTTGCTTTGTGTGTGGCTGTCTGGGTGTCTGTTTCTTGAGAGAAAGGTAAACCTTAACAGAGCAATTGTGGGTTTACTAATTCTGCGTTTTGTGGGTTTCTTTGGTTTAAAGCAGACATGTTTATACTCTGTAGTATCGCATTTTCAAAAAGATAAAAAAAAAAAATCAGATATTAGAGCTGATTATGCTGCTCTACACAGCAGGAAAATTAGATTATGCAGTAGGTGATAACTTTGAATTTCATTGTCTTTTTTTGTCCCTACTTTGCTTAAACCACAGTAAATTTACATAAAAGTGCACACAGCTTTTGTTAAAGATGCAGGAATGTAAGCATCACGTCAAGCCGCACACCAAAATACACACATGCTACCCTTTCCCTGGAGGCTGCAGCCAGTGTGCAGCCAGGGCAGGACGAGAAAGAAAGAACAATACAGAGATTGATAAACAACAGTGTAACTTTACCGTCCCCGCTAAGGTCTTCTGCGAGGTCCAGGAGAGCATGCAGGAAATGGGACAGCAGAGGAGAGATGGCAGCAGGACGGAAGACAGAGAAGCCGAGAGAAGACAAGAAGACAAAAAAAAACAAACAGAGGTTAGAGCATGACAAGTCAAAAGACTGTACAAGCAGCTAGTTAGAACTCTTTTCTGGAAAATGAGAGCTGACTTTCAGTAATGCACTGCGGTTAGTAAGAAACACTGTCCAAAGCAGGGCAAAGGTCAGGGGAAAGCAGGACAAATCAGATTTCATTCAGTGCAATACAAATATGTGGAGGTGTGTATCTTTCAGTTTTAGCTAATTATCATTCATTAGAAGTAAACAGTCAAAATGGGTTTTCAGTAGTCTCTCTGCTGTAGCCAAGCACATTTCTCCTTCTTCTGCACTATAACAGTTCATAGGTCAAGTCTTGACTTTGCTTTGAGTTTCTCACAACTTGTTTTCGTTCACTTGGAAGGTATGGCCATCCAGAAGGCCATACCTTCTGGATGGGATTAAAATCTGGGGAGATGCTAAACCATGGACCCAAAGTTTTATTGCTCGCTCTAAAAACCTGGTCATTACCCAAGGGTGTCAAGAAGAACGGCATTGCTGAAAGAAACCTTTATAGGAAGTTTTCCGTCAGCGATATGTGTGTCATTTCTCCAAAACCCACGCAACAAACATGTGGCAGAAGATGCCCAGCATTTAACTTTACGGCCTACACTCAAGATGGTACACGGAGCGGAAATATGACACTAACCCTAAACACAGCATGCCCACACTGAGACTTGGTGTTGGCAGCATGATGGTGTTTTCAGATGCAGGGATCAGAACTGATAAACTGAGCAAAATACAGGAAGAAAACTGGGTTAAGATGCATTTTTGTGTTAAAATGGCCCAAAGTCCAGATTTTCATAGACAAGGGACACTAAACGGTGGACCAGAAACACAAAAATCCTGTCTTTGTTTCCTACTGAATGCACCAAATGTTCTACCAGGTCACGGTGAGCACAACACTCTTCGGTGTTGGTGCGGTGAGTGACTGAAGAAGCCTCAAAGTTAGCTCATCTCAACTCTGATGATCAATACTGATGCCATGCATGTAAATCCTGCTAACATATCAGATCTCTTGGATAAACTTTCACTGCCTTCACTCACATTTGATGTATATTTCAGTGGCTGAGATGCTAAAACTCCCCAAATATGAACCTTAATTCTGATCAAAAAGTCATCCCAACATTCATCAGTAGAAATGGAACTAAATCTTTTGCTGGCATTGTGTGAATCCAGTAAAAAGTTATGTAAAGGGAAAACTATTTTAATTCATGTCTTCAGGTTGTTCAGGCTTCAATCCACATAAATTATTAAGACTCAAAACACGATCATTAATGAGATTTTTTTTTTAATGTTGTGTTAAGTTTTCTTGTCAGTGATGCAACGGCTTTATGCAACAATGTAAAATGTTACATTGCTTAAATTATGCAACAGTAAATAAGCCAGAGCAAGCAGGCAAAACGTTGGCCAATTGGGATGCAGCGGCTTAAACGGTTAAACACAAACCGTTTCAACATTACATCAGAAAGAGACAAAATGTTCAAGGTTCTCCTGCCAAAAAACATTTCAACTGCAGTCTCTTTCTGGAGCAGTAAGGGACTATAAAATAGGCAAAGAAACCTTAGACTTTATGTATTTTCCAGAGGCAATGAGGGCTTCTTTCTTTATAGGCTCTCAGTGCCTATTTTGTTTCTCCTGAAAGAACCATGATGGTCAGAAATTTCACTCCGCCACATCACAATTTTATGCACATGCTCTTCTACTCCAATAAGAGCCAGCGATACCATTGGGTGGCGAGTCTGAGCAGAAGACAAAGGGGAGGAGTAAACGCCGAGCCTTGGTTGGCTTGGGGGACGTCGATGTCGCTAGGTCTTTAGCCAATCAGGTGAGGGAAGAGAACGATGGAGTGAGAGGAAAAAACAAGAGTGAATGGATGTGAGGAAAACAAGTAAGGACAGAAACAAAAGGCAGCAGGAAAAGAGAGAGGGAAAGGAAGTGTGGAAAAAGCAGATGTTGGAGGAAGTGGAAAGAAGATATCTCAAACCAGTCTGTGCATGGCTCTGCATCTTACCAGAAACAGAGATCGTTCTTACTCCGCTCCGGACTGCCTCTAACTTTTTCTCATTGTTGGAAACTCTGAATTCAAACAGAAAAAGCATAGAAAACCAATTCAGTCAACACGTAAACAACTAAAAACGTTCCTAGTCCAAGAAAAACTGTGAAAAATCCCAAGTGATTCCAAAAGTGAGCTCATGTAAACAGATTAAACGGCCACGGCATGTTCACGCTCCCTCATGCAGCTCGCTAAAAGCAGAGAAAGGAAACCATGACTGTGTCTCGCTGTAGACTGATCCTTATGGTGTTTCTTTTCCGTGGTCTGCTGCTCTGTGTCAGCTGAGCTCCACTGAGGTCTTAACGTCACTAATTGAAGAGGGAATGAGAAAGGAGAAGCAGCGAGCAAAGTGAGAGGAAGGAGGAGACTAAGAGTGTTTAAATACCCAAAGTGGAAAATATTTGGCTTCCTTCTTTATCTCCTTATTTGACCAAGGAAACAGAGTGAGGGGGAGAGATTTAGGTTGAAAAGTAAGCAAAACTGCTCATGTTTGAAGTTCAGCGAGAGACAGAGAAATGTGTGGCCAGGCTGCAAATAACTACCTGATCTCCAGAGAGTTGGATCTTTGATTGAAATCTAGATAAACACAAACTTCAAATACTGGAAAATCGTCAGACTTTTTCTTTTATTGTAAGTGAGAGTGAATGGGTTATTAAGCAACAAACATCGCCACCGAAAATAGAGAGAGAGGCTCAGTGTTTCTGAAGTAAAGGCTTTAAAGAGGAATATAAAATATAAATAGTGCAGGGAATTGTTGTTTAAGGTAAGTTTTTTTTTCTATTCTGAGTAATAAGTATTTACCATGATTTTTATCTTTTCACTAGAAAATTTAGTTTTACTTTGCATCATCTTGTTTTAGCAACTGGTGGGAAAAAAGATCTATAATAGATGTGGCTGTTTCTAGAAATTAGGAACTTCTGTTTTCTGGGGAAACACCCTCAGACAAACAGATTCTCTGGAAAAACTTAGATTATGCTTTACATGCCCAAACATGTACATTGGTTTTCTGGTCCATTGTTTTTAAAGAAAACAACCATGAAACAGATTTTGATGTTGATAATCACTCATCTTCCAAGAAACTTAATATTATCAAATGACTAATCACCCAATGTTTCTGTAGAAAAATAAACGAGCCCTTCATGTCAGTTGTGCTGCTACAAGCTCAATCAGCGTGGTAAACCCACAAGAATGTTGCTTGTATTACCAATGTGAGGTCTTAAAGCTTTGACAGGAGCCACATGTGAACATGACAGATTCAGGGACTTACTTTGGGATGGAAGGCAGAGCTCTCTCTCCCTCTAGAGGATAAAAGCAGACACTGCAGTCAAAATAAACTCAGGAGACAGCAAATCAAATTTGTTATAGTTAGCTGTGCAAAACACTCAGAGAACAAAAAATATAGAGTTAGATTATGTGAAAAACGTTTGAGTCATTTAATGTTTTACAATGAAAGAAAATCACTTGAAGAGCTGCAACACTAATGAAAAAAAAAGGATTTACAATAACTTCTCAGTCTGTTTGTGCTTTTGTAGTTTAAATGTAAAAAATGTAATTAATCATCTCCACAATATAACTGACCTCAGCTTCAGGAAAGGAGTTATTTACATTTTATGTAAAAATGTTACTGTTATAATGCATATTAATAAAATGGGACATTTATATTACTAAAAATATTTAAAGTTAATGATTGCTGATACACAGGAAGAAATTAAAATCTCATATCATCATTTTTTTGTATAGTGACTCATATTCTGGTCAATAAAAACTCCAAAATAAAAGTTTTAAATTCATATTTGTGAATGAAAAGAATGTAGAGCAAACTGAGAAGTAGCCAAAAACTCCAAATACAGGAAAATTAATACATTCTCTTTGATTTCCATGTGAACAAGTACTTTTTCAAAACTAAATTTAAGAAACTATAAAATGACACAGCAGGTCTGAAAGGTGTGTATCTAGTGCTGATTTGCTCCTTGTAGATTAATATTTCTAAGTGATCCTGTGCACCCACCTTTCTGTACTCTGACAATGAACGAGTGCGTTTCCATGGAGACGAGCCGACAGTAACCATCAATCAAGTCAGCCAAGTTTTCCGCCGTGGTGAGCGACGCTGTTGTAACTGTGAGAGGCTGTACGAGCAAACACACACACACACACACACACACACAGAGAGAGAGAGATGATCTCACACAAAGATATACACACACGTACGATCAATTAATAGGCAGAAAGTTTAATCCATGTGGTTTCCAGCTGCCTCTGACACCAGGGAAAAAACTATTCTCCGACAAACAGCACCAACGATGTGTTTGTAAATCCTGCGCTTCCAACGCCAATAAACCAATACTGACTCAAGTTAAACAAAGCATTGCTTAGATGTTAGACATGGAGCGACACGCTTTTCCCGTTTCCACAGCGCTTAACCTCCAGACATCAAAATTATAGCGTCAACCTCGAGAAGGAAAAGACAAATGATATACAGCTCCAGCCAAATGTGTGAAAATCCTCAGTAATACAATATTTTTCTGATCGAAGAACAAAACCTTCAGTTTGGGCATTTTAATTCAGCAAGGGCAACAACCTGTGGTTAAGTTTATTTTTTTAAATCAGTGAGGAAAAATCACAGTCCCCTCTTTGGTCAACAGGACAGAATTTTAAAATTAGGAATTTAAATTCTGTAGAAATTCTACTGAAGTTCTACAGAACTCTTGTGAGACCATGATGCCAAGAATTTCTGTGCCGTTTGAAGACAAGCAGGCCCGCAGTAATACACATCCTCCATTAACAGCTGGCATGATTTGTTGATGTAGAGAAACCCAATCTTTTTTGTTTTTATCCCAACAAGTGAGTCCCACCAGAGATTAACAAACTCCATGTTTACATTTGTGATGGTAGAAAACAAAAGTTTTTTTTGTGTTTTTTTCCTGGGCTGCCTCTAAAACAACTGACTGCAACGTAGATTCCCTCAATAGACTGTACCCTCATTCACTTTACAACTAAAGTAACTAGAGATTATTATATGTACTAATAAATGTGCCAGAGGATTTGTTTCCAACTACATAAAGAGAAGATTTTTATAAAAGTTTCAGAGTGAGATTGTGCATCTGCAATAAAAATACATGCATTACATTTATTTTAACGCTTCTTAAACTTCTTATAATAAATGTCGCAGGCAGTGCACATTAAAGTATAGGTTTTTTTTTAAACAGTTTGTTGTAAAAACATAAAGGGCAGTCGTTAATTAAATCTTTGTGGATTTTAAATGACAAATTTTCTTCGATATACAAAAGAAGAGGAAAAAAAAAAGTCTAATATTTGCATATCAGGATTGGTGGAGAACAATATTTACACCTAGGGCAGATGACCTGAATTATGTCCAGAAGGAGGTCACAGTGTGTCAGACAGACAGACAGACAGACAGACAGTACCTCAGCAGCTCCAGCTACATTCAGCTGCAGCATGCCTTTCCTGTCTTTCTCCTCCATAGCCGAGTACTGAATGGACTGGACTTGGTTAAAGTTTGCTAAATGTGTTGGCTGGAGACAGAGAAGCACAAGAAAAAAAATGAAATGGTTCAGCAATATGTTACAATGATTGCGATTGATCGATTTTGCTGAAATCCACAATGCCAAAAGCACGTCGGTGTCTTTTTCATATTTTGTGACATTGCAACCGCAAACTCAAGTGACAGATCAAAATAACAGAGTGTAAAATTATGAAACAGAGTCTTTATTAGTAAGTGTGCATCTGATACTTACCGTTGATCCCTTATCAGTGAGGTAACTGATGCCTTCTTCTGGCCCGATGGCTAACTCTACCTGAATCACCCAGCTGGACTGTAAGAGACGAAAAAAAAGAAAAAGAAAAAAAGACTAAATGCAGGACCGGATGCCACCAACAGGGGTCAATCTAGCGCTTCTGCAGCACACAGAGGGACACCAAGTCCTGCTTCTCAGGAGTAACGTGGGAGACACCTACCCCCAGGGCACATTTAAATAACTCTTTGTCGTAGCGGTAAATCGATGCGAGTATCTCCAGGAACTTGAGGATGCACTGCTCGTCGTTGAGGTTGGCCACCTGCTTGAATGTTTGCTGGATTAGCTTCCGGAGGGTTTTAGCCTGGAGAGAAGCAGGAACAGTGAGAAAATATGTTTTTTTTAAAACTCTTATGTAGTTGGTGGATAAAAAAAATAGATGAATAAAAAAAAACTGTCTGACAGGATGAAGTAGAGGCGGCTGTATTTTTATCTCCCTGCACGAATGTACAGCCACAGACATTGATTGACTAATAGTCCACTCTGTTTCCAATTAAACTGACCTCTGCACTTCATTCTCAGCTCGGATCAATAGCTAAACAAAGGCACTCTGACTATATTAGTTACAAAACTAAACATCAATGCCTTGGCCTATTCAGGGACTCTCTAAATTACTTCACACATAATAAACTAATCTTTCTAGAGTAGATTGTAGAGCTGACCTAAAAAGTTTTTTTTTGTTTTTTTAAAGTGTGCTCTATGTCACTGAAGAGCAGACAGATGGTGGTAAATCTATCTAGGAACAATAATACATGATTTACAAAACCTTACCTACTTATGATGAGAATGAAAATAAAGACAATCAAAACACTTACACTCAGTCATACTTCACATGCATCCAAATGTAACTCAAAAAGTTTGTGGCTTGCATGTAAAATTTGAACTTATGCATTTGAAGAAGCAAAACTGAACAGAAATGCACAACAGATTTTTGTTTTATTTTTACTTGTAAAAATTTTGGTAAAAACTGCAAAGTATTCTCGCCTCATAATTGTGAGCTATTTTGGGTTGGACCAATGCACTAAAACGTGCTGGTTTATGGTTGTAGCATCACAAAACTGCAGACAAGTCCATCAAAACCTTTTTGAATCGCTGCAGTAAAAATGTATAATTCAAATGTAAATACTGTAGAGTCCAGTTTTGAGCATTACAGAGCGCTGCTGCCAGCTGTCCAGTTGCTAAGCTCAGGGGAATCAACAGATCAACACAATACACACTCAGATACACACGTTTCCCAACAATACCCCAGTGTTCACACATCAACAATGGCAGATGTGAAAATGCACTCAGGATTGCATGTTTTTAAGTGCTGTTCGTGCTCCAGAAAGGATTGCTGTTTTAATTCCTAGAATTCCACCACAAACGCACAAAAATGTCCACCCTTCCTGAGAGGAAGCACTGCAGCTGGCTATCAGCCTCCATATCACCATGCTAGCCGTGGCTACGCCAGCAAACTCTCCAACTGTCACTCAGTGCTGATTACCAACATTAAGATCCATCATGGCTGATGTGCATTTAATACGGTTCCTACGTTTTCCATTTCCAAATACCACACTTTTCCAGAGTAAACTTACTAGATTTCTGTCAGTTTTTATAATATTTTTTAATATTTATGTGAAGAAAACATTTAGCAATCTGGGTTTTAGTTTCTATATGTTATAGAAACGGTACTTATTTCCCACTTCTTTCTTCCCATCTCTACTATCTTAGATTAGGTAGATTAGTCAAATCTGGGTTAACCTGAGCAAATATAGATTCTTTAAATTGCAGATTTTAGCCCTTACTACCTTAAGTTTTGTTTCCACAAATTGATCAAAAAAAAAAAAAAGAAAATGGAAATTTCTAAGTTTTTTTTTTTTTTTGA